>NW_027142278.1:0-352309 GCF_036365525.1 Heterodontus francisci
TTACTTGGTGTAAGTGTATGTCTTTGTTATTTGGTGTCAGTGTATGTCTCTGTTACTTGGTGTAATTGTGTATCTGTGTTACTGGGTATCAGTGTATGTCTTTGTTAATTGGTGTCATTGTCTGTCTTTGTTACTTGGTGTAAGTGTGTGTCTGTGTTACTCGGTGTAAATGTGTGTCTGTGTTCCTTGGTATCAGTGTATGTCTTTGTTACTTGGTGTCAGTGTATGTCTGTGTTACTTGGTGTAAGTGTGTGTCTGTGTTACTGGGTATCAGTGTATGTCTTTGTTACTTGGTGTCAGTGTATGTCTGTGTTACTGGGTGTCAGTGCATGTCTTTGTTACTTGGTGTCAGTGTCTATCTGTGTTACTTGGTGTAAGTGTGTGTCTTTGTTACTTGGTGCAATTGTATGTCTTTGTTACTTGGTGTCAGTGTGTGCCTGTGTTACTTGGTGTAAGTGTGTGTCTGTGTTCCTGGGTATCAGTGTATGTCTTTGTTACTTGGTGTCAGTGTATTTCTGTGTTACTTGGTGTAAGTGTGTGTCTTTGTTACTGGGTGTCAGTGCATGTCTGTGTTACTTGGTGTAAGTCTGTGTCTGTTACTTGGTGTTAGTGTGTGTCCGTGTTACTCGCTGTCAGTGTATGTCTTTGTTACTGGGTGTCAGTGTATGTCTTTGTTAATTGGTGTAAGTGTGTGTCTGTGTTACTGGGTATCAGTGTGTGTCGTTGTTACTTGGGGTCAGTGTATGTCTGTGTTACTTGGTGTAAGTGTGTGTCTTTGTTACTTGGTGTACGTGTGTGTCTGTGTTACTGCGTGTCAGTGTATGTCTTTTTTACTGGGTGTCATTGTATGTCTTTGTTACTTGGTGTAAGTGTGTGTCTGTGTTACTGGGAATCAGTGTCTGTCCTTGTTACTTGGTGTAAGTGTGTGTCCGTGTTACCGTGTATCAGTGCATGTCTTTGTTACTTGGTGTCAGTGTATGTCTGTGTTACTTGGTGTAAGTGTGTGTCTCTGTTACTGGGTATCAGTGTATGTCTTTGTGACTTGGTGTCAGTGTATGTCTTTGTTACTGGGTGTCAGTGTGTGTCTTTGTGACTTGGTGTCAGTGTATGTCAAAATACTTGGTGTAAGTGTATGTCTTTGTTACTTGGTGTCTGTGTATGTCTCTGTTACTTGGTGCAATTGTGTATCTGTGTTACTGGGTATCAGTATATGTCTTTGTTACTTGGTGTCACTGTCTGTCTTTGTTACTTGGTGTAAGTGTGTGTCTGTGTTACTTGGTGTAAATGTGTGTCTGTGTTACTGGGTATCAGTGTATGTCTTTGTAACTTGGTGTCAGTGTATGTCTTTGTTACGTGGTGTAAGTGTATGTCTTTGTTACTTTGTGTCAGTGTATGTCTGTGTTACTTGGTGTAACTGTATGTCTCTGTTACTTGGTGTCAGTGTATGTCTTTATTACGTGGAGTAAGTGTATGTCTTTGTTACTTGGTGTCAGTGTATGTCTTTGTTATTTGGTGTAAGTGTATGTCTTTGCTACTTGGTGTCAGTGTATGTCTTTGATACTTGGTGTAAGTGTATGTCTGTGTTACTGGGCATCAGTGTCTGTCTTTGTTACTTGGTGTAAGTGTGTGTCTGTGTTGCTGGGTATCAGTGTTTGTCTTTGTTACTTGGTGTAAGTGTGTGTCTGTGTTACTGGGTATCAGTGTCTGTCATTGTTACTTGGTGTCAGTGTATGTCTTTGTTACTTGGTGCAAGTGTGTGTCTGTGTTACTGGGTATCAGTGTACCTCTTTGTTACTTGGTGTCATTGTCTGTCTTTGTTACATGGTGTAAGTGTGTGTCTGTGTTACTGAGTATCAGTGTATGTCTTTGTTACTTGGTGCAAGTGTGTGTCTGTGTTACTGGGTATCAGTGTATCTCTTTTTTACTTGGTGTCAGTGTATGTCTGTGTACTTGGTGTATTTGTGTGTCTTTGTTACTTGGTGTCAGTGTTTGTCTGTGTAACTTGGGGTAAATGTATGTCTTTGTTACTTGGTGTCAGTGTATGTCGTTGTGACTTGGTGTAAGTGTATGTCTTTGTTTCTTGGTGTCAGTGCATGTCTTTGTTACTTGGTGTAAGTGTATGTCTTTGTTATTTGGTGTCAGTGTATGTCTCTGTTACTTGGTGTAATTGTGTATCTGTGTTACTGGGTATCAGTGTATGTCTTTGTTAATTGGTGTCATTGTCTGTCTTTGTTACTTGGTGTAAGTGTGTGTCTGTGTTACTTGGTGTAAATGTGTGTCTGTGTTCCTTGGTATCAGTGTATGTCTTTGTTACTTGGTGTCAGTGTATGTCTGTGTTACTTGGTGTAAGTGTGTGTCTGTGTTACTGGGTATCAGTGTATGTCTTTGTTACTTGGTGTCAGTGTATGTCTGTGTTACTGGGTGTCAGTGCATGTCTTTGTTACTTGGTGTCAGTGTCTATCTGTGTTACTTGGTGTAAGTGTGTGTCTTTGTTACTTGGTGCAATTGTATGTCTTTGTTACTTGGTGTCAGTGTGTGCCTGTGTTACTTGGTGTAAGTGTGTGTCTGTGTTCCTGGGTATCAGTGTATGTCTTTGTTACTAGGTGTCAGTGTATTTCTGTGTTACTTGGTGTAAGTGTGTGTCTTTGTTACTGGGTGTCAGTGCATGTCTGTGTTACCTGGTGTAAGTCTATGTCTGTTACTTGGTGTAAGTGTGTGTCCGTGTTACTCGCTGTCAGTGTATGTCTTTGTTACTGGGTGTCAGTGTATGTCTTTGTTAATTGGTGTAAGTGTGTGTCTGTGTTACTGGGTATCAGTGTGTGTCGTTGTTACTTTGGGTCAGTGTATGTCTGTGTTACTTGGTGTAAGTGTGTGTCTTTGTTACTTGGTGTACGTGTGTGTCTGTGTTACTGCGTGTCAGTGTATGTCTTTTTTACTGGGTGTCATTGTATGTCTTTGTTACTTGGTGTAAGTGTGTGTCTGTGTTACTGGGAATCAGTGTCTGTCCTTGTTACTTGGTGCAAGTGTGTGTCCGTGTTACCGTGTATCAGTGCATGTCTTTGTTACTTGGTGTCAGTGTATGTCTGTGTTACTTGGTGTAAGTGTGTGTCTGTGTTACTGGGTATCAGTGTATGTCTTTGTGACTTGGTGTCAGTGTATGTCTTTGTTACTGGGTGTCAGTGTGTGTCTTTGTGACTTGGTGTCAGTGTATGTCAAAATACTTGGTGTAAGTGTATGTCTTTGTTACTTGGTGTAATTGTCTGTCTTTGTTACTTGGTGTCAGTGTATGTCTGTGTTACTTGGTGTAAGTGTGTGTCTTTGTTATTTGGTGTAAATGTATGTCTTTGTTACTTGGTGTCAGTGTATGTCCTTGTTACTTGGTGTCAGTGTGTGTCTGTGTTACTGGGCATCAGTGTATGTCTTTGTGACTTGGTATCAGTGTATGTCTTTGTGACTTGGTGTAAGTGTGTGTCTTTGTTACTTGGTGTAAGTGTATGTCTTTGTTACTTGGTGTCAGTGTGTGTCTGTGTTACTGGGCATCAGTGTATGTCTTTGTGACTTGGTATCAGTGTATGTCTTTGTGACTTGGTGTCAGTGTATGTCTTTGTTACTTGGTGTAAGTGTGTGGCTGTGTTACTGGGTATCAGTGTACCTCTTTGTTACTTGGTGTCATTGTCTGTCTTTGTTACATGGTGTCAGTGTATGTCTTTGTTACTGGGTGTCAGTTTGTGTCTTTGTGACTTGGTGTCAGTGTATGTCTTTGTTACTTGGTGTAAGTGTGTGTCTGTGTTGCTGGGTATCAGTGCATGTCTTTGTTACTTGGTGTCATTGTATGTCAAAGTACTTGGTGTAAGTGTATGTCTTTGTTACTTGGTATAATTGTCTGTCTTTGTTACTTGGTGCAAGTGTGTGTCTGTGTTACTGGGTATCAGTGTACCTCTTTGTTACTTGGTGTCATTGTCTGTCTTTGTTACATGGTGTAAGTGTGTGTCTTTGTTACTGAGTATCAGTGTATGTCTTTGTTACTTGGTGCAAGTGTGTGTCTGTGTTACTGGGTATCAGTGTATGTCTTTTTTACATGGTGTAAGTGTATGTCTTTGTTACTTGGTGTCAGTGTATGTCTTTGTTACTTGGTGTAAGTGTATGTCTTTGTTACTTGGTGTCAGTGTATGTCTCTGTTACTTGGTGTAAGTGTGTGTCTGTGTTACTGGGTATCGGTGTATGTCTTTGTTACTTGTTGTCATTGTCTGTCTTTCTTACTTGGTGTAAGTGTGTGTCTGTGTTACTGAGTATCAGTGTATGTCTTTGTTACTTGTTGTCAGTGTATGTCTTTGTTACTTGGTGACAGTGTATGTCTGTGTTACTTGGTGTAATTGTGTGTCTGCGTTACTGGGTATCAGTGTATGTCTTTGTTACTTGGTGTCAGTGTATGTCTTTGTTACTTGGTGCAAGTGTATGTCTTTGTTACTTGGTGTCAGTGTATGTCTGTGTTACTTGGTGTAAGTGTATGTCTTTGTTACTTGGTGTCAGTGTATGTCTTTGATACTTAGTGTAAGTGTATGTCTTTGTTACTTGGTGTCAGTGTATGTCTTTGTTACTTGGTGTAAGTGTATCCCTTTGCTACTTGGTGTCAGTGTATGTCTTTGATACTTGGTGTAAGTGTGTGTCTGTGTTGCTGGGTATCATTGTATGTCTTTGTTACTTGGTGTCAGTGTATGTCTTTGTTACTTGGTGTCAGTGTGTGTCTGTGTTACTGGGCATCAGTGTATGTCTTTGTGACTTGGTATCAGTGTATGTCTTTGTGACTTGGTGTCAGTGTATGTCTTTGTTACTTGGTGTAAGTGTGTGTCTGTGTTACTGGGTATCAGTGTATGTCTTTGTGACTAGGTGTCAGTGTATGTCTTTGTTACTGGGTGTCAGTTTGTGTCTTTGTGACTTGGTGTCAGTGTATGTCTTTGTTACTTGGTGTAAGTGTGTGTCTGTGTTGCTGGGTATCAGTGCATGTCTTTGTTACTTGGTGTCATTGTATGTCAAAATACTTGGTGTAAGTGTATGTCTTTGTTACTTGGTGTAATTGTCTGTCTTTGTTACTTGGTGTAAGTGTATGTCTTTGTTACTTGGTGTCAGTGTATGTCTTTGTTACTTGGTGTCAATGTATGTCTGTGTTACCTGGTGTAAGTGTGTGTCTTTGTTACTTGGTGTAAGTGTATGTCTTTGTTACTTGGTATCAGTGTATGTCTTTGTTACGGGGTTTCAGTGTGTGTCTGTGTTACTGGGTATCAGTGTATGTCTTTGTGACTTGGTATCAGTGTATGTCTTTGTTACTGGGTGTCAGTGTGTGTCTGTGTTACTGGGTATCAGTGTATGTCTTTGTGACTCGGTATCTGTGTATGTCTTTGTTACTGGGTGTCAGTGTGTTTCTGTGTTCCTGGGTATCAGTGTATGTCTTTGTGACTTGGTGTCAGTGTATGTCTTTGTTTCTGGGTGTCAGTGTGTGTCTTTGTGACTTGGTGTCAGTGTATGTCTTTGTTACTTGGTGTAAGTGTGTGTCTGTGATACTGGGTATCAGTGTATGTCTTTGTTACTTGGTGTCAGTGTATGTCTGTGTTACTTGGTGTAAGTGTGTGTCTGTGTATCAGTGTATGACTTTGTGAATTGGTGTCAGTGTATGTCTTTGTTACTGGGAGTCAGTGTGTGTCTTTGTGACATGGTGTCAGTGTGTGTCTTTGTTACTTGGTGTCCGTGTGTGTCTGTGTTACTGGGCATCGGTGTATGTCTTTGTAACTGGGTGTCAGTGTATGTCTTTGTTACTTGATGCAAGTGTGTGTCTGTGTTACTTGGTATCAGTGTCTGTCTTTGTGACTTGGTATCAGTGTCTGTCTTTGTGACTTGGTGTCAGTGTGTTTGTTTGTGTTACTGGGTGTCAGTGTGTGTCTGTGTTACTTGGTGTCAGTGTATGTCTTTGTTACTGTGTATCAGTGTTTCTCTGTGTTACTGGGTGTCAGGGTGTGTTTGTTTGTGGTACTGGGTGTCAGTGTGTGTCTGTGAAACTAGGTGTCAGTATTTAGCTTAGTTCAGCGATACAGTACTTAAACAGGCCCTTCGGCCCACCGAGTCTGTGCCGACCATCAACCACCCATTTACACTAATCCAACACTGATCCCATATTCCTATCACATCCCCACCTATCCCTATATATTTCCCTACCACCTACCTATACTAGGGGCAATTTATGATGGCCAATTAACCTATCAACCTGCAAGTCTTTGGCATGTGGGAGGAAACCGGAGCACCGGGAGGAAACCCACGCAAACACAGGGAGAACTTGCAAAATCCGCACAGGCAGTACCCAGAATCGAACCCGGATCCGTGGAGCTGTGAGGCTGCGGTGCTAACCACTGCGCCCCCACCCCCCCTCCTAGTGTGTGCCTGTGTTACTGGGTATCAGTGTATGTCTTTGTTACTAGGTGTCAGTGTATGTCAAAATACTTGGTGCAAGTGTATGTCTGTGTTACTTGCTGTCAGTGTATGTCTTTTTTACTGGGTGTAAGTGTGTGCCTGTGTTACTGTGCATCAGTGTATGTCTTTGTTACTTGGTGTCAGTGCATGTCAAAATACTTGGTGTCAGTGTATGTCTGTGTTACTTGGTGTAAGTGTGTGTCTTTATTACTGTGTATCAGTGTTTCTCGGTGTTACTGGGTGTCAGTGTGTGTTTGTTTGTGGTACTGGTTGTCAGTGTGTGTCTGTGACACTAGGTGTCAGTATTTAGTTTAGTTTCGAGATGCAGCACTTAAACAGGCCCTTCGGCCCACGGAGTCTGTGCCGACCATCAACAACCCATTTATACTAATCCTACACTAATCCCGTATTCCTATCACATCCCCACCTATCCCTATATATTTCCCTGCCACCTAGCTATACTAGGGGCAATTTATAATGGCCAATTAACCTGTCAACATGCAAGTCTTTGGCATGTGGGAGGAAACCGGAGCCACCGGAGGAAACCCACGCAGACAAAGGGAGAACTTGCAAACTCCGCACAGGCAGTACCCAGAATCGAACCCGGGTCCCTGGAGCTGTGAGGCTGTGCTGCTAACCACTGCGCCAATGTGCCCCCCCCATACAGTGTGTGCCTGTGTTACTGGGTATCAGTGTATGTCTTTGTTACTTGGTGTCAGTGTATGTCAAAATACTTGGTGTAAGTGTATGTCTTTGTTACTTGGTGTCAGTGCATGTCAAAATACTTGGTGCAAGTGTATGTCTTTGTTACTTGGTGTAATTGTCTGTCTTTGTTACTGGGTGTAAGTGTGTGCCTGTGTTACTATGTATCAGTGTATGTCTTTGTTACTTGCTGTCAGTGTATGTCAAAATACTTGGTGTAAGTGTATGTCTTTGTTACTTTGTGTCAGTGTATGTCAAAATACTTGGTGTAAGTGTATGTCTTTGTTACTTGGTGTCAGTGTATGTCAAAATACTTGGTGTAAGTGTATATCTTTGTTACTTGGTGCAATTGTCTGTCTTTGTTACTGGGTGTAAGTGTGTGTCTGTGTTGCTGGGTATCAGTGTATGTCTTTGTTACTTGGTGTAAGTGTGTGTCAGTGTTACTGGGAATCAGTGTCTGTCTTTGTTACTTGGTGTCAGTGTGTGTCTTTGTTACTTGGTGTCAGTGTGTGTCTTTGTTACTGGGTGTCAGTGTTTGTGTTTGTTTCTGGGTGTCAGTGTATGTCTTTGTGACTTGGTGTCAGTGTGTGTCTGTGTTACTGGGTATCAGTGTCTGTCTTTGTTACTTGGTGTAAGAGTGTGTCTGTGTTACTGGTTATCAGTGTATGTCTTTGTTACTTGGTGTCAGTGTGTGTCTTTGTGACTTGGTGTCAGTGTGTGTCTTTGTTACTGGGTGTCAGTGTTTGTGTTTGTTTCTGTGTGTCAGTGTATGTCTTTGTTTCTAGATGTCAGTGCATGTCTTTGTTACTTGGTGCAAGTGTATGTCTTTGTTACTTGGTGTCAGTGTATGTCTCTGTTACTTGGTGTAATTGTGTATCTGTGTTACTGGGTATCAGTGCATGTCTTTGTTAATTGGTGTCATTGTCTGTCTTTGTTACTTGGTGTAACTGTGTGTCTGTGTTACTTGGTGTAAGTGTGTGTCTGTGTTCCTTGGTATCAGTGTATGTCTTTGTTACTTGGTGTCAGTGTATGTCTGTGTTACTTGGTGTAAGTGTGTGTCTGTGTTACTGGGTATCAGTGTATGTCTTTGTTACTTGGTGTCAGTGTATGTCAAAATACTTGGTGTAAGTGTATGTCTTTGTTACTTGGTGTCAGTGTATGTCAAAATACTTGGTGCAAGTGTATGTCTTTGTTACTTGGTGTAATTGTCTGTCTTTGTTACTGGGTGTAAGTGTGTGCCTGTGTTACTATGTATCAGTGTATGTCTTTGTTACTTGCTGTCAGTGTATGTCAAAATACTTGGTGTAAGTGTATGTCTTTGTTACTTGGTGTCAGTGTATGTCAAAATACTTGGTGTAATTGTATGTCTTTGTTACTTGGTGTCAGTGTATGTCAAAATACTTGGTGTAAGTGTATGTCTTTGTTACTTGGTGCAATTTTCTGTCTTTGTTACTGGGTGTAAGTGTGTGTCTGTGTTGCTGGGTATCAGTGTATGTCTTTGTTACTTGGTGTAAGTGTGTGTCAGTGTTACTGGGAATCAGTGTCTGTCTTTGTTACTTGGTGTCAGTGTGTGTCTTTGTTACTTGCTGTCAGTGTGTGTCTTTGTTACTGGGTGTCAGTGTTTGTGTTTGTTTCTGGGTGTCAGTGTATGTCTTTGTGACTTGGTGTCAGTGTGTGTCTGTGTTACTGGGTATCAGTGTCTGTCTTTGTTACTTGGTGTAAGAGTGTGTCTGTGTTACTGGTTATTAGTGTATGTCTTTGTTACTTGGTGTCAGTGTGTGTCTTTGTGACTTGGTGTCAGTGTGTGTCTTTGTTACTGGGTGTCAGTGTTTGTGTTTGTTTCTGGGTGTCAGTGTATGTCTTTGTTTCTTGATGTCAGTGCATGTCTTTGTTACTTGGTGCAAGTGTATGTCTTTGTTACTTGGTGTCAGTGTATGTCTCTGTTACTTGGCGTAATTGTGTATCTGTGTTACTGGGTATCAGTGTATGTCTTTGTTAATTGGTGTCATTGTCTGTCTTTGTTACTTGGTTTAAGTGTGTGTCTGTGTTACTTGGTGTAAGTGTGTGTCTGTGTTCCTTGGTATCAGTGTATGTCTTTGTTACTTGGTGTCAGTGTATGTCTGTGTTACTTGGTGTAAGTGTGTGTCTGTGTTACTGGGTATCAGTGTATGTCTTTGTTACTTGGTGTCAGTGTATGTCTGTGTTACTGGGTGTCAGTGCATGTCTTTGTTACTTGGTGTCAGTGTCTATCTGTTTTACTTGGTGTAAGTGTGTGTCTTTGTTACTTGGTGTAATTGTATGTCTTTGTTACTTGGTGTCAGTGTGTGCCTGTGTTACTTGGTATAAGTGTGTGTCTGTGTTCCTGGGTATCAGTGTATGTCTTTGTTACTAGGTGTCAGTGTATTTCTGTGTTACTTGGTGTAAGTGTGTGTCTTTGTTACTGGGTGTCAGTGTATGTCTGTGTTACTTGGTGTATGTCTGTGTCTTTGTTTCTTGGTGTAAGTGTGTGTCTGTGTTACTGGGTATCAGTGTATGTTTTGTTACTTGGGGTCAGTGTATGTCTGTGTTACTTGGTGTAAGTGTGTGTCTTTGTTACTTGGTGTACGTGTGTGTCTGTGTTACTGCGTGTCAGTGTATGTCTTTTGGCTGGGTGTCACTGTATGTCTTTGTTACTTGGTGTAAGTGTGTGTCTGTGTTACTGGGTATCAGTGCCTGTCTTTGTTACTTGGTGTAAGTGTGTGTCCGTGTCACCGTGTATCAATGCATGTCTTTGTTACTTGGTGTCAGTGTATGTCTGTGTTACTTGGTGTAAGTGTGTGTCTGTGTTACTGGGTATCAGTGTATGTCTTTGTGACTTGGTGTCAGTGTATGTCTTTGTTACTGGGTGTCAGTGTGTGTCTTTGTGACTTGGTGTCAGTGTATGTCAAAATACTTGGTGTAAGTGTTTGTCTTTGTTACTTGGTGTCAGTGTATGTCTTTGTTACTTGGTGTAAGTGTATGTCTTTGTTACTTGGTGTCAGTGTATGTCTCTGTTACTTGGTGTAAGTGTGTGTCTGTGTTGCTGGGTATCAGTGTTTGCCTTTGTTACTTGGTGTAAGTGTGTGTCTGTGTTACTGGGTATCAGTGTCTGTCATTGTTACTTGGTGTCAGTGTATGTCTTTGTTACTTGGTGCAAGTGTGTGTCTGTGTTACTGGGTATCAGTGTACCTCTTTGTTACTTGGTGTCATTGTCTGTCTTTGTTACTTGGTGTAAGTGTGTGTCTGTGTTACTGAGTATCAGTGTATGTCTTTGTTACATGGTGCAAGTGTGTGTCTTTGTTCCTTGGTGTCAGTGTATGGCTGTGTTACTTGGTGTAAGTGTATGTCTTTGTTACTTGGTGTCAGTGTATGTCTTTGTTACTTGGTGTAAGTGTATGTCTTTGTTACTTGGTGTCAGTGTCTGTCATTGTTACTTGGTGTCAGTGTATGTCTTTGTTACTTGGTGCAAGTGTGTGTCTGTGTTACTGGGTATCAGTGTACCTCTTTGTTACTTGGTGTCATTGTCTGTCTTTGTTACTGGGTGTCAGTGTGTGTCTTTGTGACTTGGTGTCAGTGTATGTCAAAATACTTGGTGTAAGTGTATGTCTTTGTTATTTGGTGTAAATGTCTGTCTTTGTTACTTGGTGTCAGTGTATGTCTGTGTTACTTGGTGTAAGTGTGTGTCTTTGTTATTTGGTGTCAATGTATGTCTTTGTTACTTGGTATCAGTGTATGTCTTTGTTACTTGGTGTAAGTGTATGTCTTTGTTACTTGGTGTCAGTGTATGTCTCTGTTACTTGGTGTAAGTGTGTGTCTGTGTTGCTGGGTATCAGTGTTTGCCTTTGTTACTTGGTGTAAGTGTGTGTCTGTGTTACTGGGTATCAGTGTCTGTCATTGTTACTTGGTGTCAGTGTATGTCTTTGTTACTTGGTGCAAGTGTGTGTCTGTGTTACTGGGTATCAGTGTACCTCTTTGTTACTTGGTGTCATTGTCTGTCTTTGTTACTTGGTGTAAGTGTGTGTCTGTGTTACTGAGTATCAGTGTATGTCTTTGTTACATGGTGCAAGTGTGTGTCTTTGTTCCTTGGTGTCAGTGTATGGCTGTGTTACTTGGTGTAAGTGTATGTCTTTGTTACTTGGTGTCAGTGTATGTCTTTGTTACTTGGTGTAAGTGTATGTCTTTGTTACTTGGTGTCAGTGTCTGTCATTGTTACTTGGTGTCAGTGTATGTCTTTGTTACTTGGTGCAAGTGTGTGTCTGTGTTACTGGGTATCAGTGTACCTCTTTGTTACTTGGTGTCATTGTCTGTCTTTGTTACTGGGTGTCAGTGTGTGTCTTTGTGACTTGGTGTCAGTGTATGTCAAAATACTTGGTGTAAGTGTATGTCTTTGTTATTTGGTGTAAATGTCTGTCTTTGTTACTTGGTGTCAGTGTATGTCTGTGTTACTTGGTGTAAGTGTGTGTCTTTGTTATTTGGTGTCAATGTATGTCTTTGTTACTTGGTATCAGTGTATGTCTTTGTGACTTGGTGTAAGTGTGTGTCTTTGTTACTTGGTGTCAGAGTGTGTCTGTGTTACTGGGCATCAGTGTATGTCTTTGTGACTTGGTATCAGTGTATGTCTTTGTGACTTGGTGTCAGTGTATGTCTTTGTTACTGGGTATCAGTGTATGTCTTTGTGACTTGGTGTCAGTGTATGTCTTTGTTACTGGGTGTCAGTTTGTGTCTTTGTGACTTGGTGTCAGTGTATGTCTTTGTTACTTGGTGTAAGTGTGTGTCTGTGTTACTGGGAATCAGTGTATGTCTTTGTTACTTGGTGTCATTGTATGTCAAAATACTTGGTGTAAGTGTATGTCTTTGTTACTTGGTGTAATTGTCTGTCTTTGATACTTGGTGTAAGTGTATGTCTTTGTTACTTGGTGTCAGTGTATGTCTTTGTTACTTGGTGTCAATGTATGTCTGTGTTACCTGGTGTAAGTGTGTGTCTTTGTTACTTGGTTTCAGTGTGTGTCTGTGTTACTGGGTATCAGTGTATGTCTTTGTGACTTGGTATCAGTGTATGTCTTTGTTACTGGGTGTCAGTGTGTGGCTGTGTTACTGGGTATCAGTGTATGTCTTTGTGACTTGGTATCTGTGTATGTCTTCGTTACTGGGTGTCAGAGTGTGTCTGTGTTACTGGGTATCAGTGTATGTCTTTGTGACTTGGTATCAGTGTATGTCTTTGTTACTGGGTGTCAGTGTGTTTCTGCGTTCCTGGGTATCAGTGTATGTCTTTGTGACTTGGTGTCAGTGTCTGTCTTTGTTTCTGGGTGTCAGTGTGTGTCTTTGTGACTTGGTGTCAGTGTATGTCTTTGTTACTTGGTGTAAGTGTATGTATTTGTTACTTGGTGTCAGTGTATTTCTTTGTTACTTGGTGTAAGTGTATGTCTTTGCTATTTGGTGTCAGTGTATGTCTTTGATACTTGGTGTAAGTGTATGTCTGTGTTACTGGGTATCAGTGTCTGTCTTTGTTACTTGGTGTAAGTGTGTGTCTGTATTGCTGGGTATCATGGTTGTCTTTGTTACTTGGTGTATGTGTGTGTCTGTGTTACTGGGTATCAGTGTACGTCTTTGTTACTTGGTGTCTGTGTGTGTCTATGTTACTTTGTGTAAGTGTGTGTCTGTGTAACTGGGTATCAGTGTATGTCTTTGTTACTTGGTGTAAGTGTGTGTCTGTGTTATTGGGTATCAGTGTATGTCTTTGTTACTTGGTGTCAGTGTATGTCTTTTTTAATTGGTGTAAGTGTGTGTCTGTGTTGCTGGGTATCAGTGTATGTCTTTGTCACTTGGTGTAAGTGTGTGTCTGTGTTACTGGGAATCAGTGTCTGGCTTTGTTACTTGGTGTCAGTGTGTGTCTTTGTTACTTGGTGTCAGTGTATATCTGTGTTACTTGGTGTAACTGTATGTCTTTGTTACTTGTTGTCAGTGTATGTCTTTGTTACTTGGAGTAAGTGTATGTCTTTGTTACTTGGTGTCAGTGTATGTCTTTGTTACTTGGTGTAAGTGTATGTCTTTGCTACTTGGTGTCAGTGTATGTCTTTGTTACTTGGTGTAAGTGTATGTCTTTGCTACTTGGTGTCAGTGTATGTTTTTTTAATTGGTGTAAGTGTGTGTCTGTGTTGCTGGGTATCAGTGTATGTCTTTGTTACTTGGTGTAAGTGTGCGTCTGTGTTACCTGGTATCAGTGTCTGTCTTTGTTACTTGGTGTAAGAGTGTGTCTGTGTTACTGGGTCTCAGTGTATGTCTTTGTTACTTGGTGTCAGTGTGTGTCTTTGTTCCTGGGTGTCAGTGTTTGTGTTCGTTTCTGGGTGTCAGTGTATGTCTTTGTGACTTGGTGTTAGTGTGTGTCTGTGTTACTGGGTATCAGTGTCTGTCTTTGTTACTAGGTGTCAGTGTGTGTCTGTGTTACTGTGTATCAGTGTCTGTCTTTGTTACTTGGTGTAAGAGTGTGTCTGTGTTACTGGGTCTCAGTGTATGTCTTTGTTACTTGGTGTCAGTGTATTTCTGTGCTACTTGGTGTAATTGTGTGTCTTTCTTACTTGGTGTAAGTGCATGTCTTTGTTAATTGGTGTCAGTGTATGTCTGTGTTACTTGGTGTAAGTGTGTGTCTTTGTTAGTTGGTGTAAGTGTATGTCTTTGTTACATGGTGTCACTGTGTGTCTGTGTTATTTGCTGTCAGTGTCTGTCTTTGTTACTTGGTGTCATTGTCTGTCTTTGTTACTTGGTGTAATTGTGTATCTGTGTTACTGGGTATCAGTGTATGTCTTTGTTAATTGGTGTCATTGTCTGTCTTTGTTACTTGGTTTAAGTGTGTGTCTGTGTTACTTGGTGTAAGTGTGTGTCTGTGTTCCTTGGTATCAGTGTATGTCTTTGTTACTTGGTGTCAGTGTATGTCTGTGTTACTTGGTGTAAGTGTGTGTCTGTGTTACTGGGTATCAGTGTATGTCTTTGTTACTTGGTGTCAGTGTATGTCTGTGTTACTGGGTGTCAGTGCATGTCTTTGTTACTTGGTGTCAGTGTCTATCTGTTTTACTTGGTGTAAGTGTGTGTCTTTGTTACTTGGTGTAATTGTATGTCTTTGTTACTTGGTGTCAGTGTGTGCCTGTGTTACTTGGTATAAGTGTGTGTCTGTGTTCCTGGGTATCAGTGTATGTCTTTGTTACTAGGGGTCAGTGTATTTCTGTGTTACTTGGTGTAAGTGTGTGTCTTTGTTACTGGGTGTCAATGTATGTCTGTGTTACTTGGTGTATGTCTGTGTCTTTGTTTCTTGGTGTAAGTGTGTGTCTGTGTTACTGGGTATCAGTGTATGTTTTGTTACTTGGGGTCAGTGTATGTCTGTGTTACTTGGTGTAAGTGTGTGTCTTTGTTACTTGGTGTACGTGTGTGTCTGTGTTACTGCGTGTCAGTGTATGTCTTTTGGCTGGGTGTCACTGTATGTCTTTGTTACTTGGTGTAAGTGTGTGTCTGTGTTACTGGGTATCAGTGCCTGTCTTTGTTACTTGGTGTCAGTGTGTGTCCGTGTCACCGTGTATCAATGCATGTCTTTGTTACTTGGTGTCAGTGTATGTCTGTGTTACTTGGTGTAAGTGTGTGTCTGTGTTACTGGGTATCAGTGTATGTCTTTGTGACTTGGTGTCAGTGTATGTCTTTGTTACTGGGTGTCAGTGTGTGTCTTTGTGACTTGGTGTCAGTGTATGTCAAAATACTTGGTGTAAGTGTTTGTCTTTGTTACTTGGTGTCAGTGTATGTCTTTGTTACTTGGTGTAAGTGTATGTCTTTGTTACTTGGTGTCAGTGTATGTCTCTGTTACTTGGTGTAAGTGTGTGTCTGTGTTGCTGGGTATCAGTGTTTGCCTTTGTTACTTGGTGTAAGTGTGTGTCTGTGTTACTGGGTATCAGTGTCTGTCATTGTTACTTGGTGTCAGTGTATGTCTTTGTTACTTGGTGCAAGTGTGTGTCTGTGTTACTGGGTATCAGTGTACCTCTTTGTTACTTGGTGTCATTGTCTGTCTTTGTTACTTGGTGTAAGTGTGTGTCTGTGTTACTGAGTATCAGTGTATGTCTTTGTTACATGGTGCAAGTGTGTGTCTTTGTTCCTTGGTGTCAGTGTATGGCTGTGTTACTTGGTGTAAGTGTATGTCTTTGTTACTTGGTGTCAGTGTATGTCTTTGTTACTTGGTGTAAGTGTATGTCTTTGTTACTTGGTGTCAGTGTCTGTCATTGTTACTTGGTGTCAGTGTATGTCTTTGTTACTTGGTGCAAGTGTGTGTCTGTGTTACTGGGTATCAGTGTACCTCTTTGTTACTTGGTGTCATTGTCTGTCTTTGTTACTGGGTGTCAGTGTGTGTCTTTGTGACTTGGTGTCAGTGTATGTCAAAATACTTGGTGTAAGTGTATGTCTTTGTTATTTGGTGTAAATGTCTGTCTTTGTTACTTGGTGTCAGTGTATGTCTGTGTTACTTGGTGTAAGTGTGTGTCTTTGTTATTTGGTGTCAATGTATGTCTTTGTTACTTGGTATCAGTGTATGTCTTTGTGACTTGGTGTAAGTGTGTGTCTTTGTTACTTGGTGTCAGAGTGTGTCTGTGTTACTGGGCATCAGTGTATGTCTTTGTGACTTGGTATCAGTGTATGTCTTTGTGACTTGGTGTCAGTGTATGTCTTTGTTACTGGGTATCAGTGTATGTCTTTGTGACTTGGTGTCAGTGTATGTCTTTGTTACTGGGTGTCAGTTTGTGTCTTTGTGACTTGGTGTCAGTGTATGTCTTTGTTACTTGGTGTAAGTGTGTGTCTGTGTTACTGGGAATCAGTGTATGTCTTTGTTACTTGGTGTCATTGTATGTCAAAATACTTGGTGTAAGTGTATGTCTTTGTTCCTTGGTGTAATTGTCTGTCTTTGATACTTGGTGTAAGTGTATGTCTTTGTTACTTGGTGTCAGTGTATGTCTTTGTTACTTGGTGTCAATGTATGTCTGTGTTACCTGGTGTAAGTGTGTGTCTTTGTTACTTGGTTTCAGTGTGTGTCTGTGTTACTGGGTATCAGTGTATGTCTTTGTGACTTGGTATCAGTGTATGTCTTTGTTACTGGGTGTCAGTGTGTGGCTGTGTTACTGGGTATCAGTGTATGTCTTTGTGACTTGGTATCTGTGTATGTCTTCGTTACTGGGTGTCAGAGTGTGTCTGTGTTACTGGGTATCAGTGTTTGTCTTTGTGACTTGGTATCAGTGTATGTCTTTGTTACTGGGTGTCAGTGTTTTTCTGCGTTCCTGGGTATCAGTGTATGTCTTTGTGACTTGGTGTCAGTGTCTGTCTTTGTTTCTGGGTGTCAGTGTGTGTCTTTGTGACTTGGTGTCAGTGTATGTCTTTGTTACTTGGTGTAAGTGTATGTATTTGTTACTTGGTGTCAGTGTATTTCTTTGTTACTTGGTGTAAGTGTATGTCTTTGCTATTTGGTGTCAGTGTATGTCTTTGATACTTGGTGTAAGTGTATGTCTGTGTTACTGGGTATCAGTGTCTGTCTTTGTTACTTGGTGTAAGTGTGTGTCTGTATTGCTGGGTATCATGGTTGTCTTTGTTACTTGGTGTATGTGTGTGTCTGTGTTACTGGGTATCAGTGTACGTCTTTGTTACTTGGTGTCTGTGTGTGTCTATGTTACTTTGTGTAAGTGTGTGTCTGTGTAACTGGGTATCAGTGTATGTCTTTGTTACTTGGTGTAAGTGTGTGTCTGTGTTATTGGGTATCAGTGTATGTCTTTGTTACTTGGTGTCAGTGTATGTCTTTTTTAATTGGTGTAAGTGTGTGTCTGTGTTGCTGGGTATCAGTGTATGTCTTTGTCACTTGGTGTAAGTGTGTGTCTGTGTTACTGGGAATCAGTGTCTGGCTTTGTTACTTGGTGTCAGTGTGTGTCTTTGTTACTTGGTGTCAGTGTATATCTGTGTTACTTGGTGTAACTGTATGTCTTTGTTACTTGTTGTCAGTGTATGTCTTTGTTACTTGGAGTAAGTGTATGTCTTTGTTACTTGGTGTCAGTGTATGTCTTTGTTACTTGGTGTAAGTGTATGTCTTTGCTACTTGGTGTCAGTGTATGTCTTTGTTACTTGGTGTAAGTGTATGTCTTTGCTACTTGGTGTCAGTGTATGTTTTTTTAATTGGTGTAAGTGTGTGTCTGTGGTGCTGGGTATCAGTGTATGTCTTTGTTACTTGGTGTAAGTGTGCGTCTGTGTTACCTGGTATCAGTGTCTGTCTTTGTTACTTGGTGTAAGAGTGTGTCTGTGTTACTGGGTCTCAGTGTATGTCTTTGTTACTTGGTGTCAGTGTGTGTCTTTGTTCCTGGGTGTCAGTGTTTGTGTTCGTTTCTGGGTGTCAGTGTATGTCTTTGTGACTTGGTGTTAGTGTGTGTCTGTGTTACTGGGTATCAGTGTCTGTCTTTGTTACTAGGTGTCAGTGTGTGTCTGTGTTACTGTGTATCAGTGTCTGTCTTTGTTACTTGGTGTAAGAGTGTGTCTGTGTTACTGGGTCTCAGTGTATGTCTTTGTTACTTGGTGTCAGTGTATTTCTGTGCTACTTGGTGTAATTGTGTGTCTTTCTTACTTGGTGTAAGTGCATGTCTTTGTTAATTGGTGTCAGTGTATGTCTGTGTTACTTGGTGTAAGTGTGTGTCTTTGTTAGTTGGTGTAAGTGTATGTCTTTGTTACATGGTGTCACTGTGTGTCTGTGTTATTTGCTGTCAGTGTCTGTCTTTGTTACTTGGTGTCATTGTCTGTCTTTGTTACTTGGTGTAATTGTGTATCTGTGTTACTGGGTATCAGTGTATGTCTTTGTTAATTGGTGTCATTGTCTGTCTTTGTTACTTGGTTTAAGTGTGTGTCTGTGTTACTTGGTGTAAGTGTGTGTCTGTGTTCCTTGGTATCAGTGTATGTCTTTGTTACTTGGTGTCAGTGTATGTCTGTGTTACTTGGTGTAAGTGTGTGTCTGTGTTACTGGGTATCAGTGTATGTCTTTGTTACTTGGTGTCAGTGTATGTCTGTGTTACTGGGTGTCAGTGCATGTCTTTGTTACTTGGTGTCAGTGTCTATCTGTTTTACTTGGTGTAAGTGTGTGTCTTTGTTACTTGGTGTAATTGTATGTCTTTGTTACTTGGTGTCAGTGTGTGCCTGTGTTACTTGGTATAAGTGTGTGTCTGTGTTCCTGGGTATCAGTGTATGTCTTTGTTAGTAGGTGTCAGTGTATTTCTGTGTTACTTGGTGTAAGTGTGTGTCTTTGTTACTGGGTGTCAGTGTATGTCTGTGTTACTTGGTGTATGTCTGTGTCTTTGTTTCTTGGTGTAAGTGTGTGTCTGTGTTACTGGGTATCAGTGTATGTTTTGTTACTTGGGGTCAGTGTATGTCTGTGTTACTTGGTGTAAGTGTGTGTCTTTGTTACTTGGTGTACGTGTGTGTCTGTGTTACTGCGTGTCAGTGTATGTCTTTTGGCTGGGTGTCACTGTATGTCTTTGTTACTTGGTGTAAGTGTGTGTCTGTGTTACTGGGTATCAGTGCCTGTCTTTGTTACTTGGTGTAAGTGTGTGTCCGTGTCACCGTGTATCAATGCATGTCTTTGTTACTTGGTGTCAGTGTATGTCTGTGTTACTTGGTGTAAGTGTGTGTCTGTGTTACTGGGTATCAGTGTATGTCTTTGTGACTTGGTGTCAGTGTATGTCTTTGTTACTGGGTGTCAGTGTGTGTCTTTGTGACTTGGTGTCAGTGTATGTCAAAATACTTGGTGTAAGTGTTTGTCTTTGTTACTTGGTGTCAGTGTATGTCTTTGTTACTTGGTGTAAGTGTATGTCTTTGTTACTTGGTGTCAGTGTATGTCTCTGTTACTTGGTGTAAGTGTGTGTCTGTGTTGCTGGGTATCAGTGTTTGCCTTTGTTACTTGGTGTAAGTGTGTGTCTGTGTTACTGGGTATCAGTGTCTGTCATTGTTACTTGGTGTCAGTGTATGTCTTTGTTACTTGGTGCAAGTGTGTGTCTGTGTTACTGGGTATCACTGTACCTCTTTGTTACTTGGTGTCATTGTCTGTCTTTGTTACTTGGTGTAAGTGTGTGTCTGTGTTACTGAGTATCAGTGTATGTCTTTGTTACATGGTGCAAGTGTGTGTCTTTGTTCCTTGGTGTCAGTGTATGGCTGTGTTACTTGGTGTAAGTGTATGTCTTTGTTACTTGGTGTCAGTGTATGTCTTTGTTACTTGGTGTAAGTGTATGTCTTTGTTACTTGGTGTCAGTGTCTGTCATTGTTACTTGGTGTCAGTGTATGTCTTTGTTACTTGGTGCAAGTGTGTGTCTGTGTTACTGGGTATCAGTGTACCTCTTTGTTACTTGGTGTCATTGTCTGTCTTTGTTACTGGGTGTCAGTGTGTGTCTTTGTGACTTGGTGTCAGTGTATGTCAAAATACTTGGTGTAAGTGTATGTCTTTGTTATTTGGTGTAAATGTCTGTCTTTGTTACTTGGTGTCAGTGTATGTCTGTGTTACTTGGTGTAAGTGTGTGTCTTTGTTATTTGTTGTCAATGTATGTCTTTGTTACTTGGTATCAGTGTATGTCTTTGTGACTTGGTGTAAGTGTGTGTCTTTGTTACTTGGTGTCAGAGTGTGTCTGTGTTACTGGGCATCAGTGTATGTCTTTGTGACTTGGTATCAGTGTATGTCTTTGTGACTTGGTGTCAGTGTATGTCTTTGTTACTGGGTATCAGTGTATGTCTTTGTGACTTGGTGTCAGTGTATGTCTTTGTTACTGGGTGTCAGTTTGTGTCTTTGTGACTTGGTGTCAGTGTATGTCTTTGTTACTTGGTGTAAGTGTGTGTCTGTGTTACTGGGAATCAGTGTATGTCTTTGTTACTTGGTGTCATTGTATGTCAAAATACTTGGTGTAAGTGTATGTCTTTGTTACTTGGTGTAATTGTCTGTCTTTGATACTTGGTGTAAGTGTATGTCTTTGTTACTTGGTGTCAGTGTATGTCTTTGTTACTTGGTGTCAATGTATGTCTGTGTTACCTGCTGTAAGTGTGTGTCTTTGTTACTTGGTTTCAGTGTGTGTCTGTGTTACTGGGTATCAGTGTATGTCTTTGTGACTTGGTATCAGTGTATGTCTTTGTTACTGGGTGTCAGTGTGTGGCTGTGTTACTGGGTATCAGTGTATGTCTTTGTGACTTGGTATCTGTGTATGTCTTCGTTACTGGGTGTCAGAGTGTGTCTGTGTTACTGGGTATCAGTGTATGTCTTTGTGACTTGGTATCAGTGTATGTCTTTGTTACTGGGTGTCAGTGTGTTTCTGCGTTCCAGGGTATCAGTGTATGTCTTTGTGACTTGGTGTCAGTGTCTGTCTTTGTTTCTGGTTGTCAGTGTGTGTCTTTGTGACTTGGTGTCAGTGTATGTCTTTGTTACTTGGTGTAAGTGTATGTCTTTGTTACTTGGTGTCATTGTATTTCTTTGTTACTTGGTGTAAGTGTATGTCTTTGCTATTTGGTGTCAGTGTATGTCTTTGATACTTGGTGTAAGTGTATGTCTGTGTTACTGGGTATCAGTGTCTGTCTTTGTTACTTGGTGTAAGTGTGTGTCTGTATTGCTGGGTATCATGGTTGTCTTTGTTACTTGGTGTAAGTGTGTGTCTGTGTTACTGGGTATCAGTGTACGTCTTTGTTACTTGGTGTCTGTGTGTGTCTATGTTACTTTGTGTAAGTGTGTGTCTGTGTAACTGGGTATCAGTGTATGTCTTTGTTACTTGGTGTAAGTGTGTGTCTGTGTTATTGGGTATCAGTGTATGTCTTTGTTACTTGGTGTCAGTGTATGTCTTTTTTAATTGGTGTAAGTGTGTGTCTGTGTTGCTGGGTATCAGTGTATGTCTTTGTCACTTGGTGTAAGTGTGTGTCTGTGTTACTGGGAATCAGTGTCTGGCTTTGTTACTTGGTGTCAGTGTGTGTCTTTGTTACTTGGTGTCAGTGTATATCTGTGTTACTTGGTGTAACTGTATGTCTTTGTTACTTGTTGTCAGTGTATGACTTTGTTACTTGGAGTAAGTGTATGTCTTTGTTACTTGGTGTCAGTGTATGTCTTTGTTACTTGGTGTAAGTGTATGTCTTTGCTACTTGGTGTCAGTGTATGTCTTTGTTACTTGGTGTAAGTGTATGTCTTTGCTACTTGGTGTCAGTGTATGTTTTTTTAATTGGTGTAAGTGTGTGTCTGTGTTGCTGGGTATCAGTGTATGTCTTTGTTACTTGGTGTAAGTGTGCGTCTGTGTTACTGGGTATCAGTGTCTGTCTTTGTTACTTGGTGTAAGAGTGTGTCTGTGATACTGGGTCTCAGTGTATGTCTTTGTTACTTGGTGTCAGTGTGTGTCTTTGTTCCTGGGTGTCAGTGTTTGTGTTCGTTTCTGGGTGTCAGTGTATGTCTTTGTGACTTGGTGTTAGTGTGTGTCTGTGTTACTGGGTATCAGTGTCTGTCTTTGTTACTAGGTGTCAGTGTGTGTCTGTGTTACTGTGTATCAGTGTCTGTCTTTGTTACTTGGTGTAAGAGTGTGTCTGTGTTACTGGGTCTCAGTGTATGTCTTTGTTACTTGGTGTCAGTGTATTTCTGTGCTACTTGGTGTAATTGTGTGTCTTTCTTACTTGGTGTAAGTGCATGTCTTTGTTAATTGGTGTCAGTGTATGTCTGTGTTACTTGGTGTAAGTGTGTGTCTTTGTTAGTTGGTGTAAGTGTATGTCTTTGTTACATGGTGTCACTGTGTGTCTGTGTTATTTGCTGTAAGGGTCTGTCTTTGTTACTTGGTGTCATTGTCTGTCTTTGTTACTTGGTGTAAGTGTTTGTCTGTGTTACTGGGCATCAGTGTATGTCTTTGTTACTTGGTGTCAGTGTATATCTGTGTACTTGGTGTAAGTGTGTGTCTTTGTTCCTTGGTGTCAGTGTATGGCTGTGTTACTTGGTGTAAGTGTATGTCTTTGTTACTTGGTGTCAGTGTATGTCTTTGTTACTTGGTGTAAGTGTATGTCTTTGTTACTTGGTGTCAGTGTATGTCTCTGTTACTTGGTGTAAGTGTGTGTCTGTGTTACTGGGTATCAGTGTATGTCTTTGTTACTTGGTGTCATTGTCTGTCTTTCTTACTTGGTGTAAGTGTGTGTCTGTGTTACTGAGTATCAGTGTATGTCTTTGTTACTTGTTGTCAGTGTATGTCTTTGTTACTTGGTGACAGTGTATGTCTGTGTTACTTGGTGTAAGTGTGTGTCTGCGTTACTGGGTATCAGTGTATGTCTTTGTTACTTGGTGTCAGTGTATGTCTTTGTTACTTGGTGTAAGTGTATGTCTTTGTTACTTGGTGTCAGTGTATGTCTGTGTTACTTGGTGTAAGTGTATGTCTTTGTTACTTGGTGTCAGTGTATGTCTTTGATACTTAGTGTAAGTGTATGTCTTTGTTACTTGGTGTCAGTGTATGTCTTTGTTACTTGGTGTAAGTGTATCCCTTTGCTACTTGGTGTCAGTGTATGTCTTTGATACTTGGTGTAAGTGTGTGTCTGTGTTGCTGGGTATCATTGTATGTCTTTGTTACTTGGTGTCAGTGTATGTCTTTGTTACTTGGTGTAAGTGTATGTCTTTGTTACTTGGTGTCAGTGTATGTCTGTGTTACTTGGTGTAAGTGTATGTCTTTGTTACTTGGTGTCAGTGTATGTCTTTGATACATAGTGTAAGTGTATGTCTGTGTTACTGGGTATCAGTGTCTGTATTTGTTACTTGGTGAAAGTGTGCGTCTGTGTTGCTGGGTATCATTGTATGTCTTTGTTATGTGGTGTAAGTGTGTGTCTGTGTTACAGGGTATCAGTGTCTGTCTTTGTTACTTGGTGTCTGTGTATGTCTTTGTTACTTGGTGTCAGTGTGTGTCTTTGTTACTTGGTTTCAGTGTGTGTCTTTGTTACTGGGTGTCAGTGTCTGTCTTTGTTACTTGGTGTAAGTGTGTGTCTGTGTTGCTGGGTATCAGTGTATGTCTTTGTTGCTTGGTGTAAGTGTATGTCTTTGTTTCTTGGTGTCAGTGCATGTCTTTGTTACTTGGTGTAAGTGTACGTCTTTGTTACTTGTTGTCTGTGTATGTCTCTGTTACTTGGTGCAATTGTGTATCTGTGTTACTGGGTATCAGTGTATGTCTTTGTTACTTGGTGTCACTGTCTGTCTTTGTTACTTGGTGTAAGTGTGTGTCTGTGTTACTTGGTGTAAATGTGTGTCCTTGTTACTGGGTATCAGTGTATGTCTTTGTAACTTGGTGTCAGTGTATGTCTTTGTTACTTTGTGTCAGTGTATGTCTGTGTTACTTGGTGTAACTGTATGTCTCTGTTAATTGGTGTCAGTGTATGTCTTTATTACGTGGAGTAAGTGTATGTCTTTGTTACTTGGTGTCAGTGTATGTCATTGTTATTTGGTGTAAGTGTATGTCTTTGCTACTTGGTGTCAGTGTATGTCTTTGATACTTGGTGTAAGTGTATGTCTGTGTTACTGGGCATCAGTGTCTGTCTTTGTTACTTGGTGTAAGTGTGTGTCTGTGTTGCTGGGCATCAGTGTTTGTCTTTGTTACTTGGTGTAAGTGTGTGTCTGTGTTACTGGGTTTCAGTGTCTGTCATTGTTACTTGGTGTCAGTGTATATCTTTGTTACTTGGTGCAAGTGTGTGTCTGTGTTACTGGGTATCAGTGTACCTCTTTGTTACTTGGTGTCATTGTCTGTCTTTGTTACTTGGTGTAAGTGTGTGTCTGTGTTACTGAGTATCAGTGTATGTCTTTGTTACATGGTGCAAGTGTGTGTCTGTGGTACTGGGTATCAGTGTATTTCTGTGTTACTTGGTGTAAGTGTGTGTCTTTGTTACTGGGTGTCAGTGCATGTCTGTGTTACTTGGTGTAAGTCTGTGTCTTTTTTACTTGGTGTCAGTGTATGTCTGTGTACTTGGTGTATTTGTGTGTCTTTGTTACTTGGTGTCAGTGTTTGTCTGTGTTACTTGGGGTAAATGTATGTCTTTGTTACTTGGTGTCAGTGTATGTCGTTGTGACTTGGTGTAAGTGTATGTCTTTGTTTCTTGGTGTCAGTGCATGTCTTTGTTACTTGGTGTAAGTGTATGTCTTTGGTACTTGGTGTCAGTGTATGTCTCTGTTACTTGGTGTAATTGTGTATCTGTGTTACTGGGTATCAGTGTATGTCTTTGTTAATTGGTGTCATTGTCTGTCTTTGTTACTTGGTGTAAGTGTGTGTCTGTGTTACTTGGAGAAAGTGTGTGTCTGTGTTCCTTGGTATCAGTGTATGTCTTTGTTACTTTGTGTCAGTGTATGTCTGTGATACTTGGTGTAAGTGTGTGTCTGTGTTACTGGGTATCAGTGTATGTCTTTGTTACTTGGTGTCAGTGTATGTCTGTGTTACTGGGTGTCAGTGCATGTCTTTGTTACTTGGTGTCAGTGTCTATCTGTGTTACTTGGTGTAAGTGTGTGTCTTTGTTACTTGGTGTAATTGTATGTCTTTGTTACTTGGTGTCAGTGCGTGCCTGTGTTTCTTGGTGTAAGTGTCTGTCTGTGTTCCTGGGTATCAGTGTATGTCTTAGTTACTAGGTGTCAGTGTATTTCTGTGTTACTTGGTGTAAGTGTGTGTCTTTGTTACTGGGTGTCAGTGCATGTCTGTGTTACTTGGTGTAAGTCTGTGTCTTTGTTACTTGGTGTAATTGTGTGTTTGTGTTACTCGCTGTCAGTGTATGTCTTTGTTACTGGGTGTCAGTGTATGTCTTTGTTACTTGGTGTAAGTGTGTGTCTGTGTTACTGGGTATCAGTGTGTGTCGTTGTTACTTGGGGTCAGTGTATGTCTGTGTTACTTGGTGTAAGTGTGTGTCTTTGTTACTTGGTGTACGTGTGTGTCTGTGTTACTGCGTGTCAGTGTATGTCTTTTTTACTGGGTGTCATTGTATGTCTTTGTTACTTCGTGTAAGTGTGTGTCTGTGTTACTGGGTATCAGTGTCTGTCTTTGTTACTTGGTGTAAGTGCGTGTCCGTGTTACCGTGTATCAGTGCATGTCTTTGTTACATGTTGTCAGTGTATGTCTGTGTTACTTGGTGTAAGTGTGTGTCTGTGTTCCTTGGTATCAGTGTATGTCTTTGTTACTTGGTGTCAGTGTATGTCTGTGTTACTTGGTGTAAGTGTGTGTCTGTGTTACTGGGTATGAATGTATGTCTTTGTTACTTGGTGTCAGTGTATGTCTGTGTTACTGGGTGTCAGTGCATGTCTTTGTTACTTGGTGTCAGTGTCTATCTGTTTTACTTGGTGTAAGTGTGTGTCTTTGTTACTTGGTGTAATTGTATGTCTTTGTTACTTGGTGTCAGTGTGTGCCTGTGTTACTTGGTATAAGTGTGTGTCTGTGTTCCTGGGTATCAGTGTATGTCTTTGTTACTAGGTGTCAGTGTATTTCTGTGCTACTTGGTGTAAGTGTGTGTCTTTGTTACTGGGTGTCAGTGTATGTCTGTGTTACTTGGTGTAAGTCTGTGTCTTTGTTTCTTGGTGTAAGTGTGTGTCTGTGTTACTCGCTGTCAGTGTATGTCTTTGTTACTAGGTGTCAGTGTATGTCTTTGTTACTTGGTGTAAGTGTGTGTCTGTGTTACTGGGTATCAGTGTATGTTTTGTTACTTGGGGTTAGTGTATGTCTGTGTTACTTGGTGTAAGTGTGTGTCTTTGTTACTTGGTGTACGTGTGTGTCTGTGTTACTGCGTGTCAGTGTATGTCTTTTTGGCTGGGTGTCACTGTATGTCTTTGTTACTTGGTGTAAGTGTGTGTCTGTGTTACTGGGTATCAGTGTCTGTCTTTGTTACTTGGTGTAAGTGTGTGTCCGTGTCACCGTGTATCAATGCATGTCTTTGTTACTTGGTGTCAGTGTATGTCTGTGTTACTTGGTGTAAGTGTGTGTCTGTGTTACTGGGTATCAGTGTATGTCTTTGTGACTTGGTGTAAGTGTATGTCTTTGTTACTGGGTGTCAGTGTGTGTCTTTGTGACTTGGTGTCAGTGTATGTCACAATACTTGGTGTAAGTGTATGTCTTTGTTACTTGGTGTCAGTGTATGTCTTTGTTACTTGGTGTAAGTGTATGTCTTTGTTACTTGGTGTCAGTGTATGTCTCTGTTACTTGGTGTAAGTGTGTGTCTGTGTTGCTGGGTATCAGTGTTTGTCTTTGTTACTTGGTGTAAGTGTGTGTCTGTGTTACTGGGTATCAGTGTCTGTCATTGTTACCTGGTGTCATTGTATGTCTTTGTTACTTGGTGCAAGTGTGTGTCTGTGTTACTGGGTATCAGTGTACCTCTTTGTTACTTGGTGTCATTGTCTGTCTTTGTTACTTGGTGTAAGTGTGTGTCTGTGTTACTGAGTATCTGTGTATGTCTTTGTTACATGGTGCAAGTGTGTGTCTTTGTTCCTTGGTGTCAGTGTATGGCTGTGTTACTTGGTGTAAGTGTATGTCTTTGTTACTTGGTGTCAGTGTATGTCTTTGTTACTTGGTGTAAGTGTATGTCTTTGTTACTTGGTGTCAGTGTCTGTCATTGTTACTTGGTGTCAGTGTATGTCTTTGTTACTTGGTGCAAGTGTGTGTCTGTGTTACTGGGTATCAGTGTACCTCTTTGTTACTTGGTGTCATCGTCTGTCTTTGTTACTTGGTGTAAGTGTGTGTCTGTGTTACTGAGTATCAGTGTATGTCTTTGTTACATGGTGCAAGTGTGTGTCTTTGTTCCTTGGTGTCAGTGTATGGCTGTGTTACTTGGTGTAAGTGTCTGTCTTTGTTACTTGGTGTAAGAGTGTGTCTGTGTTACTGGGTCTCAGTGTATGTCTTTGTGACTTGGTGTCAGTGTATGTCTTTGTTACTGGGTGTCAGTGTGTGTCTTTGTGACTTGGTGTCAGTGTATGTCTGTGTTACTTGGTGTAAGTGTGTGTCTTTGTTATTTGGTGTAAATGTATGTCTTTGTTACTTGGTATCAGTGTATGTCTTTGTGACTTGGTGTCAGTGTATGTCTTTGTTACTGTGTATCAGTGTATGTCTTTGTGACTTGGTGTCAGTGTATGTCTTTGTTACTGGGTGTCAGTTTGTGTCTTTGTGACTTAGTGTCAGTGTATGTCTTTGTTACTTGGTGTAAGTGTGTGTCTGTGTTGCTGGGAATCAGTGTATGTCTTTGTTACTTGGTGTCATTGTATGTCAAAATACTTGGTGTAAGTGTATGTCTTTGTTACTTGGTGTAATTGTCTGTCTTTGATACTTGGTGTAAGTGTATGTCTTTGTTACTTGGTGTCAGTGTATGTCTTTGTTACTTGGTGTCAATGTATGTCTGTGTTACCTGGTGTAAGTGTGTGTCTTTGTTACTTGGTTTCAGTGTGTGTCTGTGTTACTGGGTATCAGTGTATGTCTTTGTGACTTGGTATCAGTGTATGTCTTTGTTACTGGGTGTCAGTGTGTGGCTGTGTTACTGGGTATCAGTGTATGTCTTTGTGACTTGGTATCTGTGTATGTCTTCGTTACTGGGTGTCAGAGTGTGTCTGTGTTACTGGGTATCAGTGTATGTCTTTGTGACTTGGTATCAGTGTATGTCTTTGTTACTTGGTGTCAGTGTGTTTCTGCGTTCCTGGGTATCAGTGTATGTCTTTGTGACTTGGTGTCAGTGTCTGTCTTTGTTTCTGGGTGTCAGTGTGTGTCTTTGTGACTTGGTGTCAGTGTATGTCTTTGTTACTTGGTGTAAGTGTATGTCTTTGTTACTTGGTGTCAGTGTATTTCTTTGTTACTTAGTGTAAGTGTATGTCTTTGCTATTTGGTGTCAGTGTATGTCTTTGATACTTGGTGTAAGTGTATGTCTGTATTGCTGGGTATCATGGTTGTCTTTGTTACTTGGTGTAAGTGTGTGTCTGTGTTACTGGGTATCAGTGTACGTCTTCGTTACTTGGTGTCTGTGTGTGTCTATGTTACTTTGTGTAAGTGTGTGTCTGTGTAACTGGGGATCAGTGTATGTCTTTGTTACTTGGTGTAAGTGTGTGTCTGTGTTATTGGGTATCAGTGTATGTCTTTGTTACTTGGTGTCAGTGTATGTCTTTTTTAATTGGTGTAAGTGTGTGTCTGTGTTGCTGGGTATCAGTGTATGTCTTTGTCACTTGGTGTAAGTGTGTGTCTGTGTTACTGGGAATCAGTGTCTGGCTTTGTTACTTGGTGTCAGTGTGTGTCTTTGTTACTTGGTGTCAGTGTATATCTGTGTTACTTGGTGTAGCTGTATGTCTTTGTTACTTGTTGTCAGTGTATGTCTTTGTTACTTGGAGTAAGTGTATGTCTTTGTTACTTGGTGTCAGTGTATGTCTTTGTTACTTGGTGTAAGTGTATGTCTTTGCTACTTGGTGTCAGTGTATGTCTTTGTTACTTGGTGTAAGTGTATGTCTTTGCTACTTGGTGTCAGTGTATGTTTTTTTAATTGGTGTAAGTGTGTGTCTGTGTTGCTGGGTATCAGTGTATGTCTTTGTTACTTGGTGTAAGTGTGCGTCTGTGTTACTGGGTATCAGTGTCTGTCTTTGTTACTTGGTGTAAGAGTGTGTCTGTGTTACTGGGTCTCAGTGTATGTCTTTGTTACTTGGTGTCAGTGTGTGTCTTTGTTCCTGGGTGTCAGTGTTTGTGTTCGTTTCTGGGTGTCAGTGTATGTCTTTGTGACTTGGTGTTAGTGTGTGTCTGTGTTACTGGGTATCAGTGTCTGTCTTTGTTACTAGGTGTCAGTGTGTGTCTGTGTTACTGTGTATCAGTGCCTGTCTTTGTTACTTGGTGTAAGAGTGTGTCTGTGTTACTGGGCCTCAGTGTATGTCTTTGTTACTTGGTGTCAGTGTATTTCTGTGCTACTTGGTGTAATTGTGTGTCTTTCTTACTTGGTGTAAGTGCATGTCTTTGTTAATTGGTGTCAGTGTATGTCTGTGTTACTTGGTGTAAGTGTGTGTCTTTGTTAGTTGGTGTAAGTGTATGTCTTTGTTACATGGTGTCACTGTGTGTCTGTGTTATTTGCTGTAAGGGTCTGTCTTTGTTACTTGGTGTCATTGTCTGTCTTTGTTACTTGGTGTAAGTGTTTGTCTGTGTTACTGGGCATCAGTGTATGTCTTTGTTACTTGGTGTCAGCGTATATCTGTGTACTTGGTGTAAGTGTGTGTCTTTGTTCCTTGGTGTCAGTGTATGGCTGTGTTACTTGGTGTAAGTGTATGTCTTTGTTACTTGGTGTCAGTGTATGTCTTTGTTACTTGGTGTAAGTGTATGTCTTTGTTACTTGGTGTCAGTGTATGTCTCTGTTACTTGGTGTAAGTGTGTGTCTGTGTTACTGGGTATCAGTGTATGTCTTTGTTACTTGGTGTCATTGTCTGTCTTTCTTACTTGGTGTAAGTGTGTGTCTGTGTTACTGAGTATCAGTGTATGTCTTTGTTACTTGTTGTCAGTGTATGTCTTTGTTACTTGGTGACAGTGTATGTCTGTGTTACTTGGTGTAAGTGTGTGTCTGCGTTACTGGGTATCAGTGTATGTCTTTGTTACTTGGTGTCAGTGTATGTCTTTGTTACTTGGTGTAAGTGTATGTCTTTGTTACTTGGTGTCAGTGTATGTCTGTGTTACTTGGTGTAAGTGTATGTCTTTGTTACTTGGTGTCAGTGTATGTCTTTGATACTTAGTGTAAGTGTATGTCTTTGTTACTTGGTGTCAGTGTATGTCTTTGTTACTTGGTGTAAGTGTATCCCTTTGCTACTTGGTGTCAGTGTATGTCTTTGATACTTGGTGTAAGTGTGTGTCTGTGTTGCTGGGTATCATTGTATGTCTTTGTTACTTGGTGTCAGTGTATGTCTTTGTTACTTGGTGTAAGTGTATGTCTTTGTTACTTGGTGTCAGTGTATGTCTGTGTTACTTGGTGTAAGTGTATGTCTTTGTTACTTGGTGTCAGTGTATGTCTTTGATACTTAGTGTAAGTGTATGTCTGTGTTACTTGGTGTCAGTGTATGCCTGTGTTACTTGGTGTAAGTGTATGTCTTTGTTACTTGGTGTCAGTGTATGTCTTTGATACTTAGTGTAAGTGTATGTCTGTGTTACTGGGTATCAGTGTCTGTATTTGTTACTTGGTGAAAGTGTGCGTCTGTGTTGCTGGGTATCATTGTATGTCTTTGTTATGTGGTGTAAGTGTGTGTCTGTGTTACAGGGTATCAGTGTCTGTCTTTGTTACTTGGTGTCTGTGTATGTCTTTGTTACTTGGTGTCAGTGTGTGTCTTTGTTACTTGGTTTCAGTGTCTGTCTTTGTTACTGGGTGTCAGTGTCTGTCTTTGTTACTTGGTGTAAGTGTGTGTCTGTGTTGCTGGGTATCAGTGTATGTCTTTGTTGCTTGGTGTAAGTGTATGTCTTTGTTTCTTGGTGTCAGTGTCTGTCTTTGTTACTTGGTGTAAGTGTGTGTCTGTGTTGCTGGGTATCAGTGTATGTCTTTGTTACTTGGTGTAAGTGTACGTCTTTGTTACTTGGTGTCTGTGTATGTCTCTGTTACTTGGTGCAATTGTGTATCTGTGTTACTGGGTATCAGTGTATGTCTTTGTTACTTGGTGTCACTGTCTGTCTTTGTTACTTGGTGTAAGTGTGTGTCTGTGTTACTTGGTGTAAATGTGTGTCTGTGTTACTGGGTATCAGTGTATGTCTTTGTAACTTGGTGTCAGTGTATGTCTTTGTTACTTGGTGTAAGTGTATGTTTTTGTGACTTTGTGTCAGTGTATGTCTGTGTTACTTGGTGTAACTGTATGTCTCTGTTACTTGGTGTCAGTGTATGTCTTTATTACGTGGAGTATGTGTATGTCTTTGTTACTTGGTGTCAGTGTATGTCTTTGTTATTTGGTGTAAGTGTATGTCTTTGCTACTTGGTGTCAGTGTATGTCTTTGATACTTGGTGTAAGTGTATGTCTGTGTTACTGGGCATCAGTGTCTGTCTTTGTTACTTGGTGTAAGTGTGTGTCTGTGTTGCTGGGTATCAGTGTTTGTCTTTGTTACTTGGTGTAAGTGTGTGTCTGTGTTACTGGGTATCAGTGTACCTCTTTGTTACTTGGTGTCAGTGTATGTCTTTTTTAATTGGTGTAAGTGTGTGTCTGTGTTGCTGGGTATCAGTGTATGTCTTTGTCACTTGGTGTAAGTGTGTGTCTGTGTTACTGGGAATCAGTGTCTGGCTTTGTTACTTGGTGTCAGTGTGTGCCTTTGCTACTTGGTGTCAGTGTATATCTGTGTTACTTGGTGTAACTGTATGTCTTTGTTACTTGTTGTCAGTGTATGTCTTTGTTACTTGGAGTAAGTGTATGTCTTTGTTACTTGGTGTCAGTGTATGTCTTTGTTACTTGGTGTAAGTGTATGTCTTTGCTACTTGGTGTCAGTGTATGTCTTTGTTACTTGGTGTAAGTGTATGTCTTTGCTACTTGGTGTCAGTGTATGTTTTTTTAATTGGTGTAAGTGTGTGTCTGTGTTGCTGGGTATCAGTGTATGTCTTTGTTACTTGGTGTAAGTGTGCGTCTGTGTTACTGGGTATCAGTGTCTGTCTTTGTTACTTGGTGTAAGAGTGTGTCTGTGTTACTGGGTCTCAGTGTATGTCTTTGTTACTTGGTGTCAGTGTGTGTCTTTGTTCCTGGGTGTCAGTGTTTGTGTTCATTTCTGGGTGTCAGTGTATGTCTTTGTGACTTGGTGTTAGTGTGTGTCTGTGTTACTGGGTATCAGTGTCTGTCTTTGTTACTAGGTGTCAGTGTGTGTCTGTGTTACTGTGTATCAGTGTCTGTCTTTGTTACTTGGTGTAAGAGTGTGTCTGTGTTACTGGGTCTCAGTGTATGTCTTTGTTACTTGGTGTCAGTGTATTTCTGTGCTACTTGGTGTAATTGTGTGTCTTTCTTACTTGGTGTAAATGCATGTCTTTGTTAATTGGTGTCAGTGTATGTCTGTGTTACTTGGTGTAAGTGTGTGTCTTTGTTAGTTGGTGTAAGTGTATGTCTTTGTTACATGGTGTCACTGTGTGTCTGTGTTATTTGCTGTCAGTGTCTGTCTTTGTTACTTGGTGTCATTGTCTGTCTTTGTTACTTGGTGTAAGTGTTTGTCTGTGTTACTGGGCATCAGTGTATGTCTTTGTTACTTGGTGTCAGTGTATATCTGTTTACTTGGTGTAAGTGTGTGTCTTTGTTCCTTGGTGTCAGTGTATGGCTGTGTTACTTGGTGTAAGTGTATGTCTTTGTTACTTGGTGTCAGTGTATGTCTTTGTTACTTGGTGTAAGTGTATGTCTTTGTTACTTGGTGTCAGTGTATGTCTCTGTTACTTGGTGTAAGTGTGTGTCTGTGTTACTGGGTATCAGTGTATGTCTTTGTTACTTGGTGTCATTGTCTGTCTTTCTTACTTGGTGTAAGTGTGTGTCTGTGTTACTGAGTATCAGTGTGTGTCTTTGTTACTTGTTGTCAGTGTATGTCTTTGTTACTTGGTGACAGTGTATGTCTGTGTTACTTGGTGTAAGTGTGTGTCTGCGTTACTGGGTATCAGTGTATGTCTTTGTTACTTGGTGTCAGTGTATGTCTTTGTTACTTGGTGTAAGTGTATGTCTTTGTTACTTGGTGTCAGTGTATGTCTGTGTTACTTGGTGTAAGTGTATGTCTTTGTTACTTGGTGTCAGTGTATGTCTTTGATACTTAGTGTAAGTGTATGTCTTTGTTACTTGGTGTCAGTGTATGTCTTTGTTACTTGGTGTAAGTGTACCCCTTTGCTACTTGGTGTCAGTGTATGTCTTTGATACTTGGTGTAAGTGTGTGTCTGTGTTGCTGGGTATCATTGTATGTCTTTTTTACTTGGTGTCAGTGTATGTCTTTGTTACTTGGTGTAAGTGTATGTCTTTGTTACTTGGTGTCAGTGTATGTCTGTGTTACTTGGTGTAAGTGTATGTCTTTGTTACTTGGTGTCAGTGTATGTCTTTGATACTTAGTGTAAGTGTATGTCTGTGTTAGTGGGTATCAGTGTCTGTATTTGTTACTTGGTGAAAGTGTGCGTCTGTGTTGCTGGGTATCATTGTATGTCTTTGTTATGTGGTGTAAGTGTGTGTCTGTGTTATAGGGTATCAGTGTCTGTCTTTGTTACTTGGTGTCTGTGTATGTCTTTGTTACTTGGTGTCAGTGTGTGTCTTTGTTACTTGGTTTCAGTGTGTGTCTTTGTTACTGGGTGTCAGTGTCTATCTTTGTTACTTGGTGTAAGTGTGTGTCTGTGTTGCTGGGTATCAGTGTATGTCTGTGTTGCTTGGTGTAAGTGTATGTCTTTGTTTCTTGGTGTCAGTGCATGTCTTTGTTACTTGGTGTAAGTGTACGTCTTTTTTACTTGGTGTCTGTGTATGTCTCTGTTACTTGGTGCAATTGTGTATCTGTGTTACTGGGTATCAGTGTATGTCTTTGTTACTTGGTGTCACTGTCTGTCTTTGTTACTTGGTGTAAGTGTGTGTCTGTGTTACTTGGTGTAAATGTGTGTCTGTGTTACTGGGTATCAGTGTATGTCTTTGTAACTTGGTGTCAGTGTATGTCTTTGTTACTTGGTGTAAGTGTATGTCTTTGTTACTTTGTGTCAGTGTATGTCTGTGTTACTTGGTGTAACTGTATGTCTCTGTTACTTGGTGTCAGTGTATGTCTTTATTACGTGGAGTAAGTGTATGTCTTTGTTACTTGGTGTCAGTGTATGTCTTTGTTATATGGTGTAAGTGTATGTCTTTGCTACTTGGTGTCAGTGTATGTCTTTGATACTTGGTGTAAGTGCATGTCTGTGTTACTGGGCATCAGTGTCTGTCTTTGTTACTTGGTGTAAGTGTGTGTCTGTGTTGCTGGGTATCAGTGTTTGTCTTTGTTACTTGGTGTAAGTGTGTGTCTGTGTTGCTGGGTATCAGTGTATGTCTTTGTTACTTGGTGTCAGTGTATGTCTTTGTTACTTGGTGTAAGTGTATGTCTTTGTTACTTGGTGACAGTGTATGTCTGTGTTACTTGGTGTAAGAGTGTGTCTGCGTTACTGGGTATCAGTGTATGTCTTTGTTACTTGGTGTCAGTGTATGTCTTTGTTACTTGGTGTAAGTGTATGTCTTTGTTACTTGGTGTCAGTGTATGTCTGTGTTACTTGGTGTAAGTGTATGTCTTTGTTACTTGGTGTCAGTGTATGTCTTTGATACTTAGTGTAAGTGTATGTCTTTGTTACTTGGTGTAAGTGTATCCCTTTGCTACTTGGTGTCAGTGTATGTCTTTGATACTTGGTGTAAGTGTGTGTCTGTGTTGCTGGGTATCATTGTATGTCTTTGTTACTTGGTGTCAGTGTATGTCTTTGTTACTTGGTGTAAGTGTATGTCTTTGTTACTTGGTGTCAGTGTATGTCTGTGTTACTTGGTGTAAGTGTATGTCTTTGTTACTTGGTGTCAGTGTATGTCTTTGATACTTAGTGTAAGTGTATGTCTGTGTTACTGGGTATCAGTGTCTGTATTTGTTACTTGGTGAAAGTGTGCGTCTGTGTTGCTGGGTATCATTGTATGTCTTTGTTATGTGGTGTAAGTGTGTGTCTGTGTTACAGGGTATCAGTGTCTGTCTTTGTTACTTGGTGTCTGTGTATGTCTTTGTTACTTGGTGTCAGTGTGTGTCTTTGTTACTTGGTTTCAGTGTGTGTCTTTGTTACTGGGTGTCAGTGTCTGTCTTTGTTACTTGGTGTAAGTGTGTGTCTGTGTTGCTGGGTATCAGTGTATGTCTTTGTTGCTTGGTGTAAGTGTATGTCTTTGTTTCTTGGTGTCAGTGCATGTCTTTGTTACTTGGTGTAAGTGTACGTCTTTTTTACTTGGTGTCTGTGTATGTCTCTGTTACTTGGTGCAATTGTGTATCTGTGTTACTGGGTATCAGTGTATGTCTTTGTTACTTGGTGTCACTGTCTGTCTTTGTTACTTGGTGTAAGTGTGTGTCTGTGTTACTTGGTGTAAATGTGTGTCTGTGTTACTGGGTATCAGTGTATGTCTTTGTAACTTGGTGTCAGTGTATGTCTTTGTTACTTGGTGTAAGTGTATGTCTTTGTTACTTTGTGTCAGTGTATGTCTGTGTTACTTGGTGTAACTGTATGTCTCTGTTACTTGGTGTCAGTGTATGTCTTTATTACGTGGAGTAAGTGTATGTCTTTGTTACTTGGTGTCAGTGTATGTCTTTGTTATTTGGTGTAAGTGTATGTCTTTGCTACTTGGTGTCAGTGTATGTCTTTGATACTTGGTGTAAGTGTATGTCTGTGTTACTGGGCATCAGTGTCTGTCTTTGTTACTTGGTGTAAGTGTGTGTCTGTGTTGCTGGGTATTAGTGTTTGTCTTTGTTACTTGGTGTAAGTGTGTGTCTGTGTTACTGGGTATCAGTGTCTGTCATTGTTACTTGGTGTCAGTGTATGTCTTTGTTACTTGGTGCAAGTGTGTGTCTGTGTTACTGGGTATCAGTGTAACTCTTTGTTACTTGGTGTCATTGTCTGTCTTTGTTACTTGGTGTAAGTGTGTGTCTGTGTTACTGAGTATCTGTGTATGTCTTTGTTACATGGTGCAATTGTGTGTCTGTGTTACTGGGTATCAGTGTATTTCTGTGTTACTTGGTGTAAGTGTGTCTCTTTGTTGCTGGGTGTCAGTGCATGTCTGTGTTACTTGGTGTAAGTCTGTGTCTTTTTTACTTGGTGTCAGTGTATGTCTGTGTACTTGGTGTATTTGTGTGTCTTTGTTACTTGGTGTCAGTGTTTGTCTGTGTTACTTGGGGTTAATGTATGTCTTTGTTACTTGGTGTCAGTGTATGTCGTTGTGACTTGGTGTAAGTGTATGTCTTTGTTACTTGGTGTAAGTGTATGTCTTTGTTACTTGGTGTCAGTGTATGTCTCTGTTACTTGGTGTAATTGTGTATCTGTGTTACTGGGTATCAGTGTATGTCTTTGTTAATTGGTGTCAGTGTATGTCTGTGTTACTGGGTGTCAGTGTGTATCTGTGTTCCTTGGTATCAGTGTATGTCTTTGTTACTTGGTGTCAGTGTATGTCTGTGTTACTTGGTGTAAGTGTATGTCTGTGTTACTGGGTATCAGTGTATGTCTTTGTTACTTGGTGTCAGTGTATGTCTGTGTTACTGGGTGTCAGTGCATGTCTTTGTTACTTGGTGTCAGTGTCTATCTGTGTTACTTGGTGTAAGTGTGTGTCTTTGTTACTTGGTGTAATTGTATGTCTTCGTTACTTGGTGTCAGTGCGTGCCTGTGTTTCTTGGTGTAAGTGTGTGTCTGTGTTCCTGGGTATCAGTGTATGTCTTTGTTACTAGGTGTCAGTGTATTTCTGTGTTACTTGGTGTAAGTGTGTGTCTTTGTTACTGGGTGTCAGTGCATGTCTGTGTTACTTGGTGTAAGTCTGTGTCTTTGTTACTTGGTGTAAGTGTGTGTCTGTGTTACTCGCTGTCAGTGTATGTCTTTGTTACTGGGTGTCAGTGTATGTCTTTGTTACTTGGTGTAAGTGTGTGTCTGTGGTACTGGGTATCAGTGTGTGTCGTTGTTACTTGGGGTCAGTGTATGTCTGTGTTACTTGGTGTAAGTGTGTGTCTTTGTTACTTGGTGTACGTTTGTGTCTGTGTTACTGCGTGTCAGTGTATGTCTTTTTTACTGGGTGTCATTGTATGTCTTTGTTACTTGGTGTAAGTGTGTGTCTGTGTTACTGGGTATCAGTGTCTGTCTTTGTTACTTGGTGTAAGTGCGTGTCCGTGTTACCGTGTATCAGTGCATGTCTTTGTAACATGTTGTCAGTGTATGTCTGTGTTACTTGGTGTAAGTGTGTGTCTGTGTTACTGGGTATCAGTGTATGTCTTTGTGACTTGGTGTCAGTGTATGTCTTTGTTACTGGGTGTCAGTGTGTGTCTTTGTGACTTGGTGTCAGTGTATGTCAAAATACTTGTTGTAAGTGTGTGTCTTTGTTACTTGGTGTAATTGTCTGTCTTTGTGACTTGGTGTCAGTGTATGTCTGTGTTACTTGGTGTAAGTGTGTGTCTTTGTTATTTGGTGTAAATGTATGTCTTTGTTACTTGGTGTCAGTGTATGTCTTTGTTACTTGATGTCAGTGTGTGTCTGTGTTACTGGGCATCAGTGTATGTCTTTGTGACTTGGTATCAGTGTATGTCTTTGTGACTTGGTGTAAGTGTGTGTCTTTGTTACTTGGTGTAAGTGTATGTCTTTGTTACTTGGTGTCAGTGTGTGTCTGTGTTACTGGGCATCAGTGTATGTCTTTGTGACTTGGTATCAGTGTATGTCTTTGTGACTTGGTATCAGTGTATGTCTTTGTTACTTGGTGTAAGTGTGTGTCTGTGTTACTGGGTATCAGTGTATGTCTTTGTGACTTGGTGTCAGTGTATGTCTTTGTTACTGGGTGTCAGTTTGTGTCTTTGTGACTTGGTGTCAGTGTATGTCTTTGTTACTTGGTGTAAGTGTGTGTCTGTTTTGCTGGGTAACAGTGCATGTCTTTGTTACTTGGTGTCATTGTATGTCAAAATACTTGGTGTAAGTGTATGTCTTTGTTACTTGGTGTAATTGTCCGTCTTTGTTACTTGGTGTAAGTGTATGTCTTTGTTACTTGGTGTCAGTGTATGTCTTTGTTAATTGGTGTCAATGTATGTCTGTGTTACCTGGTGTAAGTGTGTGTCTTTGTTACTTGGTGTAAGTGTATGTCTTTGTTAATTGGTATCAGTGTATGTCTTTGTTACGGGGTTTCAGTGTGTGTCTGTGTTACTGGGTATCAGTGTATGTCTTTGTGACTTGGTATCAGTGTATGTCTTTGTTACGGGGTTTCAGTGTGTGTCTGTGTTACTGGGTATCAGTGTATGTCTTTGTTAATTGGTGTCAGTGTATGTCTGTGTTACTGGGTGTCAGTGTGTGTCTGTGTTCCTTGGTATCAGTGTATGTCTTTGTTACTTGGTGTCAGTGTATGTCTGTGTTACTTGGTGTAAGTGTGTGTCTGTGTTACTGGGTATCAGTGTATGTCTTTGTTACTTGGTGTCAGTGTATGTCTGTGTTACTGGGTGTCAGTGCATGTCTTTGTTACTTGGTGTCAGTGTCTATCTGTGTTACTTGGTGTAAGTGTGTGTCTTTGTTACTTGGTGTAATTGTATGTCTTTGTTACTTGGTGTCAGTGCGTGCCTGTGTTTCTTGGTGTAAGTGTGTGTCTGTGTTCCTGGGTATCAGTGTATGTCTTTGTTACTAGGTGTCAGTGTATTTCTGTGTTACTTGGTGTAAGTGTGTGTCTTTGTTACTGGGTGTCAGTGCATGTCTGTGTTACTTGGTGTAAGTCTGTGTCCTTGTTACTTGGTGTAAGTGTGTGTCTGTGTTACTCGCTGTCAGTGTATGTCTTTGTTACTTGGTGTAAGTGTGTGTCTGTGTTACTGGGTATCAGTGTGTGTCGTTGTTACTTGGGGTCAGTGTATGTCTGTGTTACTTGGTGTAAGTGTGTGTCTTTGTTACTTGGTGTACGTGTGTGTCTGTGTTACTGCGTGTCAGTGTATGTCTTTTTTACTGGGTGTCATTGTATGTCTTTGTTACTTGGTGTAAGTGTGTGTCTGTGTTACTGGGTATCAGTGTCTGTCTTTGTTACTTGGTGTAAGTGCGTGTCCGTGTTACCGTGTATCAGTGCATGTCTTTGTTACATGTTGTCAGTGTATGTCTGTGTTACTTGGTGTAAGTGTGTGTCTGTGTTACTGGGTATCAGTGTATGTCTTTGTGACTTGGTGTCAGTGTATGTCTTTGTTACTGGGTGTCAGTGTGTGTCTTTGTGACTTGGTGTCAGTGTATGTCAAAATACTTGTTGTAAGTGTGTGTCTTTGTTACTTGGTGTAATTGTCTGTCTTTGTGACTTGGTGTCAGTGTATGTCTGTGTTACTTGGTGTAAGTGTGTGTCTTTGTTATTTGGTGTAAATGTATGTCTTTGTTACTTGGTGTCAGTGTATGTCTTTGTTACTTGGTGTAAGTGTGTGTCTGTGTTACTGGGCATCAGTGTATGTCTTTGTGACTTGGTATCAGTGTATGTCTTTGTGACTTGGTATCAGTGTATGTCTTTGTGACTTGGTGTAAGTGTGTGTCTTTGTTACTTGGTGTCAGTGTATGTCTTTGTTACTTGGTGTAAGTGTGTGTCTGTGTTACTGGGCATCAGTGTATGTCTTTGTGACTTGGTATCAGTGTATGTCTTTGTGACTTGGTATCAGTGTATGTCTTTGTTACTTGGTGTAAGTGTGTGTCTGTGTTACTGGGTATCAGTGTATGTCTTTGTGACTTGGTGTCAGTGTATGTCTTTGTTACTGGGTGTCAGTTTGTGTCTTTGTGACTTGGTGTCAGTGTATGTCTTTGTTACTTGGTGTAAGTGTGTGTCTGTTTTGCTGGGTAACAGTGCATGTCTTTGTTACTTGGTGTCATTGTATGTCAAAATACTTGGTGTAAGTGTATGTCTTTGTTACTTGGTGTAATTGTCCGTCTTTGTTACTTGGTGTAAGTGTATGTCTTTGTTACTTGGTGTCAGTGTATGTCTTTGTTAATTGGTGTCAATGTATGTCTGTGTTACCTGGTGTAAGTGTGTGTCTTTGTTACTTGGTGTAAGTGTATGTCTTTGTTACTTGGTATCACTGTATGTCTTTGTTACGGGGTTTCAGTGTGTGTCTGTGTTACTGGGTATCAGTGTATGTCTTTGTGACTTGGTATCAGTGTATGTCTTTGTTACGGGGTTTCAGTGTGTGTCTGTGTTACTGGGTATCAGTGTATGTCTTTGTGACTTGGTGTCAGTGTATGTCTTTGTTTCTGGGTGTCAGTGTGTGTATTTGTGACTTGGTGTCAGTGTATGTCTTTGTTACTTGGTGTCAGTGTGTGTCTGTGTTACTGTGTATCAGTGTCTGTCTTTGTTACTTGGTGTAAGAGTGTGTCTGTGTTACTGGGTCTCAGTGTATGTCTTAGTTACTTGGTGTCAGTGTAGGTCTGTGCTACTTGGTGTAATTGTGTGTCTTTCTTACTTGGTGTAAGTGCATGTCTTTGTTAATTGGTGTCAGTGTATGTCTGTGTTACTTGGTGTAAGTGTGTGTCTTTGTTAGTTGGTGTAAGTGTATGTCTTTGTTACATGGTGTCACTGTGTGTCTGTGTTATTTGCTGTAAGTGTCTGTCTTTGTTACTTGGTGTCAGTGTATGTCTTTGTTACTTGCTGCAAGTGTTTGTCTGTGTTACTGGGCATCAGTGTATGTCTTTGTTACTTGGTGTCAGTGTATATCTGTGTACTTGATGTAAGTGTGTGTCTTTGTTCCTTGGTGTCAGTGTATGGCTGTGTTACTTGGTGTAAGTGTATGTCTTTGTTACTTGGTGTCAGTGTATGTCTTTGTTACTTGGTGTAAGTGTATGTCTTTGTTACTTGGTGTCAGTGTATGTCTCTGTTACTTGGTGTAAGTGTGCGTCTGTGTTACTGGGTATCAGTGTATGTCTTTGTTACTTGGTGTCATTGTCTGTCTTTCTTACTTGGTGTAAGTGTGTGTCTGTGTTACTGAGTATCAGTGTATGTCTTTGTTACTTGTTGTCAGTGTATGTCTTTGTTACTTGGTGACAGTGTATGTCTGTGTTACTTGGTGTAAGTGTGTGTCTGCGGTACTGGGTATCAGTGTATGTCTTTGTTACTTGGTGTCAGTGTATGTCTTTGTTACTTGGTGTAAGTGTATGTCTTTGTTACTTGGTGTCAGTGTATGTCTGTGTTACTTGGTGTAAGTGTATGTCTTTGTTACTTGGTGTCAGTGTATGTCTTTGATACTTAGTGTAAGTGTATGTCTTTGTTACTTGGTGTCAGTGTATGTCTTTGTTACTTGGTGTAAGTGTATCCCTTTGCAACTTGGTGTCAGTGTATGTCTTTGATACTTGGTGTAAGTGTGTGTCTGTGTTGCTGGGTATCATTGTATGTCTTTGTTACTTGGTGTCAGTGTATGTCTTTGTTACTTGGTGTAAGTGTATGTCTTTGTTACTTGGTGTCAGTGTATGTCTGTGTTACTTGGTGTAAGTGTATGTCTTTGTTACTTGGTGTCAGTGTATGTCTTTGATACTTAGTGTAATTGTATGTCTGTGTTACTGCGTATCAGTGTCTGTATTTGTTACTTGGTGAAAGTGTGCGTCTGTGTTGCTGGGTATCATTGTATGTCTTTGTTATGTGGTGTAAGTGTGTGTCTGTGTTACAGGGTATCAGTGTCTGTCTTTGTTACTTGGTGTCTGTGTATGTCTTTGTTACTTGGTGTCAGTGTGTGTCTTTGTTACTTGGTTTCAGTGTCTGTCTTTGTTACTGGGTGTCAGTGTCTGTCTTTGTTACTTGGTGTAAGTGTGTGTCTGTGTTGCTGGGTATCAGTGTATGTCTTTGTTGCTTGGTGTAAGTGTATGTCTTTGTTTCTTGGTGTCAGTGCATGTCTTTGTTACTTGGTGTAAGTGTACGTCTTTGTTACTTGGTGTCTGTGTATGTCTCTGTTACTTGGTGCAATTGTGTATCTGTGTTACTGGGTATCAGTGTATGTCTTTGTTACTTGGTGTCACTGTCTGTCTTTGTTGCTTGGTGTAAGTGTGTGTCTGTGTTAATTGGTGTAAATGTGTGTCTGTGTTACTGGGTATCAGTGTATGTCTTTGTAACTTGGTTTCAGTGTATGTCTTTGTTACTTGGTGTAAGTGTATGTCTTTGTTACTTTGTGTCAGTGTATGTCTGTGTTACTTGGTGTAACTGTATGTCTGTGTTACTGGGCATCAGTGTCTGTCTTTGTTACTTGGTGTAAGTGTGTGTCTGTGTTGCTGGGTATCAGTGTTTGTCTTTGTTACTTGGTGTAAGTGTGTGTCTGTGTTACTGGGTATCAGTGTCTGTCATTGTTACTTGGTGTCAGTGTATGTCTTTGTTACTTGGTGCAAGTGTGTGTCTGTGTTACTGGGTATCAGTGTACCTCTTTGTTACTTGGTGTCATTGTCTGTCTTTGTTACTTGGTGTAAGTGTGTGTCTGTGTTACTGAGTATCAGTGTATGTCTTTGTTACTTGGTGCAAGTGTGTGTCTGTGTTACTGGGTATCAGTGCATGTCTTTTTTACTTGGTGTCAGTGTATGTCTGTGTACTTGGTGTATTTGTGTGTCTTTGTTACTTGGTGTCAGTGTTTGTCTGTGTTACTTGGGGTAAATGTATGTCTTTGTTACTTGGTGTCAGTGTATGTCGTTGTGACTTGGTGTAAGTGTATGTCTTTGTTTCTTGGTGTCAGTGCATGTCTTTGTTACTTGGTGTAAGTGTATGTCTTTGTTACTTGGTGTCAGTGTATGTCTCTGTTACTTGGTGTAATTGTGTATCTGTGTTACTGGGTATCAGTGTATGTCTTTGTTACTTGGTGTCAGTGTATGTCTGTGTTACTGGGTGTCAGTGCATGTCTTTGTTACTTGGTGTCAGTGTCTATCTGTGTTACTTGGTGTAAGTGTGTGTCTTTGTTACTTGGTGTAATTGTATGTCTTTGTTACTTGGTGTCAGTGCGTGCCTGTGTTACTTGGTGTAAGTGTGTGTCTGTGTTCCTGGGTATCAGTGTATGTCTTTGTTACTAGGTGTCAGTGTATTTCTGTGTTACTTGGTGTAAGTGTGTGTCTTTGTTACTGGGTGTCAGTGCATGTCTGTGTTACTTGGTGTAAGTCTGTGTCTTTGTTACTTGGTGTAAGTGTGTGTCTGTGTTACTCGCTGTCAGTGTATGTCTTTGTTACTGGGTGTCAGAGTATGTCTTTGTTACTTGGTGTAAGTGTGTGTCTGTGTTACTGGGTATCAGTGTGTGTCGTTGTTACTTGGGGTCAGTGTATGTCTGTGTTACTTGGTGTAAGTGTTTGTCTTTGTTACTTGGTGTACGTGTGTGTCTGTGTTACTGCGTGTCAGTGTATGTCTTTTTTACTGGGTGTCATTGTATGTCTTTGTTACTTGGTGTAAGTGTGTGTCTGTGTTACTGGGTATCAGTGTCTGTCTTTGTTACTTGTTGTAAGTGTGTGTCCGTGTTACCGTGTATCAGTGCATGTCTTTGTTACTTGGTGTCAGTGTATGTCTGTGTTACTTGGTGTAAGTGTGTGTCTGTGTTACTGGATATCAGTGTATGTCTTTGTGACTTGGTGTCAGTGTATGTCTTTGTTACTGGGTTTCAGTGTGTGTCTTTGTGACTTGGTGTCAGTGTATGTCAAAATACTTGTTGTAAGTGTGTGTCTTTGTTACTTGGTGTCTTTGTATGTCTGTGTTACTTGGTGTAAGTGTGTGTCTTTGTTATTTGGTGTAAATGTATGTCTTTGTTACTTGGTGTCAGTGTATGTCTTTGTTACTTGGTGTCAGTGTGTGTCTGTGTTACTGGGCATCAGTGTATGTCTTTGTGACTTGGTATCAGTGTATGTCTTTGTGACTTGGTGTAAGTGTGTGTCTTTGTTACTTGGTGTAAGTGTATGTCTTTGTTACTTGGTGTCAGTGTGTGTCTGTGTTACTGGGCATCAGTGCATGTCTTTGTGACTTGGTGTCAGTGTATGTCTTTGTTACTGGGTGTCAGTTTGTGTCTTTGTGACTTGGTGTCAGTGTATGTCTTTGTTACTTTGTGTAAGTGTGTGTCTGTGTTGCTGGGTATCAATGCATGTCTTTGTTACTTGGTGTCATTGTATGTCAAAATACTTGGTGTAAGTGTATGTCTTTGTTAATTGGTGTCATTGTCTGTCTTTGTTGCTTGGTGTAAGTGTGTGTCTGTGTTACTTGGTGTAAGTGTGTGTCTGTGTTCCTTGGTATCAGTGTATGTCTTTGTTACTTGGTGTCAGTGTATGTCTTTGTTACTTGGTGTCAGTGTGTGTCTGTGTTACTGGGCATCAGCGTATGTCTTTGTGACTTGGTTTCAGTTTATGTCTTTTCTACTGGGTGTAAGTGTGTGTCTGTGTTACTGGGTGTAAGTGTGTGTCTGCGTTACTGGGTATCAGTGTATGTCTTTGTTACTTGGTGTCAGTGTATTTCAAAATACTTGGTTTAAGTGTATGTCTTTGTGACTTCGTGCAATTGTCTGTCTTTGTTACTTGATGTCAGTGTATGTCTGTGTTACTTGGTGTAAGTGTGTGTCTTTGTTAATGGGCATCAGTGGATGTCTTTGTGACTTGGTATCAGTGTATGTCTTTGTGACTTGGTGTCAGTGTATGTCTTTTTTACTGGGTGTCAGTGTGTGTCTGTGTTACTTGGTGTCAGTGCATGTCTTTGTTTCTGGGTGTCAGTGTGTGGTTGTTTGTGGTACTGGGTGTCAGTGTGTGTCTGTGGCACTAGGTGTCAGTATTTAGTTTAGTTTAGAGATCCAGCACATAAACAGGCCCTTCGGCCCACCGAGTCTGTGCCGACCATCAACAACCCATTTATACTAATCCTACACTAATCCCGTATTCCTATCACATCCCCACCTATCCCTATATATTTCCCTACCACCTACCAAAACTAGGGGCAATTTATGATGGCCAATTAAAAAATCAACCTGCAAGTCTTTGGCATGTGGGAGGAATGCGGAGCACCGGGAGGATACCCACGCAGACACAGGGAGAACTTGCAAATTCTGCACAGGCAGTAGCCAGAATCGAACCCGTGCCCCTGGAGCTGTGAGGCTGCGGTGCTAACCAATGCGGCAATGTGCCCCCCGCCCCCCCTCCCCCGCCCCCCCCCCCCGCAGTGTGTGCTGTGTTGCTGGGTATCAGTGTATGTCTTTGTTACTTGGTGTCAGTGTATGTCTGTGTTACTTGGTGTCAGTTTGTTTGTTTGTGTTACTGGGTTTCAGTGTGTGTCTGTGTTACTTGGTGCAAGTGTGTGTCTTTGTTACTTGGTGTCCGTGTGTGTCTGTTACTGGGTGTCAGTGTATGTCTTTGTTACTGGGTGTCAGTGTATTTCTTTGTTACTTGGTGTAAGTGGGTGTCTGTGTTACTGGGTATCAGTGCATGTCTTTGTTACTTGGTTTCATTGTATTTCAGTGTTACTTGGTGTAATTCTGTGTCTGTGCTACTGGGTATCAGTGTATGTCTTTGTTACTTGGTGCCAGAGTATGTCAAAATACTTGGTGTAAGTGGATGTCTTTGTTACATGGTGTAATTGTCTGTCTTTGTTACTTGGTGTCAGTGTATGTCTGTGTTACTTGGTGTAAGTGTGTGTCTTTGTTACTTGGTGTAAGTGTATGTCTTTGTTACTTGGTGTCAGTGTATGTCTTTGTTACTTGGTGTCAGTGTGTGTCTGTGTTGCTGGGCATCAGTGTATGACTTCGTGACTTGGTATCAGTGTATGTCTTTGTGACTTGGTGTCAGGGTATGTCTTTTTTACTGGGTGTAAGTGCGTGTCTGCGTTACTGGGTATCAGTGCATGTCTTTGTTACTTGGTGTCAGTGTATGTCAAAATACTTGGTGTGAGTGTATGTCTTTGTTACTTGGTGTAATTGTCTTTCTTTGTTACTTGGTGTCAGTGTATGTCTGTGTTACGTGGAGTAAGTGTTTGTCTTTGTTACTTGGTGTAAGTGTACGTCTTTGTTACATGGTGTCAGTGTATGTCTTTGTTGCTTGGTGTCAGTGTGTGTCTGTGTTACTGGGCATCAGCGTATGTCTTTGTGACTTGGTTTCAGTGTATGTCTTTTTTACTGGGTGTAAGTGTGTGTCTGTGTTACTGGGTGTAAGTGTGTGTCTGCGTTACTGGGTATCAGTGTATGTCTTTGTTACTTGGTGTCAGTGTATGTCAAAATACTTGGTTTAGGTGTATGTCTTTGCGACTTGGTGTAATTGTCTGTCTTTGTTACTTGATGTCAGTGTATGTCTGTGTTACTTGGTGTCAGTGTGTGTCTTTGTTACTGGGCATCAGTGGATGTCTTTGTGACTTGGTATCAGTGTATGTCTTTGTGACTTGGTGTCAGTGTATGTCTTTTATACTGGGTGTCAGTGTGTGACTGTGTTACTTGGTGTCAGTGCATGTCTTTGTTAATGGGTGTCAGTGTGTGTTTGTTTGTGGTACAGGGTGTCAGTGTGTGTCTGTGGCACTATGTGTCAGTATTTAGTTTAGTTTAGAGATCCAGCACATAAACAGGCCCTTCGGCCCACCGAGTCTGTGCCGACCATCAACAACACATTTATACTAATCCTACACTAATCCCGTATTCCTATCACATCCCCACCTATCCCTATATATTTCCCTACCACCCACCAAAACTAGGGGCAATTTATGATGGCCAATTAACCAATCAACATGCAAGTCTTTGGCATGTGGGAGGAATGCGGAGCACCGGGAGGATACCCACGCAGAAACAGGGAGAACTTGCAAATTCCGCACAGGCAGTACCCAGAATCGAACCCGTGTCCCTGGAGCTGTGAGGCTGCGGTGCTAACCAATGCGGCAATGAGCACCCCGCCCCCCCCCCTCCCCCGCAGTCTGTGCTGTGTTGCTGGGTATCAGTGTATGTCTTTGTGACTTGGTGTCAGTGTATGTCTGTGTTACTTGGTGTCAGTGTGTTTGTTTGTGTTACTGGGTGTTAGTGTGTGTCTGTGTTACTTGGTGCAAGTGTGTGTCTTTGTTACTTGGTGTCCGTGTGTGTCTGTTACTGGGTATCAGTGCTTGTCTTTGTTACTTGGTGTCATTGTATGTCTGTGTTACTTGGTGTAAGTGTGTGTCTGTGTTACTGGGTGTCAGAGTATGTGTTTGTTACTGGGTGTCAGTGTATGTCTTTGTTACTTGGTGTAAGTGTGTGTCTCTGTTACTGGGTATCAGTGTCTGTCTTTTTTACTTGGTGTAAGTGTGTGCCTGTGTTACTGGATATCAGTGTATGTCTTTGTTACTTGGTGTCACTGGATGCCAAAATACTTGGAGTAAGTGTATGTCTTTGTTACTTGGTGTAATTGTCTGTCTTTGTCACTTGGTGTCAGTGTATGTCTGTGTTACTTGGTGTAAGTGTGTGTCTTTGTTACTTGGTGTAAGTGTACGTCTTTGTTACATGGTGTCAGTGTATGTCTTGGTTACTTGGTGTCAGTGTGTGTCTGTGTTACTGGGTGTAATTGTGTGTCTGCGTTACTGGGTATCAGTGTATGTCTTTGTTACTTGGTGTCAGTGTATGTCAAAATACTTGGTGTAGGTGTATGTCTTTGTTACTTGGTGTAATTGTCTGTCTTTGGTACTTGGTGTCAGTGTATGTCTGTGTTACTTGGTGTAAGTGTGTGTCTTTGTTACTGGGCATCAGTGCATGTCTTTGTGACTTGGTATCAGTGTATGTCTTTGTGACTTGGTGTCAGTGTATGTCTTTTTTACTGGGTGTCAGTGTGTGTCTGTGTTACTTGGTGTCAGTGTATGTCTTTGTTACTGTGTATCAGTGTTTCTCCGTGTTACTGGGTGTCAGTGTGTGTTTGTTTGTGTTACTGGGTGTCAGTGTTTGTCTGTGACGCTAGGTGTCAGTATTTAGTTTAATTTAGAGATCCAGCACTTCAACAGGCCCTTCGGCCCACCGTGTCTGTGCCGATCATTAACCACCCATTTATACTAATCCTACACTAATCCCGTATTCCTATCACATCCCCACCTATCACTATATATTTCCCGACCACCTACCTATACTAGGGGCTTTTTATGATGGCCAATTAACCTATCAACCTGCAAGTCTTTGGCATGTGGGAGGAAACCGGAGCACCGGGAGGAAACCCACGCAGACACAGGGAGAACTTGCAAACACCGCACAGGCAGTACATAGAATCGAACCCGGGTCCCTGGAGCTGTGATGCTGCGGTGCTAACCACTGCGTCAATGTGCACCCCCGCTCCCAACCCCCACCCCCCCAACCCCCCGCACTGTGTTCCTGGGTATCAGTGTATGTCTTTGTTACTTGGTGTCAGTGTATGTCTGTGTCACTTGGTGTCAGTGTGTTCGTTTGTGTTACTGGGTGTCAGTGTGTGTCTGTGTTACTTGGTGTACGTGTGTGTTTTTGTTACTTGGTGTCCGTGTCTGTCTGTGTTACTGGGTGTCAGAGTATGTCTTTGTTACTGTGTGTCAGTGTATGTCTTTGTTACTTGGTGTAAGTGTGTGTCTGTCTTCCTGGGTATCATTGTCTGCCTTTTTTTTCTTGGTGTAAGTGTGTGTCTGTGTTACTGTGTATCAGTGCATGTCTTTGTTACTTGGTGTCAATGTATGTCTGGTTTCTTGGTGTAAGTGTTTGTCTGTGTCCCTGGGTGTCAGTGTATGTCTTTGTTACTTGGTATCAGTGTATGTCTTTGTGACTTGGTGTCAGTGTATGTCTTTTTTACTGGGTGTCAGTGTGTGTCTGTGTTACTTGGTGTCTGTGCATGTCTTTGTTACTGTGTATCAGTGTTTCTCGGTGTTCCTGGGTGTCAGTGTGTGTTTGTTTGTGTTACTGGGTGTCAGTGTGTGTCTGTGACACTAGGTGTCAGTATTTAGTTTAGTTTGGAGAAACAGCACCGAAACAGGCCCTTCGGTCCACCGAGACTGTGCCGCCCATCAACAACCCATTTATACTAATCCGACACTAATCCCGTATTCCTATCACATCCCCACCTATCCCTATATATTTCCCTACCACCTACCTATACTAGGGGCAATTTATGATGGCCAATTAACCTATCAACTTGCAAGTCTTTGGCATGTGGGAGGAAAGCGGAGCGCCGGGAGGAAACCCACGCAGTTACAGGGAGAACTTGCAAACTCCGCACAGGCAGTACCCATAATCGAACCCGTGTCCCTGGTGCTGCGAGGTTGCTGTGCAAACCATTGCGCCAATGTGCCCCCCCCCAGTGTGTGCCTGTGTTACTGGGTATCAGTGTATGTCTTTGTTGCTTGGTGTCAGTGCATGTCTGTATTACTTGGTGTAGATGTGCATCTGTGTTACTGAGTGTCAGTGTTTGTCTGTGTTACTTGGTGAAAGTGTATGTTTTTGTTACTTGGTGTCCGTGTGTGTCTGTGTTACTGGGTGTCAGTGTATGTCTTTGTTACTTGGTGTCAGTTTATGTCTGTGTTACTTGGTGTCAGCGTGTTTTTTTGTGTTACTGGGTGTCAGTGTGTGTCTGTGTTACTTGGTGTAAGTGTGTGTCTTTGTTACTTGGTGTCGGTGTGTGTCTGTGTTACTGGGTGTCAGAGTATGTCTTTGTTATTGGGTGTCAGTGTATGTCTTTGTTACTTGGTGCAAGTGTGTGTCTGTGTTACTGGGTATCAGTGTCTGTCTTTTTTACTTGGTGTAAGTGTGTGTCTGTGTTACTGTGTATCAGTGCATGTCTTTGTTACTGGGTGTCATTGCATGTCTGTGTTGCTTGGTGTAAGTGTGTGTCTGTGTTACTGGGTATCAGTGTATGTCTTTGTTACTTGGTGTCAGTGTATGTCAAAATACTTGGTGTCAGTGTATGTCTTTGTTACTTAGTGCAATTTTCTGTCTTTGTTTCTTGGTGTCAGTGTATGTCTGTGTTACTTGGTGTAAGTGTGTGTCTTTGCTACTGGGCATCAGTGTATGTCTTTGTGACTTGGTATCAGTATATGTCTTTGTGACTTGGTGTCAGTGCATGTCTTTTTTACAGGGTGTCAGTGTGTGTCTGTGTTACTTGGTGTCAGTGTATGTCTTTGTTACTGTGTATCAGTGTTTCTCTGTGTTACTGGGTGTCAGTGTGTGTTTGATTTTGGTACTGGGTGTCAGTGTGTGCCTGTGTTACTGGGTATCAGTATGTCTTTGTTACTTGGTGTCAGTGGATGTCAAAATACTTGGTGTAAGTGTAAGTCTTTGTTACTTGGTGTAATTGTCTGTCTTTGTCACTTGGTGTCAGTGTATGTCTGTGTTACTTGGTGTAAGTGTGTGTCTTTGTTACTTGGTGTAAGTGTACGTCTTTGTTACATGGTGTCAGTGTATGTCTTTGTTACTTGGTGTCAGTGTGTGTCTGTGTTACTGGGCATCAGTGTATGTCTTTGTGACTTGGTATCAGTGTATGTCTTTGTGACTTGGTTTCAGAGTATGTCTTTTTTACTGGGTGTAAGTGTGTGCCTGCGTTACTGGGTATCAGCGTGTGTCTTGGTTCCTTGGTGTTAGTGTATGTCTTTGTTACTTGGTGTCAGTGCATGTCTTTGTTACTTGGTGTCAGTGTGTGTCTGTGTTACTTGGTGTCAGTGTTTGTCTGCGTTACTGTGTATCAGTGTATGTCTTTGTTACTTGGTGTCAGTATATGTCAAAATACTTGGTGTAGGTGTATGTCTTTGTTACTTGGTGTAATTGTCTGTCTTTGTTACTTGTGTCAGTGTATGTCTGTGTTACTTGGTGTAAGTGTGTGTCTTTGTTACTGGTCATCAGTGTTTGTCTTTGTTTCTTGCTATCAGTGTATGTCTTTGTGACTTGGTGTCAGTGTATGTCTTTTTGCAGGGTGTCAGTGTGTGTCTGTGTTACTTGGTGTCAGTGTATGTCTTTGTTACTGTGTATCAGTGTTTCTCTGTGTTACTGGGTGTCAGTGTGTGTTTGATTTTGGTACTGGGTATCAGTGTGTGTCTGTGACACGAGGTGACAGTATTTAGTTTAGTTCCGAGAAACAGCACTGAAACAGACCCTTCGGCCCACCGAGTCTGTGCCGACCATCAACCACCCATTTCCACTAATCCTACACTAATCCCGTATTCCTATCACATCCCCACCTATCCCTATATATTTCCCTACCACCTACCTATACTTGGGGCGATTTATGATGGCCAATTAACCGATCAACCTGCAAGTCTTTGGCATGTGGGAGGAAACAGGAGCACCGGGAGGAATCCCACGCAGACACAGGGAGAACTTGCAAACTCCGCACAGGCAGTACCCAGAATCGAACCCGGGTCCCTGGAGCTGTGAGGCTGCGGTGCTAACCACTGCGCCAATGTCCCCACCCCCCCCCCCCCCTCCACGCCAGTGTGTGCCTGTGTTACTGGGTATCAGTATGTCTTTGTTACTTGGTGTCAGTGGATGTCAAAATACTTGGTGTAAGTGTATGTCTTTGTTACTTGGTGTAATTGTCTGTCTTTGTCACTTGGTGTCAGTGTATGTCTGTGTTACTTGGTGTAAGTGTGTGTCTTTGTTACTTGGTGTAAGTGTACGTCTTTGTTACATGGTGTCAGTGTATGTCTTTGTTACTTGGTGTCAGTGTGTGTCTGTGTTACTGGGCATCAGTGTATGTCTTTGTTACTTGGTATCAGTGTATGTCTTTGTGACTTGGTTTCAGTGTATGTCTTTTTTACTGGGTGTAAGTGTGTGCCTGCGTTACTGGGTATCAGCGTGTGTCTTGGTTCCTTGGTGTAAGTGTATGTCTTTGTTACTTCGTGTCAGTGCATGTCTTTGTTACTTGGTGTCAGTGTGTGTCTGTGTTACTTGGTGTCAGTGTGTGTCTGCGTTACTGGGTATCAGTGTATGTCTTTGTTACTTGGTGTCAGTATATGTCAAATTACTTGGTGTAGGTGTATGTCTTTGTTACTTGGTGTAATTGTCTGTCTTTGTTACTTGTGTCAGTGTATGTCTGTGTTACTTGGTGTAAGTGTGTGTCTTTGTTACTGGTCATCAGTGTATGTCTTTGTGACTTGGTGTCAGTGTATGTCTTTTTTACAGGGTGTCAGTGTGTGTCTGTGTTACTTGGTGTCAGTGTATGTCTTTGTTACTGTGTATCAGTGTTTCTCTGTGTTACTGGGTGTCAGTGTGTGTTTGATTTTGGTACTGGGTGTCAGTGTGTGTCTGTGACACTAGGTGACAGTATTTAGTTTAGTTCCGAGAAACAGCACTGAAACAGACCCTTCGGCCCACAGAGTCAGTGCCGACCATCAACCACCCATTTCCACTAATCCTACACTAATCCCGTATTCCTATCACATCCCCACCTATCCCTATATATTTCCCTACCACCTACCTATACTTGGGGCGATTTATGATGGCCAATTAACCGATCAACCTGCAAGTCTTCGGCATGTGGGAGGAAACAGGAGCACCGGGAGGAATCCCACGCAGACACAGGGAGAACTTGCAAACTCCGCACAGGCAGTAATCAGAATCGAACCCGGGTCCCTGGAGCTGTGAGGCTGCGGTGCTAACCACTGCGCCAATGTCCCCGACCCCCCCCCCCCCACCCCCAAGCCAGTGTGTGCCTGTGTTACTGGGTATCAGTATGTCTTTGTTACTTGGTGTCAGTGGATGTCAAAATACTTGGTGTCAGTGTATGTCTTTGTTACTTAGTGCAATTGTCTGTCTTTGTTACTTGGTGTCAGTGTATGTCTGTGTTACTTGGTGTAAGTGTGTGTCTTTGCTACTGGGCATCAGTGTATGTCTTTGTGACTTGGTATCAGTATATGTCTTTGTGACTTGGTGTCAGTGTATGTCTTTTTTACAGGGTGTCAGTGTGTGTCTGTGTTACTTTGGTGTCAGTGTGTGTCTGCGTTACTGGGTATCATTGTATGTCTTTGTTACTTGGTGTCAGTGTATGTCAAATTACTTGGTGCAGGTGTATGTCTTTGTTACTTGGTGTAATTGTCTGTCTGTGTTACTTGTGTCAGTGTATGTCTGTGTTACTTGGAGTAAGTGTGTGTCTTTGTTACTGGTCATCAGTGTATGTCTTTGTTTCTTGCTATCAGTGTATGTCTTTGTGACTTGGTGTCAGAGTATGTCTTTGTTACTGGGTGTCAGTGTGTGTCTGTGTTACTTGGTGTCAGTGTATGTCTGTGTCACTTGGTGTCAGTGTGTTTGTTTGTGTTACTGGGTGTCAGTGTGTGTCTGTGTTACTTGGCGTAAGTGTGCGTCTTTGTTACTTGGTGTCCGTGTCTGTCTGTGTTACTGGGTGTCAGAGTACGTCTTTGTTACTTGGTGTCAGTGTATGTCTTTGTTACTGGGCATCAGTGTATGTCTTTGTGACTTGGTATCAGTGTACGTCTTTGTGACTTGGTGTCAGTGTATGTCTTTTTTACGGGGAGTCAGTGTGTGTCTGTGTTACTTGGTGTCAGTGTATGTCTTTGTGATTGTGCATCATTGTTTCTCCGTGTTACTGGGTGTCAGTGTGTTTTTGTTTGTGTTACTGGGTGTCAGTGTTTGTCTGTGACACTAGGTGTCAGTATTTAGTTTAATTTATCGATCCAGCACTTAAACAGGCCCTTTGGCCCACCGAGTCTGTGCCGACCATCAACAACCCATTTATACTAATCCTGCACTAATCCCGTATTCCTATCACATCCCCAACTATCACTATATATTTCCCTACCACCTACCTATACTAGGGGCAATTTATGATGGCCAATTAACCTATCAACCTGCAAGTCTTTGGCATGTGGGAGGAAACCGGAGCACCGGGAGGAAACCCACGCAGACACAGGGAGAACTTGCAAACACCGCACAGGCAGTACCCAGAATCGAACCTGGGTCCCTGGAGCTGTGAGGCTGCGGTGCTAACCACTGCGTCAATGTGCTCCACCCCCCCCCCCCCCGCCCCCCCGCAGTGTGTGCCTGTGTTACTGGGTATCAGTGTATGTCTTTGTTACTTGGTGTCAGTGTATGTCTTTTTTACTGGGTGTAAGTGTGTGTCTGCGTTACTGTGTATCAGTGTATGTCTTTGTTACTTGGTGTCAGTGTATGTCAAAATACTTGGTGCAAGTGTATGTCTTTGTTACTTGGTGTCAGTGTATGTCTTTTTTACTTGGTGTCAGTGTGTGTCTGTGTTACTTGGTGTCAGTGCATGTCTTTGTTACTTGGTGTCAGTGTATGTCAAAATACTTGGTGTGAGTGTATGTCTTTGGTGTAATTGTCTGTCATTGTTACTTGGTGTCAGTGTATGTCTGTGTTACTTGGTGTAAGTGTGTGTCTTTGTTACTTGGTGTAAGTGTAAGTCTTTGTTACTTGGTGTCTGTGTATGTCTTTGTTACTTGGTGTCAGCGTGTGTCTGTGTTACTGGGCATCAGTGTATGTCTTTGTGACTTGGTGTCAGTGTATGTCATTTTTACTGGGTGTAATTGTGTGTCTGTGTAACTTGGTGTCAGTGTATGTCTTTGTTACTGTGTATCAGTGTTTCTGTGTGTTACTGAGTGTCAGTGTGTGTTTGTTTGTGTTACTGGGTGTCAGTGTGTGTCTGTGACACTAGGTGTCAGTATTTAGTTTTGTTTCGAGATACAGCACTTAAATAGGCCCTTCGGCCCACCGAGTCTGTGCCGACCATCAACCACCCATTTATACTAATCCTACACTAATCCCGTATTCCTATCACATCCCCACCTATCCCTATATATTTCCCAACCACCTGCCTATACTAGGGGCAATTTATGATGGCCAATTAACCTATCAACCTGCAATTCTTTGGCATGTGGGAGGAAACCGGAGCACCGGGAGGAAACCCACGCAGACACAGGGAGAACTTGCAAACTCCGCACAGGCAGGACCCAGAATCGAACCCGGTTCCCTGGAGCTGTGAGGCTGCGGTGCTAACCACTGCGCCAATATGCCCACCCCCCAGTGTGTGCCTGTGTTACTGGGTAACAGTGTATGTCTCTGTTACTTGGTGTCAGTGTATGTCTGTGTTACTTGGTGTCAGTGTGTGTCTGTGTTACTGGGTGTCAGTGTGTGTCTGTGTTACTTGGTGTAAGTCTCTGTCTTTGTTACTTGGTGTCCGTGTGTGTCTGTGTTACCTGGTATCAATGTATGTCTTTGTTACTTGGTGTCAGTTGATGTCAAAATACTTGGTGTAAGTGTATGTCTTTGTTACTTGGTGTAATTGTCTGTCTTTGTTACTTGGTGTCAGTGTATGTCTGTGTTACTTGGTGTAAGTGTGTGTCTTTGTTACTTGGTGTAAGTGTATGTCTTTGTTACTTGGTGTCAGTGTATGTCTTTGTTACTTGGTGTCAGTGTGTGTCTGTGTTACTGGGCATCAGTGTATATCTTTGTGACTTGGTATCAGTGTATGTCTTTGTGACTTGGTCTCAGTGTAAGTCTTTTTTTATCGGGTGTAAGTGTGTGTCTGCGTTACTGGGTATCAGTGTATGTCTTTGTTACTTGGTGTCAGTGTATGTCAAAATACTTGGTGGAAGTGTATGTCTTTGTTACTTGGTGTAATTGTCTGTCTTTGTTACTTGGTGTCAGTGTATGTCTGTGTTACTTGGTGTAAGTGTGTGTCTTTGTTACTGGGCATCAGTGTCTGTCTTTGTGACTTGGTATCAGTGTATGTCTTTGTAACTTGGTGTCAGTGCATGTCTTTGTTACTGTGTATCAGTGTTTCTCTCTGTTACTGGGTGTCAGTGTGTGTTTGTTTGTGTTACTGGGTGTCAGTGTGTGTCTGTGACACTAGGTGTCAGTATTTAGTTTAGTTTGGAGATACAGCACTTCAATAGGCCCTTCGGCCCATCGAGTCTGTGCCGACCATCAACCACCCATTTATACTAATCCTACACTAATCCAGTATTCCTATCACATCCCCACCTATCCCTATATATTTCCCAACAACCTACCTATACTAGGGGCAATTTATGATGGCTAATTAACCTATCAACCTGCAAGTCTTTGGCATGTGGGAGGAAACCGGAGCACCGGGAGGAACCCGATGCAGACACAGGGAGAACTTGCAAACTCCGCACAGGCAGGACCCAGAATCGAACCCGGTTCCCTTAAGCTGTGAGGCTGCGGTGCTAACCACTGCGCCAATGTGCCCACCCCCCAGTGTGTGCTGTGTTACTGTTTATCAGTGTATGTCTCTGGTACTTGGTGTCAGTGTATGTCTGTGTTACTTGGTGTAAGTGTTTGTCTGTGTTACTGGGTGTCAGTGTGTGTCTGTGTTACTTGGTGTAAGTCTGTGTCTTTGTCACTTGGTGTCCGTGTGTGTCTGTGTTACCTGGTATCAGTGTATGTCTTTGTTACTTGGTGTCAGTGGATGTCAAAATACTTGGTGTAAGTGTATGTCTTTGTTACTTGGTGTAATTGTCTGTCTTTGTTACTTGGTGTCAGTGTTTGTCTGTGATACTTGGTGTAAGTATGTGTCTTTGTTACCTGGTGTAAGTGTATGTCTTTGTTACTTGGTGTCAGTGTTTGTCTGTGTTACTGGGCATCAGTGTATGTCTTTGTGACTTGGTATCAGTGCATGTCTTTGTGACTTGGTGTCAGTGTATGTCTTTTTTACTGGGTGTAAGTTTGTGTCTGCGTTACTGGGTATCAGTGTATGTATTTGTTACTTGGAGATACAGCACTTAAACAGGCCCTTCGGCCCACCGAGTCTGTGCCGACCATCAACAACCCATTTATACTAATCCTACACTAATCCCGTATTCCTATCACATCCCCACCTATCCCTATATATTTCCCTCCCACCTACCTGTACTAGGGGCAATTTATGATGGCCAATTAACCTATCAACCTGCAAGTCTTTGGCATGCGGGAGGAAACCGGACCACCGGGAGGAAACACACGCAGACAAAGCGAGAACTTGCAAACACCGCACAGGCAGTAAACAGAATCGAACCCGGGTCCCTGGAGCTGCGAGGCTGCGGTGCTAACCACTGCGTCAATGTGCATCCCCCCCCCACCCCCGCCCCCCCCGCAGTGAGTGCCTGTGTTACTGGGTATCAGTGTATGTCTTTGTTACTTGGTGTCAGAGTGTGTCTTTTTTACTGGGTGTAAGTGTGTGTCTGCGTTACTGTGTATCAGTGTATGTCTTTGTTACTTGGTGTCACTGTATGTCAAAATACTTGGTGCAAGTGTATGTCTGTGTTTCTTGGTGTAATTGTCTGTCTTTGTTACTTGGTGTCAGTGTATGTCCTTGTGACTTGGTATCAGTGTATTTTTTTGTGACTTGGTGTCAGTGTAAGTTTTTTGACTTGGTGTCAGTGTGTGTCTGTGTTACTTGGTGTCAGTGCATGTCTTTGTTACTTGGTGTCAGTGTATGTCAAAGTACTTGGTGTGAGTGTATGTCTTTGGTGTAATTGTCTGTCATTGTTACTTGGTGTCAGTGTATGTCTGTGTTACTTGGTGTCAGCGTGTGTCTGTGTTACTGGGCATCAGTGTATGTCTTTGTGACTTGGTGTCAGTGTATGTCATTTTTACTGGGTGTAAGTGTGTATCTGTGTTACTGTGTATCAGTGTTTCTGTGTGTTACTGGGTGTCAGTGTGTGTTTGTTTGTGTTACTGGGTGTCAGTGTGTGTCTGTGACACTAGGTGTCAGTATTTAGTTTTGTTTCGAGATACAGCACTTAAATAGGCCCTTCGGCCCACCGAGTCTGTGCCGACCATCAACCACCCATTTATACTAATCCTACACTAATCCCGTATTCCTATCACATCCCCACCTATCCCTATATATTTCCCTACCACCTACCTATACTTGGGGCGATTTATGATGGCCAATTAACCGATCAACCTGCAAGTCTTCGGCATGTGGGAGGAAACAGGAGCACCGGGAGGAATCCCACGCAGACACAGGGAGAACTTGCAAACTCCGCACAGGCAGGACCCAGAATCGAACCCGGTTCCCTGGAGCTGTGAGGCTGCGGTGCTAACCACTGCGCCAATATGCCCACCCCCCAGTGTGTGCCTGTGTTACTGGGTAACAGTGTATGTCTCTGTTACTTGGTGTCAGTGTATGTCTGTGTTACTTGGTGTCAGTGTGTGTCTGTGTTACTGGGCATCAGTGTATGTCTTTGTGACTTGGTGTCAGTGTATGTCATTTTTACTGGGTGTAAGTGTGTGTCTGTGTTACTTGGTGTCAGTGTATGTCTTTGTTACTGTGTATCAGTGTTTCTGTGTGTTACTGGGTGTCAGTGTGTGTCTGTGACACTAGGTGTCAGTATTTAGTTTTGTTTCGAGATACAGCACTTAAATAGGCCCTTCGGCCCACCGAGTCTGTGCCGACCATCAACCACCCATTTATACTAATCCTACACTAATCCCGTATTCCTATCACATCCCCACCTATCCCTATATATTTCCCTACCACCTACCTATACTTGGGGCGATTTATGATGGCCAATTAACCGATCCACCTGCAAGTCTTCGGCATGTGGGAGGAAACAGGAGCACCGGGAGGAATCCCACGCAGACACAGGGAGAACTTGCAAACACCGCACAGGCAGGACCCAGAATCGAACCCGGTTCCCTGGAGCTGTGAGGCTGCGGTGCTAACCACTGCGCCAATATGCCCACCCCCCAGTGTGTGCCTGTGTTACTGGGTAACAGTGTATGTCTCTGTTACTTGGTGTCAGTGTATGTCTGTGTTACTTGGTGTCAGTGTGTTTCTGTGTTACTGGGTGTCAGTGTGTGTCTGTGTTACTTGGTGTCAGTCTCTGTCTTTGTTACTTGGTGTCCGTGTGTGTCTGTGTTACCTGGTATCAGTGTATGTCTTTGTTACTTGGTGTCAGTGGATGTCAAAATACTTGGTGTAAGTGTATGTCTTTGTTACTTGGTGTAATTGTCTGTCTTTGTTACTTGGTGTCAGTGTTTGTCTGTGATACTTGGTGTAAGTATGTGTCTTTGTTACCTGGTGTAAGTGTATGTCTTTGTTACTTGGTGTCAGTGTTTGTCTGTGTTACTGGGCATCAGTGTATGTCTTTGTGACTTGGTATCAGTGCATGTCTTTGTGACTTGGTGTCAGTGTATGTCTTTTTTACTGGGTGTAAGTTTGTGTCTGCGTTACTGGGTATCAGTGTATGTCTTTGTTACTTGGAGATACAGCACTTAAACAGGCCCTTCGGCCCACCGAGTCTGTGCCGACCATCAACAACCCATTTATACTAATCCTACACTAATCCCGTATTCCTATCACATCCCCACCTATCCCTATATATTTCCCTACCACCTACCTATACTAGGGGCAATTTATGATGGCCAATTAACCTATCAACCTGCAATTCTTTGGCATGTGGGAGGAAACCGGAGCACCGGGAGGAAACCCACGCAGACACAGGGAGAACTTGCAAACTCCGCACAGGCAGGACCCAGAATCGAACCCGGTTCCCCTGGAGCTGTGAGGCTGCGGTGCTAACCACTGCGCCAATATGCCCACCCCCCAGTGTGTGCCTGTGTTACTGGGTAACAGTGTATGTCTCTGTTACTCGGTGTCAGTGTATGTCTGTGTTACTTGGTGTCAGTGTGTGTCTGTGTTACTGGGTGTCAGTGTGTGTCTGTGTTACTTGGTGTCAGTCTCTGTCTTTGTTACTTGGTGTCCGTGTGTGTCTGTGTTACCTGGTATCAGTGTATGTCTTTGTTACTTGTTGTCAGTTGATGTCAAAATACTTGGTGTAAGTGTATGTCTTTGTTACTTGGTGTAATTGTCTATCTTTGTTACTTGGTGTCAGTGTATGTCTGTGTTACTTTGTGTAAGTGTATGTCTTTGTTACTTGGTGTAATTGTCTGTCTTTGTAACTTGGTGTCAGTGTATGTCTGTGTTACTTGTTGTAAGTGTGTGTCTTTGTTACTTGGTGTCAGTGTATGTCTTTGTTACTTGGTGTCAGTGTGTGTCTGTGTTACTGGGCATCAGTGTATGTCTTTGTGACTTGGTATCAGTGTATGTCTTTGTGACTTGGTCTCAGTGTAAGTCTTTTTTATCGGGTGTAAGTGTGTGTCTGCGTTACTGGGTATCAGTGTATGTCTTTGTTACTTGGTGTCAGTGTATGTCAAAATACTTGGTGGAAGTGTATGTCTTTGTTACTTGTTGTAATTGTCTGTCTTTGTTACTTGGTGCCAGTGTATGTCTGTGTTACTTGGTGTAAGTGTGTGTCTTTGTTACTGGGCATCAGTGTCTGTCTTTGTGACTTGGTATCAGTGTATGTCTTTGTAACTTGGTGTCAGTGCATGTCTTTGTTACTGTGTATCAGTGTTTCTCTCTGTTACTGGGTGTCAGTGTGTGTTTGTTTGTGTTACTTGGTGTCAGTGTTTATCTGTGATACTTGGTGTAAGTATGTGTCTTTGTTACCTGGTGTAAGTGTATGTCTTTGTTACTTGGTGTCAGTGTGTGTCTGTGTTACTGGGCATCAGTGTATGTCTTTGTGACTTGGTATCAGTGCATGTCTTTGTGACTTGGTGTCAGTGTATGTCTTTTTTACTGGGTGTAAGTTTGTGTCTGCGTTACTGGGTTTCAGTGTATGTCTTTGTTACTTGGAGGTACAGCACTTAAACAGGCCCTTCGGCCCACCGAGTCTGTGCCGACCATCAACAACCCATTTATACTAAACCTACACTAATCCCGTATTCCTATCACAGCCCCACCTATCCCTATATATTTCCCTCCCACCTACCTGTACTAGGGGCAATTTATGATGGCCAATTAACCTATCAACCTGCAAGTCTTTGGCATGCGGGAGGAAACCGGACCACCGGGAGAAAACACACGCAGACAAAGCGAGAACTTGCAAACACCGCACAGGCAGTAAACAGAATCGAACCCGGGTCCCTGGAGCTGTGAGGCTGCGGTGCTAACCACTGCGTCAATGTGCATACCCCCCCCCCCCCCGCCCCCCCGCAGTGTGTGCCTGTGTTACTGGGTATCAGTGTATGTCTTTGTTACTTGGTGTCAGTGTGTGTCTTTTTTACTGGGTGTAAGTGTGTGTCTGCGTTACTGTGTATCAGTGTATGTCTTTGTTACTTGGTGTCAGTGTATGTCAAAATACTTGGTGCAAGTGTATGTCTTTGTTACTTGGTGTAATTGTCTGTCTTTGTTACTTGGTGTCAGTGTATGTCTTTGTGACTTGGTATCAGTGTATTTTTTTGTGACTTGGTGTCAGTGTAAGTTTTTTTACTTGGTGTCAGTGTGTGTCTGTGTTACTTGGTGTCAGTGCATGTCTTTGTTACTTGGTGTCAGTGTATGTCAAAATACTTGGTGTGAGTGTATGTCTTTGGTGTAATTGTCTGTCATTGTTACTTGGTGTCAGTGTATGTCTGTGTTACTTGTTGTAAGTGTGTGTCTTTGTTACTTGGTGTAAGTGTAAGTCTTTGTTACTGGGCATCAGTGTATGTCTTTGTGACTTGGTGTCAGTGTATGTCATTTTTACTGGGTGTAAGTGTGCGTCTGTGTTACTTGGTGTCAGTGTATGTCTTTGTTACTGTGTATCAGTGTTTCTGTGTGTTACTGGGTGTCAGTGTGTGTTTGTTTGTGTTACTGGGTGTCAGTGTGTGTCTGTGACACTAGGTGTCAGTATTTAGTTTTGTTTCGAGATACAGCACTTAAATAGGCCCTTCGGCCCACCGAGTCTGTGCCGACCATCAACCACCCATTTATACTAATCCTACACTAATCCCGTATTCCTATCACATCCCCACCTATCCCTATATATTTCCCTACCACCTACCTATACTAGCGGAAAATTAATGATGGCCAATTAACCTATCAACCTGCAATTCTTTGGCATGTGGGAGGAAACCGGAGCACCGGGAGGAAACCCACGCAGACACAGGGAGAACTTGCAAACTCCGCACAGGCAGGACCCAGAATCGAACCCGGTTCCCTGGAGCTGTGAGGCTGCGGTGCTAACCACTGCGCCAATATGCCCACCCCCCAGTGTGTGCCTGTGTTACTGGGTAACAGTGTATGTCTCTGTTACTTGGTGTCAGTGTATGTCTGTGTTACTTGGTGTCAGTGTGTGTCTGTGTTACTGGGTGTCAGTGTGTGTCTGTGTTACTTGGTGTAAGTCTCTGTCTTTGTTACTTGGTGTCCGTGTGTGTCTGTGTTACCTGGTATCAGTGTATGTCTTTGTTACTTGGTGTCAGTTGATGTCAAAATACTTGGTGTAAGTGTATGTCTTTGTTACTTGGTGTAATTGTCTGTCTTTGTTACTTGGTGTCAGTGTATGTCTGTGTTACTTGGTGTAAGTGTGTGTCTTTGTTACTTGGTGTAAGTGTATGTCTTTGTTACTTGGTGTCAGTGTATGTCTTTGTTACTTGGTGTCAGTGTGTGTCTGTGTTACTGGGCATCAGTGTATGTCTTTGTGACTTGGTATCAGTGTATGTCTTTGTGACTTGGTCTCAGTGTAAGTCTTTTTTATCGGGTGTAAGTGTGTGTCTGCGTTACTGGGTATCAGTGTATGTCTTTGTGACTTGGTCTCAGTGTAAGTCTTTTTTATCGGGTGTAAGTGTGTGTCTGCGTTACTGGGTATCAGTGTATGTCTTTGTTACTTGGTGTCAGTGTATGTCAAAATACTTGGTGGAAGTGTATGTCTTTGTTACTTGGTGTCAGTGTATGTCTGTGTTACTTGGTGTAAGTGTGTGTCTTTGTTACTGGGCATCAGTGTCTGTCTTTGTGACTTGGTATCAGTGTATGTCTTTGTAACTTGGTGTCAGTGCATGTCTTTGTTACTGTGTATCAGTGTTTCTCTCTGTTACTGGGTGTCAGTGTGTGTTTGTTTGTGTTACTGGGTGTCAGTGTGTGTCTGTGACACTAGGTGTCAGTATTTAGTTTAGTTTGGAGATACAGCACTTCAATAGGCCCTTCGGCCCACCGAGTCTGTGCCGACCATCAACCACCCATTTATACTAATCCTACACTAATCCAGTATTCCTATCACATCCCCACCTATCCCTATATATTTCCGAGCAACCTACCTATACTAGGGGCAATTTATGATGGCCAATTAACCTATCAACCTGCAAGTCTTTGGCATGTGGGAGGAAACCGGAGCACCGGGAGGAACCCGATGCAGACACAGGGAGAACTTGCAAACTCCGCACAGGCAGGACCCAGAATCGAACCCGGTTCCCTGGAGCTGTGAGGCTGCGGTGCTAACCACTGCGCCAATGTGCCCACCCCCCAGTGTGTGCTGTGTTACTGGGTATCAGTGTATGCCTCTGTTACTTGGTGTCAGTGTATGTCTTTGTTACTTGGTGTAATTGTCTGTCTTTGTTACTTGGTGTCAGTGTTTGTCTGTGATACTTGGTGTAAGTATGTGTCTTTGTTACCTGGTGTAAGTGTATGTCTTTGTTACTTGGTGTCAGTGTTTGTCTGTGTTACTGGGCATCAGTGTATGTCTTTGTGACTTGGTATCAGTGCATGTCTTTGTGACTTGGTGTCAGTGTATGTCTTTTTTACTGGGTGTAAGTTTGTGTCTGCGTTACTGGGTATCAGTGTATGTCTTTGTTACTTGGAGATACAGCACTTAAACAGGCCCTTCGGCCCACCGAGTCTGTGCCGACCATCAACAACCCATTTATACTAATCCTACACTAATCCCGTATTCCTATCACATCCCCACCTATCCCTATATATTTCCCTCCCACCTACCTGTACTAGGGGCAATTTATGATGGCCAATTAACCTATCAACCTGCAAGTCTTTGGCATGCGGGAGGAAACCGGACCACCGGGAGGAAACACACGCAGACAAAGCGAGAACTTGCAAACACCGCACAGGCAGTAAACAGAATCGAACCCGGGTCCCTGGAGCTGTGAGGCTGCGGTGCTAACCACTGCGTCAATGTGCATCCCCCCCCCACCCCCGCCCCCCCGCAGTGAGTGCCTGTGTTACTGGGTATCAGTGTATGTCTTTGTTACTTGGTGTCAGAGTGTGTCTTTTTTACTGGGTGTAAGTGTGTGTCTGCGTTACTGTGTATCAGTGTATGTCTTTGTTACTTGGTGTCACTGTATGTCAAAATACTTGGTGCAAGTGTATGTCTTTGTTACTTGGTGTAATTGTCTGTCTTTGTTACTTGGTGTCAGTGTATGTCTTTGTGACTTGGTATCAGTGTATTTTTTTGTGACTTGGTTTCAGTGTAAGTTTTTTTACTTGGTGTCAGTGTGTGTCTGTGTTACTTGGTGTCAGTGCATGTCTTTGTTACTTGGTGTCAGTGTATGTCAAAGTACTTGGTGTGAGTGTATGTCTTTGGTGTTATTGTCTGTCATTGTTACTTGGTGTCAGTGTATGTCTGTGTTACTTGGTGTCAGCGTGTGTCTGTGTTACTGGGCATCAGTGTATGTCTTTGTGACTTGGTGTCAGTGTATGTCATTTTTACTGGGTGTAAGTGTGTGTCTGTGTTACTTGGTGTCAGTGTATGTCTTTGTTACTGTGTATCAGTGTTTCTGTGTGTTACTGGGTGTCAGTGTGTGTTTGTTTGTGTTACTGGTTGTCAGTGTGTGTCTGTGACACTAGGCGTCAGTATTTAGTTTTGTTTCGAGATACAGCACTTAAATAGGCCCTTCGGCCCACCGAGTCTGTGCCGACCATCAACCACCCATTTATACTAATCCTACACTAATCCCGTATTCCTATCACATCCCCACCTATCCCTATATATTTCCCTACCACCTACCTATACTTGGGGCGATTTATGATGGCCAATTAACCGATCAACCTGCAAGTCTTCGGCATGTGGGAGGAAACAGGAGCACCGGGAGGAATCCCACGCAGACACAGCGAGAACTTGCAAACTCCGCACAGGCAGGACCCAGAATCGAACCCGGTTCCCTGGAGCTGTGAGGCTGCGGTGCTAACCACTGCGCCAATATGCCCACCCCCCAGTGTGTGCCTGTGTTACTGGGTAACAGTGTATGTCTCTGTTACTTGGTGTCAGTGTATGTCTGTGTTACTTGGTGTCAGTGTGTGTCTGTGTTACTTGGTGTCAGTCTCTGTCTTTGTTACTTGGTGTCCGTGTGTGTCTGTGTTACCTGGTATCAGTGTATGTCTTTGTTACTTGGTGTCAGTTGATGTCAAAATACTTGGTGTAAGTGTATGTCTTTGTTACTTGGTGTAATTGTCTGTCTTTGTTACTTGGTGTCAGTGTATGTCTGTGTTACTTGGTGTAAGTGTGTGTCTTTGTTACTTGGTGTAAGTGTATGTCTTTGTTACTTGGTGTCAGTGTATGTCTTTGTTACTTGGTGTCAGTGTGTGTCTGTGTTACTGGGCATCAGTGTATGTCTTTGTTACTTGGTGTCAGTGTATGTCTTTGTTACTTGGTGTCAGTGTGTGTCTGCGTTACTGTGTATCAGTGTATGTCTTTGTTACTTGGTGTCAGTGTATGTCAAAATACTTGGTGCAAGTGTATGTCTTTGTTACTTGGTGTAATTGTCTGTCTTTGTTACTTGGTGTCAGTGTATGTCAAAATACTTGGTGCAAGTGTATGTCTTTGTTACTTGGTGTAATTGTCTGTCTTTGTTACTTGGTGTCAGTGTATGTCTTTGTGACTTGGTATCAGTGTATTTTTTTGTGACTTGGTGTCAGTGTAAGTTTTTTTACTTGGTGTCAGTGTGTGTCTGTGTTACTTGGTGTCAGTGCATGTCTTTGTTACTTGGTGTCAGTGTATGTCAAAGTACTTGGTGTGAGTGTATGTCTTTGGTGTAATTGTCTGTCATTGTTACTTGGTGTCAGTGTATGTCTGTGTTACTTGGTGTCAGCGTGTGTCTGTGTTACTGGGCATCAGTGTATGTCTTTGTGACTTGGTGTCAGTGTATGTCATTTTTCCTGGGTGTAAGTGTGTGTCTGTGTTACTTGGTGTCAGTGTATGTCTTTGTTACTGTGTATCAGTGTTTCTGTGTGTTACTGGGTGTCAGTGTGTGTTTGTTTGTGTTACTGGGTGTCAGTGTGTGTCTGTGACACTAGGTGTCAGTATTTAGTTTTGTTTCGAGATACAGCACTGAAATAGGCCCTTCGGCCCACCGAAGCTGTGCCGACCATCAACCACCCATTTATACTAATCCTACACTAATCCCGTATTCCTATCACATCCCCACCTATCCCTATATATTTCCCTACCACCTACCTATACTTGGGGCGATTTATGATGGCCAATTAACCGATCAACCTGCAAGTCTTCGGCATGTGGGAGGAAACAGGAGCACCGGGAGGAATCCCACGCAGACACAGGGAGAACTTGCAAACTCCGCACAGGCAGGACCCAGAATCGAACCCGGTTCCCTGGAGCTGTGAGGCTGCGGTGCTAACCACTGCGCCAATATGCCCACCCCCCAGTGTGTGCCTGTGTTACTGGGTAACAGTGTATGTCTCTGTTACTTGTTGTCAGTGTATGTCTGTGTTACTTGGTGTCAGTGTGTGTCTGTGTTACTTGGTGTCAGTCTCTGTCTTTGTTACTTGGTGTCCGTGTGTGTCTGTGTTACCTGGTATCAGTGTATGTCTTTGTTACTTGGTGTCAGTTGATGTCAAAATACTTGGTGTAAGTGTATGTCTTTGTTACTTGGTGTAATTGTCTGTCTTTGTTACTTGGTGTCAGTGTATGTCTGTGTTACTTGGTGTAAGTGTGTGTCTTTGTTACTTGGTGTAAGTGTATGTCTTTGTTACTTGGTGTCAGTGTATGTCTTTGTTACTTGGTGTCAGTGTGTGTCTGTGTTACTGGGCATCAGTGTATGTCTTTGTGACTTGGTATCATTGTATGTCTTTGTGACTTGGTCTCAGTGTAAGTCTTTTTTATCGGGTGTAAGTGTGTGTCTGCGTTACTGGGTATCAGTGTATGTCTTTGTTACTTGGTGTCAGTGTATGTCAAAATACTTGGTGGAAGTGTATGTCTTTGTTACTTGGTGTAATTGTCTGTCTTTGTTACTTGGTGTCAGTGTATGTCTGTGTTACTTGGTGTAAATGTGTGTCTTTGTTACTGGGCATCAGTGTCTGTCTTTGTGACTTGGTATCAGTGTATGTCTTTGTAACTTGGTGTCAGTGCATGTCTTTGTTACTGTGTATCAGTGTTTCTCTCTGTTACTGGGTGTCAGTGTGTGTTTGTTTGTGTTACTTGGTCTCAGTGTTTGTCTGTGATACTTGGTCTAAGTATGTGTCTTTGTTACCTGGTGTAAGTGTATGTCTTTGTTACTTGGTGTCAGTGTGTGTCTGTGTTACTGGGCATCAGTGTATGTCTTTGTGACTTGGTATCAGTGCATGTCTTTGTGACTTGGTGTCAGTGTATGTCTTTTTTACTGGGTGTAAGTTTGTGTCTGCGTTACTGGGTATCAGCGTATGTCTTTGTTACTTGGAGGTACAGCACTTAAACAGGCCCTTCGGCCCACCGAGTCTGTGCCGACCATCAACAACCCATTTATACTAATCCTACACTAATCCCGTATTCCTATCACAGCCCCACCTATCCCTATATATTTCCCTCCCACCTACCTGTACTAGGGGCAATTTATGATGGCCAATTAACCTATCAACCTGCAAGTCTTTGGCATGCGGGAGGAAACCCGACCACCGGTAGAAAACAAACGCAGACAAAGCGAGAACTTGCAAACACCGCACAGGCAGTAAACAGAATCGAACCCGGGTCCCTGGAGCTGTGAGGCTGCGGTGCTAACCACTGCGTCAATGTGCATACCCCCCCCCCCGCCCCCCCGCAGTGTGTGCCTGTGTTACTGGGTATCAGTGTATGTCTGTGTTACTTGGTGTAAGTCTGTGTCTTAGTTACTTGGTGTCCGTGTGTGTCTGTGTCACCTGGTATCAGTGTATGTCTTTGTTACTTGGTGTCAGTGCATGTCAAAATACTTGGTGTAAGTGTATGTCTTTGTTACTTGGTGTAATTGTCTGTCTTTGTTACTTGGTGTCAGTGTTTGTCTGTGATACTTGGTGTAAGTATGTGTCTTTGTTACCTGGTGTAAGTGTATGTCTTTGTTACTTGGTGTCAGTGTGTGTCTGTGTTACTGGGCATCAGTGTATGTCTTTGTGACTTGGTATCAGTGCATGTATTTGTGACTTGGTGTCATTGTATGTCTTTTTTACTGGGTGTAAGTGTGTGTCTGTGTTACTCGGTGTCAGTGTATGTCTTTGTTACTGTGTATCAGTGTTTCTGTGTGTTACTGGGTGTCAGTGTGTGTTTGTTTGTGTTACTGGGTGTCAGTGTGTGTCTGTGACACTAGGTGTCAGTATTTAGTTTTGTTTCGAGATACGGCACACAAATAGGCCCTTCGGCCCACCGAGTCTGTGCCGACCATCAACCACCCATTTATAATAATCCTACACTAATCCCGTATTCCTATCACATCCCCACCTATCCCTATATATTTCCCTACCACCTACCTATACTAGGGGCAATTTATGATGGCCAATTAACCTATCAACCTGCAATTCTTTGGCATGTGGGAGGAAACCGAAGCACCGGGAGGAAACCCACGCAGACACAGGGAGAACTTGCAAACACCGCACAGGCAGTAAACAGAATCGAACCCGGGTCCCTGGAGCTGTGAGGCTGCGGTGCTAACCACTGCGTCAATGTGCATCCACCCCCCCGCGCCCCCCCCGCAGTGTGTGCCTGTGTTACTGGGTATCAGTGTATGTCTTTGTTACTTGGTGTCAGTGTATGTCTTTGTTACTTGGTGTCAGTGTATGCCAAAATACTTGGTGCAAGTGTATGCCTTTGTTACTTGGTGTAATTGTCTGTCTTTGTTACTTGGTGTCAGTGTATGTCTTTGTGACTTGGGATCAGTGTATTTTTTTGTGACTTGGTGTCAGTGTAAGTTTTTTTACTTGGTGTCAGTGTGTGTCTGTGTTACTTGGTGTCAGTGCATATCAAAATACTTGGTGTGAGTGTATGTCTTTGGTGTAATTGTCTGTCATTGTTACTTGGTGTCAGTGTATGTCTGTGTTACTTGGTGTAAGTGTGTGTCTTTGTTACTTGGTGTAAGTGTAAGTCTTTGTTACTTGGTGTCTGTGTATGTCTTTGTTACTTGGTGTCAGCGTGTGTCTGTGTTACTGGGCATCAGTGTATGTCTTTGTGACTTGGTGTCAGTGTATGTCATTTTTACTGGGTGTAAGTGTGTGTCTGTGTTACTTGGTGTCAGTGTATGTCTTTTTTACTGTGCATCAGTGTTTCTGTGTGTTACTGGGTGTCAGTGTGTGTTTGTTTGTGTTGCTGGGTGTCAGTGTGTGTCTGTGACACTAGGTGTCAGTATTTAGTTTTGTTTCGAGATGCAGCACAGAAATAGGCCCTTCGGCCCACCGAGTCTGTGCCGACGATCAACCACCCATTTATACTAATCCTACACTAATCCCGTATTTCTATCACATCCCCACCGGTCCCTATATACTTCCCTCACACCTACCTATACTAGGGGCAATTTATAATGGCCAATTAACCTATCAACCTGCAAGTCTTTGGCATGTGGGAGGAAAGCGGAGCACCCGGAGTAAACTCACGCAGACACAGGGAGAACTTGCCAACTCCGCACAGGCAGTGCCCAGAATCGAACCCGGGTCCCTGGAGCTGTGAGGCTGCGGTGCAAACCACTGCGCCAATGTGCCCCACCGCCATCCCCAGTGTGTTCCTGTGTTACTGGGTATCAGTGTATGTCTTCGTCACTTGGTGTCAGTGTATTTCTTTGTTACTTGGTGTAAGTGTGTGTCTGTGTTACTGGGTGTCAGTGTGTGTTTGTGTTACTTGGTGTAAGTGTGTGTCTTTGTTACTTGGTGCCGGGTGTGTCTGTGTTACTGGGTTTCAGATTCTGTCTTTGTTACTGGTGTCAGTGTGTGTCTTTGTTACTTGGTGTAAGTGTGTGTCTGTGTTACTGGGTATCAGTGTCTGCCTTTGTTACTTGGTGTAAGTGTGTGTCTGTGTTACTTGGTGTAAGTGTGTGTCTTTGCTACATGGTGTAAGCGTATGTCTGTGTTACATGGTATAAGTGTGTGTCTGTGCTACTGCGTATCACTGAATGTCTTTGTTACTTGGTGTAAGTGTGTGTCTGTGTTACTGGGTATCAGTGTATTTCTTTGTTACTTGGTGTCAGTGTATGTCTTTGCTACTTGGTGTAAGTGTATGTCTTTGTTACTTGGTGTCAGTGTATGTCTTTGTTACTTGGTGTAAGTGTGTGTCTGTGTTACTGGGTGCCAGTGTGTGTCTGTGTTACTTGGTGAAAGTGTGTGTCTTTGTTACTTGGTGTCCGTGTGTGACTGTGTTACTGGGTGTCAGTTTATGTCTTTGTTACTTGGTGTCAGTGTATGTCTTTGTTACTTGGTGTAAGTGTGTGTCTGTGTTACTGGGTGTCAGTGTCTGTCTTTGTTACTTGGTGTAAGTGTGTGTCTGTGTTACTGGGTATCAGTTTATGTCTTTGTTACTTGTTGTCAGTGTATGTCTGTGTTACTTGGTGTAAGTGTGTGTCTGTGTTACTGGGTATCAGTGTATGTCTTTGTGACTTTGTGTCAGTGTATGTCTTTGTTACTGGGTGTCAGCGTGTGTCTTTGTGACTTGGTGTCAGTGCATGTCTTTGTTCCTTGGTGTAAGTGTGTGTCTGTGTTACTGGGTATCAGTGTATGTCATTGTAACTTGGTGTCAGTGGATGTCAAAATACTTGGTGTCAGTGTATGACTTTGTTACTGTTTGTCAGTGTGTGTCTTTGTGACTTGGTGTCAGTGTATGTCTTTGTTACTTGGTGTAAGTGTGTGTCTGTGTTACTGGGTATCAGTGTATGTCTTTGTTACTTGGTGTCAGTGGATGTCTGTGTTACTTGGTGTAAGTGTGTGTCTGTGTTACTGGGTATCAGTGTATGTCTTTGTGACTTGGTGTCAATGTATGTCTTTGTTACTGGGTGTCAGTGTGTGTCTTTGTGACTTGGTGTCATTGTATGTCTTTGTTACTTGGTGTAAGTGTGTGTCTGTGTTACTGGGTGTCAGTGTATGTCTTTCTTACTTGGTGTCAGTGTATGTCTGTGTATCTTGGTGTAAGTGTGTGTCTTTGTTACTTGGCGTAAATGTATGCCTTTGTTACTTGGTGTCAGTGTATGTCTTTGTTACTTGGTGTCAGTGTGTGTCTGTGTTACTGGGTATCAGTGTATGTCTTTGTTACTTGGTGTCAGTGTATGTCTTTGTTACTTGGTGTAAGTGTATGTCTTTCTTACTTGGTGTCAGTGCATGTCTGTGTTCCTTGGTGTAAGTGTGTGTCTTTGTTACTTGGTGTAATTGTATGCCATTGTTACTTGGTGTCAGTCTAAGTCTTTGTTACTTGGTGTCAGTGTATGTCTGTGTTACTTGGTGTAAGTGTGTGTCTTTGTTACTTGGTGTAAGTGTAAGTCTTTGTTACTCGGTGTCTGTGTATGTCTTTGTTACTTGGTGTCAGCGTGTGTCTGTGTTACTGGGCATCAGTGTATGTCTTTGTGACTTGGTGTCAGTGTATGTCATTTTTACTGGGTGTAAGTGTGTGTCTGTGTTACTCGGTGTCAGTGTATGTCTTTGTTACTGTGTATCAGTGTTTCTGTGTGTTACTGGGTGTCAGTGTGTGTTTGTTTGTGTTACTGGGTGTCAGTGTGTGTCTGTGACACTAGGTGTCAGTATTTAGTTTTGTTTCGAGATACAGCACACAAATAGGCCCTTCGGCCCACCGTGTCTGTGCCGACCATCAACCACCCATTTATAATAATCCTACACTAATCCCGTATTCCTATCACATCCCCACCTATCCCTATATATTTCCCTACCACCTACCTATACTAGGGGCAATTTATGATGGCCAATTAACCTATCAACCTGCAATTCTTTGGCATGTGGGAGGAAACCGAAGCACCGGGAGGAAACCCACGCAGACACAGGGAGAACTTGCAAACACCGCACAGGCAGTAAACAGAATCGAACCCGGGTCCCTGGAGCTGTGAGGCTGCGGTGCTAACCACTGCGTCAATGTGCATCCACCCCCCCGCGCCCCCCCCCCGCAGTGTGTGCCTGTGTTACTGGGTATCAGTGTATGTCTTTGTTACTTGGTGTCAGTGTATGTCTTTGTTACTTGGTGTCAGTGTATGCCAAAATACTTGGTGCAAGTGTATGCCTTTGTTACTTGGTGTAATTGTCTGTCTTTGTTACTTGGTGTCAGTGTATGTCTTTGTGACTTGGGATCAGTGTATTTTTTTGTGACTTGGTGTCAGTGTAAGTTTTTTTACTTGGTGTCAGTGTGTGTCTGTGTTACTTGGTGTCAGTGCATATCAAAATACTTGGTGTGAGTGTATGTCTTTGGTGTAATTGTCTGTCATTGTTACTTGGTGTCAGTGTATGTCTGTGTTACTTGGTGTAAGTGTGTGTCTTTGTTACTTGGTGTAAGTGTAAGTCTTTGTTACTTGGTGTCTGTGTATGTCTTTGTTACTTGGTGTCAGCGTGTGTCTGTGTTACTAGGCATCAGTGTATGTCTTTGTGACTTGGTGTCAGTGTATGTCATTTTTACTGGGTGTAAGTGTGTGTCTGTGTTACTTGGTGTCAGTGTATGTCTTTGTTACTGTGCATCAGTGTTTCTGTGTGTTACTGGGTGTCAGTGTGTGTTTGTTTGTGTTGCTGGGTGTCAGTGTGTGTCTGTGACACTAGGTGTCAGTATTTAGTTTTGTTTCGAGATGCAGCACAGAAATAGGCCCTTCGGCCCACCGAGTCTGTGCCGACGATCAACCACCCATTTATACTAATCCTACACTAATCCCGTATTTCTATCACATCCCCACCGGTCCCTATATACTTCCCTCACACCTACCTATACTAGGGGCAATTTATAATGGCCAATTAACCTATCAACCTGCAAGTCTTTGGCATGTGGGAGGAAAGCGGAGCACCCGGAGTAAACTCACGCAGACACAGGGAGAACTTGAAAACTCCGCACAGGCAGTGCCCAGAATCGAACCCGGGTCCCTGGAGCTGTGAGGCTGCGGTGCAAACCACTGCGCCAATGTGCCCCACCGCCATCCCCAGTGTGTTCCTGTGTTACTGGGTATCAGTGTATGTCTTCGTCACTTGGTGTCAGTGTATTTCTTTGTTACTTGGTGTAAGTGTGTGTCTGTGTTACTGGGTGTCAGTGTGTGTTTGTGTTACTTGGTGTAAGTGTGTGTCTTTGTTACTTGGTGCCGGGTGTGTCTGTGTTACTGGGTTTCAGATTCTGACTTTGTTACTGGTGTCAGTGTGTGTCTTTGTTACTTGGTGTAAGTGTGTGTCTGTGTTACTGGGTATCAGTGTCTGCCTTTGTTACTTGGTGTAAGTGTGTGTCTGTGTTACTTGGTGTAAGTGTGTGTCTTTGCTACATGGTGTAAGCGTATGTCTGTGTTACATGGTATAAGTGTGTGTCTGTGCTACTGCGTATCACTGAATGTCTTTGTTACTTGGTGTAAGTGTGTGTCTGTGTTACTGGGTATCAGTGTATTTCTTTGTTACTTGGTGTCAGTGTATGTCTTTGCTACTTGGTGTAAGTGTATGTCTTTGTTACTTGGTGTCAGTGTATGTCTTTGTTACTTGGTGTAAGTGTGTGTCTGTGTTACTGGGTGCCAGTGTGTGTCTGTGTTACTTGGTGAAAGTGTGTGTCTTTGTTACTTGGTGTCCGTGTGTGACTGTGTTACTGGGTGTCAGTTTATGTCTTTGTTACTTGGTGTCAGTGTATGTCTTTGTTACTTGGTGTAAGTGTGTGTCTGTGTTACTGGGTGTCAGTGTCTGTCTTTGTTACTTGGTGTAAGTGTGTGTCTGTGTTACTGGGTATCAGTTTATGTCTTTGTTACTTGTTGTCAGTGTATGTCTGTGTTACTTGGTGTAAGTGTGTGTCTGTGTTACTGGGTATCAGTGTATGTCTTTGTGACTTTGTGTCTGTGTATGTCTTTGTTACTGGGTGTCAGCGTGTGTCTTTGTGACTTGGTGTCAGTGCATGTCTTTGTTCCTTGGTGTAAGTGTGTGTCTGTGTTACTGGGTATCAGTGTATGTCATTGTAACTTGGTGTCAGTGGATGTCAAAATACTTGGTGTCAGTGTATGACTTTGTTACTGTTTGTCAGTGTGTGTCTTTGTGACTTGGTGTCAGTGTATGTCTTTGTTACTTGGTGTAAGTGTGTGTCTGTGTTACTGGGTATCAGTGTATGTCTTTGTTACTTGGTGTCAGTGGATGTCTGTGTTACTTGGTGTAAGTGTGTGTCTGTGTTACTGGGTATCAGTGTATGTCTTTGTGACTTGGTGTCAATGTATGTCTTTGTTACTGGGTGTCAGTGTGTGTCTTTGTGACTTGGTGTCATTGTATGTCTTTGTTACTTGGTGTAAGTGTGTGTCTGTGTTACTGGGTGTCAGTGTATGTCTTTCTTACTTGGTGTCAGTGTATGTCTGTGTATCTTGGTGTAAGTGTGTGTCTTTGTTACTTGGCGTAAATGTATGCCTTTGTTACTTGGTGTCAGTGTATGTCTTTGTTACTTGGTGTCAGTGTGTGTCTGTGTTACTGGGTATCAGTGTATGTCTTTGTTACTTGGTGTCAGTGTATGTCTTTGTTACTTGGTGTAAGTGTATGTCTTTGTTACTTGGTGTCAGTGCATGTCTGTGTTCCTTGGTGTAAGTGTGTGTCTTTGTTACTTGGTGTAATTGTATGCCATTGTTACTTGGTGTCAGTCTAAGTCTTTGTTAATTGGTGTCAGTGTGTGTCTGTGTTACTGGGTATCAGTGTATGTCTTTGTTACTTGGTGGCAATGTATGTCTTTGTTACTTGGTGTCAGTGTACGTCTGTGTTACATGCTTTAAGTGTGTGTCTGTGTTACTGGGTATCAGTGTATGTCTTTGTTACTTGGTGTAAGTGTGTGTCTGTGTTACTGGGTATCAGTGTATGTCTTTGTTACTTGGTGTAAGTGTGTGTCTGTGTTACTGGGTATCAGTGCATGTCTTTGCTGCATGTTGACAGTGTATGTCTGTGTTACTTGGTGTAAGTGTGTGCTTTGTTACTTGCTGTATTTGTATGTCTTTGTTACTTGGTGTCAGTGTATGTCTGTGTTACTTGGTGTCAGTGTATGTCTGTGTTACTTGGTGTCAGTGTATGTCTTTGTTACTTGGTGTAAGTGTATGTCTTTGTTACTTGGTGTAAGTGTATGTCTTTGTTACTTGGTGTCAGTTTATGTCGTTGTTACTTGGTGCAAGTGTGTGCCTGTGTTACCGGTTATCAGTGTATGTCTTTGTGACTCGGTGTCAGTGTGTGTCTTTGTTACTGGGTGTCAGTGTTTCTCTATGTTACTGGGTGTCAGTGTGTGTTTGTTTCTGTTACTGGGTGTCAGTATTTAGTTTAGTGATACAGCACTGAAACAGGCCCTCCGGCCAACCGAGTCTGTGCCGACCATCAACCACCCATTTATACTAATCCTACACTAATCCCGTATTCCTTTCACATCCCCACCTGTCCCTATCTATTTCCCTACCACCTACCCATACAAGGGTCAATTTATAATGGCCAATTAACCTATCAACCTGCAAGTCTTTGGCATGTGGGAGGAAAACGGAGCACCCGGAGGAAACTCACGTAGACACAGGGAGAACTTGCAAACTCCGCACAGGCAGGACCCAGAATTGAGCCCGGGTCCCTGGAGCTGTGAGGCTGCCAATGTGCCGCCCGGTGTGTGTCTGTGTTACTGGGTATCAGTGTATGTCTTTGTTACTTATTGTCAGTGTTTGTCTGTGTTACTTGGTGTAAGTGTGTGTCTTTGTTACTTGGTGTAATTGTATGTCTTTGTTCCTTGGTGTCAGTGTACGTCTGTGTTACTTGGTGTCAGTGTTTGTCTTTGTGACGTGCTGTCATTGCCTGTCTTTGTTACTGGGTGTCAGTGTCCGTCTTCGTTACTTGGTGTCAGTGTTTGTCTTTGTTACTGGGTGTCAGTGTCTGTCTTTGTGACTTGGTGTCAGTGTATGTTTTTGTTACTTGGTGTCAGTGCATGTCTTTGTTTCTTGGTGTAAGTGTGTGTCTGTGTTACTGGGTATCAGTGCATGTCTTTGCTACATGGTGACAGTGTATGGATGTGTTACTTGGTGTAAGTGTGTGTCTCTGTTACTTGCTGTAATTGTATGTCTTTGTTACTTGGTGTCAGTGTATGTCTGTGTTACTTGGTGTCAGCGTATGTCTTTGTTACTTGGTGTGATTGCGTGTCTGTGTTACTGGGTAACAGTGTATGTCTTTGTTACTTGGTGTCAGTGCATGTCAGTGTTACTTGGTGTAAGTGTGTGTCTTTGTTACTTGTTGTAATTGTATGTCTTTGTTACTTGGTGTCAGTGTATGTCTTTGTTACTTGGTGTAAGTGAGTGTTTGTGTTACTTGGTCTAAGTCTTTGTCTGTGTCACTCGGTATCAGTGTATGTCTTTGTTACTTGGTGTCAGTGTATGACAAAATAATTGGTGTAAGTGTATGTCTTTGTTACTTGGTGTAATTGTCTGTCTTTGTTACTTGGTGTCAGTGCATGTCTGTGTTACTTGGTGTAAGTGAGTTTTTGTGTCACTTGGTGTAATTGTATGCCATTGTTACTTGGTGTCAGTCTAAGTCTTTGTTAATTGGTGTCAGTGTGTGTCTGTGTTACTGGGTATCAGTGTATGACTTTGTGACTTGGTATCAATGTATGTCTTTGTTACTTGGTGTCAGTGTATGTCTTTGTTACTGGGTGTCAGTGTGTGTCTGTTTTACTTGGTGTAAGTGTATGTCTTTGTTACTTGGTGGCAATGTATGTCTTTGTTACTTGGTGTCAGTGTACGTCTGTGTTACATGGTTTAAGTGTGTGTCTGTGTTACTGGGTATCAGTGTATGTCTTTGTTACTTGGTGTAAGTGTGTGTCTGTGTTACTGGGTATCAGTGTATGTCTTTGTTACTTGGTGTAAGTGTGTGTCTGTGTTACTGGGTATCAGAGCATGTCTTTGCTACATGTTGACAGTGTATGTCTGTGTTACTTGGTGTAAGTGTGTGTCTTTGTTACTTGCTGTATTTGTATGTCTTTGTTACTTGGTGTCAGTGTATGTCTGTGTTACTTGGTGTCAGTGTATGTCTTTGTTACTTGGTGTAAGTGTGTGTCTGTGTTACTTGGTGTAAGTGTTTGTCTGTGTTACTTGGTATCAGTGCATGTCATTGTTACTTGGTGTGAGTGTGTTTCTGTGTTACTGGGTAACAGTGTATGTCTTTGTTACTTGGTGTCAGTGTATGTCTGTGTTACTTGGTGTAAGTGTGTGTCTTTGTTACTTGGTGTAATTGTATGTCTTTGTTACTTGGTGTCAGTGTATGTCTTTGTTACTTGGTGTAAGTGAGTATTTGTGTTACTTGGTGTAAGTGTGTGTCTGTGCACTCGGTATCAGTGTATGTCTTTGTTACTTGGTGTCAGTGTATGTCATAATACTTGGTGTAAGTGTATGTCTTTGTTACTTGGTGTAATTGTCTGTCTTTTTTACTTGGTGTCAGTGTATGTCTGTGTTAATTGGTGTAAGTGTGTGTCTGTGTTACTGGGTATCAGTGTATGTCTTTGTTACTTGGTGTCAATGTATGTCTTTGTTACTTGGTGTAAGTGTATGTCTTTGTTACTTGGTGTCAGTGTATGTCTTCGTTACTTGGTGTAAGTGTGTGTCTCTGTTACTGGGTGTCAGTGTGTGTCTGTGTTACTGAGTGTCAGTGTATGTCTTTGTTACCTGGTGTCAGTGTATGTCTTTGTTACATGGTGTACGTGCGTGTCTGTGTTACTGGGTATCTATGTATGTCTTTGTGACTTGGTGTCAGTGTATGTCTTTGCTACATGGTGTAAGTGTATGTCTTTGTTACTTGGTGTCAGTGTATGTCTTTGTTACTTGGTGCAAGTGTGTGTCTGAATTACTGGGTGTAAGTGTGTGTCTGTGTTACTGGGTATCAGTGTATGTCTTTGTTACTTGGTGTCAGTGTATGTCAAAATACTTGGTGTAAGTGTATGTCTTTGTTACTTGGTGTAATTGTCTATCTTTGTTACTTGGTGTCAGTGTATGTCTTTGTTACTTGGTGTCAGTGTGTGTCTGTGTTACTGGGTATCAGTGTATGTCTTTGTGACTTGGTATCAATGTATGTCTTTGTTACTTGGTGTCAGTGTATGTCTTTGTTACTGGGTGTCATTTTGTGTCTGTGTCACTTGGTGTCAGTGTATGTCTGTGTTACTTGGTGTAAGTGTCTGTCTGTGTTACTGGGTATAAGTATATGTCTTTGTTACTTGGTGTAAGTGTGTGTCTGTGTTACTGGGTCTCAGTGTATGTCTTTGTTACTTGGTGTAATTGTCTGTCTTTGTTACTTGGTGTCAGTGTATGTCTGTGTTACTTGGTGTAAGTGTGTGTCTGTGTTACTTGGTGTCCGTGTGTGTCTTTGTTACTTGCTGTATTTGTATGTCTTTGTTACTTGGTGTCAGTGTATGTCTGTGTTACTTGGTGTCAGTGTATGTCTTTGTTACTTGGTGTCAGTGTGTGTCTGTGTTACTTGGTGTAAGTGTTTGTCTGTGTTACTTGGTATCAGTGTATGTCATTGTTACTTGGTGTGAGTGTGTTTCTGTGTTACTGGGTAACAGTGTATGTCTTTGTTACTTGGTGTCAGTGTATGTCTGTGTTACTTGGTGTAAGTGTGTGTCTTTGTTACTTGGTGTAATTGTATGTCTTTGTTACTTGGTGTCAGTGTATGTCTTTGTTACTTGGTGTAAGTGAGTATTTGTGTTACTTGGTGTAAGTGTGTGTCTGTGCACTCGGTATCAGTGTATGTCTTTGTTACTTGGTGTCAGTGTATGTCAAAATACTTGGTGTAAGTGTATGTCTTTGTTACTTGGTGTAATTGTCTGTCTTTTTTACTTGGTGTCAGTGTATGTCTGTGTTAATTGGTGTAAGTGTGTGTCTGTGTTACTGGGTATCAGTGTATGTCTTTGTTACTTGGTGTCAATGTATGTCTTTGTTACTTGGTGTAAGTGTATGTCTTTGTTACTTGGTGTCAGTGTATGTCTTCGTTACTTGGTGTAAGTGTGTGTCTCTGTTACTGGGTGTCAGTGTGTGTCTGTGTTACTGAGTGTCAGTGTATGTCTTTGTTACCTGGTGTCAGTGTATGTCTTTGTTACATGGTGTACGTGCGTGTCTGTGTTACTGGGTATCTATGTATGTCTTTGTGACTTGGTGTCAGTGTATGTCTTTGCTACATGGTGTAAGTGTATGTCTTTGTTACTTGGTGTCAGTGTATGTCTTTGTTACTTGGTGCAAGTGTGTGTCTGTGTTACTGGGTGTAAGTGTGTGTCTGTGTTACTGGGTATCAGTGTATGTCTTTGTTACTTGGTGTCAGTGTATGTCAAAATACTTGGTGTAAGTGTATGTCTTTGTTACTTGGTGTAATTGTCTATCTTTGTTACTTGGTGTCAGTGTATGTCTTTGTTACTTGGTGTCAGTGTGTGTCTGTGTTACTGGGTATCAGTGTATGTCTTTGTGACTTGGTATCAATGTATGTCTTTGTTACTTGGTGTCAGTGTATGTCTTTGTTACTGGGTGTCATTTTGTGTCTGTGTCACTTGGTGTCAGTGTATGTCTGTGTTAATTGGTGTAAGTGTCTGTCTGTGTTACTGGGTATAAGTATATGTCTTTGTTACTTGGTGTAAGTGTGTGTCTGTGTTACTGGGTCTCAGTGTATGTCTTTGTTACTTGGTGTAATTGTCTGTCTTTGTTACTTGGTGTCAGTGTATGTCTGTGTTACTTGGTGTAAGTGTGTGTCTGTGTTACTTGGTGTCCGTGTGTGTCTTTGTTACTGGGTGTCAGTGTATGTCTTTGTTACCTGGTGTCAGTGTATGTTTTTGTTACATGGTGTAAGTGCGTGTCTGTGTTACTGGGTATCTATGTATGTCTTTATGACTTGGTGTAAGTGTATGTCTTTGTTACTTGGTGTCAGTGTATGTCTTTGTTACTTGGTGCAAGTGTGTGTCTGTGTTACTGGGTGTAAGTGTGTGTCTGTGTTGCTGGGGATCAGTGTATGTCTTTGTTCCTTGGTGTCGGTGTATGTCAAAATACTTGGTGTAAGTGTATGTCTTTGTTACTTGGTGTAATTGTCTATCTTTGTTACTTGGTGTCAGTGTATGTCGTTGTTACTTGGTGTCAGTGTGTGTCTGTGTTACTGGGTATCAGTGTCTGTCTTTGTGACTTGGTATCAATGTATGTCTTTGTTACTTGGTGTCAGTGTATGTCTTTGTTACTGGCTGTCAGTGTGTGTCTGTGTTACTTGGTGTCAGTGTATGTCTTTGTTACTTGGTGTAAGTGTATGTCTTTGTTACTTGGTGTCAGTGTATGTCTTTGTTACTTGGTTTAACTGTGTGTCTGTGTTACTGGGTGTCAGTGTGAGTCTGTGTTACTTGGTGTATGTGTGTGTCTTTGCTACATGGTGTCCGTGTGTGTCTGTGTTACTGGTTGTCAGTGTGTGTCTTTGTTACTTGGTGTCCGTGTGTGTCTGTGTGACTGGGTGTCAGTGTATGTCTTTGTTACCTGGTGTCAGTGTATGTCTTTGTTACATGGTGTAAGTGCGTGTCTGTGTTACTGGGTATCTATGTATGTCTTTGTGACTTGGTGTCAGTGTATGTCTTTGCTACATGGTGTAAGTGTATGTCTTTGTTGCTTGGTGTCAGTGCATGTCTTTGTTACTTCGTGTAAGATTGTGTCTGTGTCACTGGGTGTAAGTGTGTGTCTGTGTTACTGGGTATCAGCGGATGTCTTTGTTACTTGGTGTCAGTGTATGTCAAAATACTTGGTGTAAGTGTATGTCTTTGTTACTTGGTGTCAGTGTGTGTCTGTGTTACTGGGTATCAGTGTATGTCTTTGTGACTTGGTATCAATGTATGTCTTTGTTACTTGGTGTCAGTGTATGTCTTTGTTACTTGGTGTCAGTGTATGTCTTTGTTACTTGGTGTCAGTGTGTGTCTGTGTTACTTGGTGTCAGTGTATGTCTTTGTTACTTGGTGTAAGTGTCTGTCTGTGTTACTGGGCATCAGTGTATGTCTTTGTTACTTGGTGTAAGTGTGTGTCTGTGTTACTGGGTATCAGTGTATGTCTTTGTTACTTGGTGTCAGTGTATGTCTTTGTTACTTGGTGTAAGTGTATGTTTTGTTGCTTGGTGTCAGTGTATGTCTTTGTTACTTGGTGTAAGTGTGTGTCCGTGTTACTGGGTGTCAGTGTGTGTCTGTGTTACTTGGTGTATGTGTGTGTCTTTGTTACTTGGTGTCCGTGTGTGTCTGTGTTACTGGGTGTCAGTTTATGTCTTTGTTACTTAGTGTCAGTGTATGTTTTGGTTACTTGGTGTAAGCGTTTGTCTGTGTTACTGGGTATCAGTGTCTGTCTTTGTTACTTGGTGTAAGTGTGTGTCTGTGTTACTGGTTATCAGTGTATGTCTTTGTTACTTGGTGTCAATGCATGTCCGTGTTACTTGGTGTAAGTGTGTGTCTGTGTTACTGGGTATCAGTGTATGTCTTTGTTACTTGGTGTCAGTGTATGTCTTTGTTACTTGGTGTAAGTGTGTGTCTGTGTTACTGGGTATCAGTGTGTGTCTGTGTTACTTGGTGTCAGTGTATGTCTTTGTTACCTGGAGTCAGTGTATGTCTTTGTTACATGGTGTAAGTGCGTGTCTGTGTTACTAGGTATCTATGTATGGATTTGTGACTTTGTGTCAGTGTATGTCTTTGCTACATGGTGTAAGTGTATGTCTTTGTTACTTGGTGTCAGTGTATGTCTTTGTTACTTGGTGCAAGTGTGTGTCTGTGTTACTGGTTGTAAGTGTGTGTCTGTGTTACTGGGTATCAGTGTATGTCTTTGTTACTTGGTGTCAGTGTATGTCAAAATACTTGGTGTAAGTGTATGTCTTTGTTACTTGGTGTAATTGTCTATCTTTGTTACTTGGTGTCAGTGTATGTCTTTGTTACTTGGTGTCAGTGTGTGTCTGTGTTACTGGGTATCGGTGTATGTCTTTGTGACTTGGTATCAATGTATGTCTTTGTTACTTGGTGTCAGTGTATGTCTTTGTTACTGTGTGTCATTTTGTGTCTGTGTTACTTGGTGTCAGTGTATGTCTGTGTTACTTGGTGTAAGTGTCTGTCTGTGTTACTGGGTATCAGTGTATGTCTTTGTTACTTGGTGTAAGTGTGTGTCTGTGTTACTGGGTATCAGTGTATGTCTTTGTTACTTGGTGTCAATGCATGTCCGTGTTACTTGGTGTAAGTGTGTGTCTGTGTTACTGGGTATCAGTCTATGTCTTTGTTACTTGGTGTCAGTGTATGTCTTTGTTACTTGGTGTAAGTGTATGTTTTGTTGCTTGGTGTCAGTGTATGTCTTTGTTACTTGGTGTAAGTGTGTGTCCGTGTTACTGGGTGTCAGTGTGTGTCTGTGTTACTTGGTGTATGTGTGTGTCTTTGTTACTTGGTGTCCGTGTGTGTCTGTGTTACTGGGTGTCAGTTTATGTCTTTGTTACTTAGTGTCAGTGTATGTTTTGGTTACTTGGTGTAAGCGTTTGTCTGTGTTACTGGGTATCAGTGTCTGTCTTTGTTACTTGGTGTAAGTGTGTGTCTGTGTTACTGGTTATCAGTGTATGTCTTTGTTACTTGGTGTCAATGCATGTCCGTGTTACTTGGTGTAAGTGTGTGTCTGTGTTACTGGGTATCAGTGTATGTCTTTGTTACTTGGTGTCAGTGTATGTCTTTGTTACTTGGTGTAAGTGTGTGTCTGTGTTACTGGGTATCAGTGTGTGTCTGTGTTACTTGGTGTCAGTGTATGTCTTTGTTACCTGGAGTCAGTGTATGTCTTTGTTACATGGTGTAAGTGCGTGTCTGTGTTACTAGGTATCTATGTATGGATTTGTGACTTTGTGTCAGTGTATGTCTTTGCTACATGGTGTAAGTGTATGTCTTTGTTACTTGGTGTCAGTGTATGTCTTTGTTACTTGGTGCAAGTGTGTGTCTGTGTTACTGGTTGTAAGTGTGTGTCTGTGTTACTGGGTATCAGTGTATGTCTTTGTTACTTGGTGTCAGTGTATGTCAAAATACTTGGTGTAAGTGTATGTCTTTGTTACTTGGTGTAATTGTCTATCTTTGTTACTTGGTGTCAGTGTATGTCTTTGTTACTTGGTGTCAGTGTGTGTCTGTGTTACTGGGTATCGGTGTATGTCTTTGTGACTTGGTATCAATGTATGTCTTTGTTACTTGGTGTCAGTGTATGTCTTTGTTACTGTGTGTCATTTTGTGTCTGTGTTACTTGGTGTCAGTGTATGTCTGTGTTACTTGGTGTAAGTGTCTGTCTGTGTTACTGGGTATCAGTGTATGTCTTTGTTACTTGGTGTAAGTGTGTGTCTGTGTTACTGGGTATCAGTGTATGTCTTTGTTACTTGGTGTCAATGCATGTCCGTGTTACTTGGTGTAAGTGTGTGTCTGTGTTACTGGGTATCAGTCTATGTCTTTGTTACTTGGTGTCAGTGTATGTCTTTGTTACTTGGTGTAAGTGTGTGTCTGTGTTACTGGGTATCAGTGTGTGTCTGTGTTACTTGGTGTCAGTGTATGTCTTTGTTACCTGGAGTCAGTGTATGTCTTTGTTACATGGTGTAAGTGCGTGTCTGTGTTACTAGGTATCTATGTATGGATTTGTGACTTTGTGTCAGTGTATGTCTTTGCTACATGGTGTAAGTGTATGTCTTTGTTACTTGGTGTCAGTGTATGTCTTTGTTACTTGGTGCAAGTGTGTGTCTGTGTTACTGGTTGTAAGTGTGTGTCTGTGTTACTGGGTATCAGTGTATGTCTTTGTTACTTGGTGTCAGTGTATGTCTTTGTTACTGTGTGTCATTTTGTGTCTGTGTTACTTGGTGTCAGTGTATGTCTGTGTTACTTGGTGTAAGTGTCTGTCTGTGTTACTGGGTATCAGTGTATGTCTTTGTTACTTGGTGTCAGTGTATGTCTGTGTTACTGGGTATCAGTGTATGTCTTTGTTACTTGGTGTCAGTGTATGTCTTTGTTACTTGGTGTCAGTGTATGTCAAAATACTTGGTGTAAGTGTATGTCTTTGTTACTTGGTGTCAGTGTATGTCTGTGTTACATGGTGTAAGTGTGTGTCTGTGTTACTGGGTATCAGTGTATGTCTTTGTTACTTGGTGTCAGTGTATGTCTTTGTTACTTGGTGCAAGTGTGTGTCTGTGTTACTGGTTGTAAGTGTGTGTCTGTGTTACTGGGTATCAGTGTATGTCTTTGTTACTTGGTGTCAGTGTATGTCAAAATACTTGGTGTAAGTGTATGTCTTTGTTACTTGGTGTAATTGTCTATCTTTGTTACTTGGTGTCAGTGTATGTCTTTGTTACTTGGTGTCAGTGTGTGTCTGTGTTACTGGGTATCGGTGTATGTCTTTGTGACTTGGTATCAATGTATGTCTTTGTTACTTGGTGTCAGTGTATGTCTTTGTTACTGTGTGTCATTTTGTGTCTGTGTTACTTGGTGTCAGTGTATGTCTGTGTTACTTGGTGTAAGTGTCTGTCTGTGTTACTGGGTATCAGTGTATGTCTTTGTTACTTGGTGTAAGTGTGTGTCTGTGTTACTGGGTATCAGTGTATGTCTTTGTTACTTGGTGTCAATGCATGTCCGTGTTACTTGGTGTAAGTGTGTGTCTGTGTTACTGGGTATCAGTCTATGTCTTTGTTACTTGGTGTCAGTGTATGTCTTTGTTACTTGGTGTAAGTGTATGTTTTGTTGCTTGGTGTCAGTGTATGTCTTTGTTACTTGGTGTAAGTGTGTGTCCGTGTTACTGGGTGTCAGTGTGTGTCTGTGTTACTTGGTGTATGTGTGTGTCTTTGTTACTTGGTGTCCGTGTGTGTCTGTGTTACTGGGTGTCAGTTTATGTCTTTGTTACTTAGTGTCAGTGTATGTTTTGGTTACTTGGTGTAAGCGTTTGTCTGTGTTACTGGGTATCAGTGTCTGTCTTTGTTACTTGGTGTAAGTGTGTGTCTGTGTTACTGGTTATCAGTGTATGTCTTTGTTACTTGGTGTCAATGCATGTCCGTGTTACTTGGTGTAAGTGTGTGTCTGTGTTACTGGGTATCAGTGTATGTCTTTGTTACTTGGTGTCAGTGTATGTCTTTGTTACTTGGTGTAAGTGTGTGTCTGTGTTACTGGGTATCAGTGTGTGTCTGTGTTACTTGGTGTCAGTGTATGTCTTTGTTACCTGGAGTCAGTGTATGTCTTTGTTACATGGTGTAAGTGCGTGTCTGTGTTACTAGGTATCTATGTATGGATTTGTGACTTTGTGTCAGTGTATGTCTTTGCTACATGGTGTAAGTGTATGTCTTTGTTACTTGGTGTCAGTGTATGTCTTTGTTACTTGGTGCAAGTGTGTGTCTGTGTTACTGGTTGTAAGTGTGTGTCTGTGTTACTGGGTATCAGTGTATGTCTTTGTTACTTGGTGTCAGTGTATGTCAAAATACTTGGTGTAAGTGTATGTCTTTGTTACTTGGTGTAATTGTCTATCTTTGTTACTTGGTGTCAGTGTATGTCTTTGTTACTTGGTGTCAGTGTGTGTCTGTGTTACTGGGTATCGGTGTATGTCTTTGTGACTTGGTATCAATGTATGTCTTTGTTACTTGGTGTCAGTGTATGTCTTTGTTACTGTGTGTCATTTTGTGTCTGTGTTACTTGGTGTCAGTGTATGTCTGTGTTACTTGGTGTAAGTGTCTGTCTGTGTTACTGGGTATCAGTGTATGTCTTTGTTACTTGGTGTAAGTGTGTGTCTGTGTTACTGGGTATCAGTGTATGTCTTTGTTACTTGGTGTCAATGCATGTCCGTGTTACTTGGTGTAAGTGTGTGTCTGTGTTACTGGGTATCAGTCTATGTCTTTGTTACTTGGTGTCAGTGTATGTCTTTGTTACTTGGTGTAAGTGTGTGTCTGTGTTACTGGGTATCAGTGTGTGTCTGTGTTACTTGGTGTCAGTGTATGTCTTTGTTACCTGGAGTCAGTGTATGTCTTTGTTACATGGTGTAAGTGCGTGTCTGTGTTACTAGGTATCTATGTATGGATTTGTGACTTTGTGTCAGTGTATGTCTTTGCTACATGGTGTAAGTGTATGTCTTTGTTACTTGGTGTCAGTGTATGTCTTTGTTACTTGGTGCAAGTGTGTGTCTGTGTTACTGGTTGTAAGTGTGTGTCTGTGTTACTGGGTATCAGTGTATGTCTTTGTTACTTGGTGTCAGTGTATGTCTTTGTTACTGTGTGTCATTTTGTGTCTGTGTTACTTGGTGTCAGTGTATGTCTGTGTTACTTGGTGTAAGTGTCTGTCTGTGTTACTGGGTATCAGTGTATGTCTTTGTTACTTGGTGTCAGTGTATGTCTGTGTTACTGGGTATCAGTGTATGTCTTTGTTACTTGGTGTCAGTGTATGTCTTTGTTACTTGGTGTCAGTGTATGTCAAAATACTTGGTGTAAGTGTATGTCTTTGTTACTTGGTGTCAGTGTATGTCTGTGTTACATGGTGTAAGTGTGTGTCTGTGTTACTGGGTATCAGTGTATGTCTTTGTTACTTGGTGTCAGTGTATGTCTTTGTTACTTGGTGTAAGTGTATGTCTTTGTTACTTGGTGTCAGTGTATGTCTTCGTTACTTGGTGTAAGTGTGTGTCTGTGTTACTGGGTGTCAGTGTGTGTCTGTGTTACTTGGTGTGCGTGTCTGTCTGTGTTACTGGGTGTCAGTGTATGTCTTTGTTACCTGGTGTCAGTGTATGTCTTTGTTACATGGTGTAAGTGCGTGCCTGTGTTACTGGGTATCTATGTATGTCTTTGTGACTTGGTGTCAGTGTATGTCTTTGCTACATGCTGTAAGTGTATGTCTTTGTTACTTGGTGTCAGTGTATGTCTTTGTTACTTGGTGCAAGTGTGTGTCTGTGTTACTGGGTGTAAGTGTGTGTCTGCCTTACTGGGTATCAGTGCATGTCTTTGTTACTTGTTGTCAGTGTATGTCAAAATACTTCGCGTAATTGCATGTCTTTGTTACTTGGTGTAATTGTCTATCTTTGTTACTTGGTGTCAGTGTATGTCTTTGTTACTTGGTGTCAGTGTGTGTCTGTGTTACTGGGTATACGTGTATGTCTTTGTGACTTGGTATCAATGTATGTCTTTGTTACTGGGTGTCAGTGTGTGTCTGTGTTACTTGGTGTCAGTGTATGTCTGTGTTACATGGTGTAAGTGTCTGTCTGTGTTACTGGGTATCAGTGAATGTCTTTGTTACTTGGTGTAAGTGTGTGTCTGTGTTACTGGGTATCAGTGTATGTCTTTGTTACTTGGTGAAAGTGTATGTCTTTGTTACTTGGTGTCAGTGTATGTCTTTGTTACTTGGTGTAAGTGTGTGTCTGTGTTACTGGGTGTCAGTGTGTGTCTGTGTTACTTGGTGTATGTGTGTGTCTTTTTTACTTGGTGTCCGTGTGTGTCTGTGTTACTGGTTGTCAGTGTGTCTCTGTGTTACTTGGTGTCCGTGTGTGTCTGTGTTACTGGGTGTCAGTGTATGTCTTTGTTACCTGGTGTCAGTGTATGTCTTTGTTACATGGTGTAAGTGCGTGTCTGTGTTACTGGGTATCTATGTATGTCTTTGTGACTTGGTGTCAGTGTATGTCTTTGTTACTTGGTGTAATTGTCTATCTTTGTTACTTGGTGTCAGTGTAAGTCTTTGTTACTTGGTGTCAGTGTGTGTCTGTGTTACTGGGTATCAGTGTATGTCTTTGTGACTTGGTATCAATGTATGTCTTTGTTACTGGGTGTCAGTGTGTGTCTGTGTTACTTGGTGTCAGTGTATGTCTTTGTTACTTGGTGTAAGTGTGTGTCTGTGTTACTGGGCATCAGTGTATGTCTTTGTTACTTGGTGTAAGTGTGTGTCTGTGTTACTGGGTATCAGTGTATGTCTTTGTTACTTGGTGTCAGTGTATGTCTTTGTTACTTGGTGTAAGTGTATGTCTTTGTTCCTTGGTGTCAGTGTATGTCTTTGTTACTTGGTGTAAGTGTGTGTCTGTGTTACTGGGTGTCAGTGTGTGTCTGTGTTACTTGGTGTATGTGTGTGTCTTTGTTAGTTGGTGTCCGTGTGTGTCTGTGTTACTGGGTGTCAGTGTCTGTCTTTGTTACTTGGTGTAAGTGTGTGTCTGTGTTACTGGTTATCAGTGTATGTCTTTGTTACTTGGTGTCAATGCATGTCCGTGTTACTTGGTGTAAGTGTGTGTCTGTGTTACTGGGTATCAGTGTCTGTCTTTGTTACTTGGTGTAAGTGTGTGTCTGTGTTACTGGGTATCAGTGTATGTCTTTGTGACTTTGTGTCAGTGTATGTCTTTGTTACTGGGTGTCAGTGTGTGTCTTTGTGACTTGGTGTCAGTGCATGTCTTTGTTACTTGGTGTAAGTGTGTGTCTGTGTTACTGGGTATCAGTTTATGTCTTTGTTACTTGGTGTCAGTGTATGTCTTTGTTACTTGGTGTAAGTGTGTGTCTGTGTTACTGGGTGGCAGTGTGTGTCTGTGTTACTTGGTGTATGTGTGTGTCTTTGTTACTTGGTGTCCGTGTGTGTCTGTGTTACTGGGTGTCAGTTTATGTCTTTGTTACTTGGTGTCAGTGTATGTTTTTGTTACTTGGTGTAAGTGTTTGTCTGTGTTACTGGGTATCAGTGTCTGTCTTTGTTACTTGGTGTAAGTGTGTGTCTGTGTTACTGGTTATCAGTGTATGTCTTTGTTAGTTGGTGTCAATGCATGTCCGTGTTACTTGGTGTAAGTGTGTGTCTGTGTTACTGGGTATCAGTGTATGTTTTTGTTACTTGGTGTCAGTGTATGTCTTTGTTACTTGGTGTAAGTGTATGTCTTTGTTACTTGCTGTCAGTGTATGTCTTTGCGACTTGGTGTAAGTGTGTGTCTGTGTTACTGGGTGTCAGTGTGTGTCTGTGTTCCTTGGTGTAAGTGTGTGTCTTTGTTACTTGGTGTCCGTGTGTGTCTGTGTTACTGGTTGTCAGTTTATGTCTTTGTTACTTGGTGTCAGTGCCTGTCTTTGTCACTTGGTGTAAGTGTGTGTCTGTGTTACTGGGTATCAGTTTATGTCTTTGTTACTTGGTGTCAGTGCATGTCTGTGTTACTTCGTGTAAGTGTGTGTCTGTGTTACTGGGTATCAGTGTGTGTCTGTGTTACTTGGTGTATGTGTGTGTCTTTGTTACTTGGTGTCCGTGTGTGTCTGTGTTACTGGGTGTCAGTTTATGTCTTTGTTACTTGGTGTCAGTGTATGTTTTTGTTACTTGGTGTAAGTGTTTGTCTGTGTTACTGGGTATCAGTGTCTGTCTTTGTTACTTGGTGTAAGTGTGTGTCTGTGTTACTGGTTATCAGTGTATGTCTTTGTTACTTGGTGTCAATGCATGTCCGTGTTACTTGGTGTAAGTGTGTGTCTGTGTTACTGGGTATCAGTGTATGTCTTTGTTACTTGGTGTCAGTGTATGTCTTTGTTACTTGGTGTAAGTGTATGTCTTTGTTACTTGCTGTCAGTGTATGTCTTTGTGACTTGGTGTAACTGTGTGTCTGTGTTACTGGGTGTCAGTGTGTGTCTGTGTTACTTGGTGTAAGTGTGTGTCTTTGTTACTTGGTGTCCGTGTGTGTCTGTGTTACTGGTTGTCAGTTTATGTCTTTGATACTTGGTGTCAGTGCCTGTCTTTGTCACTTGGTGTAAGTGTGTGTCTGTGTTACTGGGTATCAGTTTATGTCTTTGTTACTTGGTGTCAGTGTATGTCTGTGTTACTTCGTGTAAGTGTGTGTCTGTGTTACTGGGTAGCAGTGTATGTCTTTGTGACTTTGTGTCAGTGTATGTCTTTGTTACTGGGTGTCAGTGTGTGTCTTTGTGACTTGGTGTCAGTGCATGTCTTTGTTACTTGGTGTAAGTGTGTGTCTGTGTTAAAGGGTATCAGTGTATGTCTGTGTTACTTGGCGTAAGTGTGTGTCTGTGTTACTGGGTATCAGTGCATGTCTTTCTTACTTGGTGTCACTGCATGACAAAATACCTGGTGTAAGTGTATGTCTTTGTTACTTGGTGTAATTGTCTGTCTTTGTTACTGGGTATCAGTGTATGTCTTTGTTACTTGGTGTCAGTGTATGTTTTTGTTACTTGGTGTAAGTGTATGTCTTTGTTACTTGGTGTCAGTGTATGTCTTTGTTACTTGGTGTAAGTGAGTGTCTGTGTTACTGGGTATCAGTGTGTGTCTGTGTTACTTGGTGTCAGTGTATGTCTTTGTTACTGGGTATCAGTCTATGTCTTTGTTACTTGGTGTCAGTGTATGTCTTTGTTACTTGGTGTAAGTGTGTGTCTGTGTTACTGGGTATCAGTGTGTGTCTGTGTTACTTGGTGTCAGTGTATGTCTTTGTTACCTGGAGTCAGTGTATGTCTTTGTTACATGGTGTAAGTGCGTGTCTGTGTTACTAGGTATCTATGTATGGATTTGTGACTTTGTGTCAGTGTATGTCTTTGCTACATGGTGTAAGTGTATGTCTTTGTTACTTGGTGTCAGTGTATGTCTTTGTTACTTGGTGCAAGTGTGTGTCTGTGTTACTGGTTGTAAGTGTGTGTCTGTGTTACTGGGTATCAGTGTATGTCTTTGTTACTTGGTGTCAGTGTATGTCTTTGTTACTGTGTGTCATTTTGTGTCTGTGTTACTTGGTGTCAGTGTATGTCTGTGTTACTTGGTGTAAGTGTCTGTCTGTGTTACTGGGTATCAGTGTATGTCTTTGTTACTTGGTGTAAGTGTGTGTCTGTGTTACTGGGTATCAGTGTATGTCTTTGTTACTTGGTGTCAGTGTATGTCTTTGTTACTTGGTGTCAGTGTATGTCAAAATACTTGGTGTAAGTGTATGTCTTTGTTACTTGGTGTCAGTGTATGTCTGTGTTACATGGTGTAAGTGTGTGTCTGTGTTACTGGGTATCAGTGTATGTCTTTGTTACTTGGTGTCAGTGTATGTCTTTGTTACATGGTGTAAGTGTATGTCTTTGTTACTTGGTGTCAGTGTATGTCTTCGTTACTTGGTGTAAGTGTGTGTCTGTGTTACTGGGTGTCAGTGTGTGTCTGTGTTACTTGGTGTGCGTGTCTGTCTGTGTTACTGGGTGTCAGTGTATGTCTTTGTTACCTGGTGTCAGTGTATGTCTTTGTTACATGGTGTAAGTGCGTGCCTGTGTTACTGGGTATCTATGTATGTCTTTGTGACTTGGTGTCAGTGTATGTCTTTGCTACATGCTGTAAGTGTATGTCTTTGTTACTTGGTGTCAGTGTATGTCTTTGTTACTTGGTGCAAGTGTGTGTCTGTGTTACTGGGTGTAAGTGTGTGTCTGCCTTACTGGGTATCAGTGCATGTCTTTGTTACTTGTTGTCAGTGTATGTCAAAATACTTCGCGTAATTGCATGTCTTTGTTACTTGGTGTAATTGTCTATCTTTGTTACTTGGTGTCAGTGTATGTCTTTGTTACTTGGTGTCAGTGTGTGTCTGTGTTACTGGGTATACGTGTATGTCTTTGTGACTTGGTATCAATGTATGTCTTTGTTACTGGGTGTCAGTGTGTGTCTGTGTTACTTGGTGTCAGTGTATGTCTGTGTTACATGGTGTAAGTGTCTGTCTGTGTTACTGGGTATCAGTGAATGTCTTTGTTACTTGGTGTAAGTGTGTGTCTGTGTTACTGGGTATCAGTGTATGTCTTTGTTACTTGGTGAAAGTGTATGTCTTTGTTACTTGGTGTCAGTGTATGTCTTTGTTACTTGGTGTAAGTGTGTGTCTGTGTTACTGGGTGTCAGTGTGTGTCTGTGTTACTTGGTGTATGTGTGTGTCTTTTTTACTTGGTGTCCGTGTGTGTCTGTGTTACTGGTTGTCAGTGTGTCTCTGTGTTACTTGGTGTCCGTGTGTGTCTGTGTTACTGGGTGTCAGTGTATGTCTTTGTTACCTGGTGTCAGTGTATGTCTTTGTTACATGGTGTAAGTGCGTGTCTGTGTTACTGGGTATCTATGTATGTCTTTGTGACTTGGTGTCAGTGTATGTCTTTGTTACTTGGTGTAATTGTCTATCTTTGTTACTTGGTGTCAGTGTAAGTCTTTGTTACTTGGTGTCAGTGTGTGTCTGTGTTACTGGGTATCAGTGTATGTCTTTGTGACTTGGTATCAATGTATGTCTTTGTTACTGGGTGTCAGTGTGTGTCTGTGTTACTTGGTGTCAGTGTATGTCTTTGTTACTTGGTGTAAGTGTGTGTCTGTGTTACTGGGCATCAGTGTATGTCTTTGTTACTTGGTGTAAGTGTGTGTCTGTGTTACTGGGTATCAGTGTATGTCTTTGTTACTTGGTGTCAGTGTATGTCTTTGTTACTTGGTGTAAGTGTATGTCTTTGTTGCTTGGTGTCAGTGTATGTCTTTGTTACTTGGTGTAAGTGCGTGTCTGTGTTACTGGGTGTCAGTGTGTGTCTGTGTTACTGGGTGTATGTGTGTGTCTTTGTTAGTTGGTGTCCGTGTGTGTCTTTGTTACTGGGTGTCAGTGTCTGTCTTTGTTACTTGGTGTAAGTGTGTGTCTGTGTTACTGGTTATCAGTGTATGTCTTTGTTACTTGGTGTCAATGCATGTCCGTGTTACTTGGTGTAAGTGTGTGTCTGTGTTACTGGGTATCAGTGTCTGTCTTTGTTACTTGGTGTAAGTGTGTGTCTGTGTTACTGGGTATCAGTGTATGTCTTTGTGACTTTGTGTCAGTGTATGTCTTTGTTACTGGGTGTCAGTGTGTGTCTTTATGACTTGGTGTCAGTGCATGTCTTTGTTACTTGGTGTAAGTGTGTGTCTGTGTTTCTGGGTATCAGTTTATGTCTTTGTTACTTGGTGTCAGTGTATGTCTTTGTTACTTGGTGTAAGTGTGTGTCTGTGTTACTGGGTGTCAGTGTGTGTCTGTGTTACTTGGTGTATGTGTGTGTCTTTGTTACTTGGTGTCCGTGTGTGTCTGTGTTACTGGGTGTCAGTTTATGTCTTTGTTACTTGGTGTCAGTGTATGTTTTTGTTACTTGGTGTAAGTGTTTGTCTGTGTTACTGGGTATCAGTGTCTGTCTTTGTTACTTGGTGTAAGTGTGTGTCTGTGTTACTGGTTATCAGTGTATGTCTTTGTTAGTTGGTGTCAATGCATGTCCGTGTTACTTGGTGTAAGTGTGTGTCTGTGTTACTGGGTATCAGTGTATGTCTTTGTTACTTGGTGTCAGTGTATGTCTTTGTTACTTGGTGTAAGTGTATGTCTTTGTTACTTGCTGTCAGTGTATGTCTTTGCGACTTGGTGTAAGTGTGTGTCTGTGTTACTGGGTGTCAGTGTGTGTCTGTGTTCCTTGGTGTAAGTGTGTGTCTTTGTTACTTGGTGTCCGTGTGTGTCTGTGTTACTGGTTGTCAGTTTATGTCTTTGTTACTTGGTGTCAGTGCCTGTCTTTGTCACTTGGTGTAAGTGTGTGTCTGTGTTACTGGGTATCAGTTTATGTCTTTGTTACTTGGTGTCAGTGCATGTCTGTGTTACTTCGTGTAAGTGTGTGTCTGTGTTACTGGGTATCAGTGTGTGTCTGTGTTACTTGGTGTATGTGTGTGTCTTTGTTACTTGGTGTCCGTGTGTGTCTGTGTTACTGGGTGTCAGTTTATGTCTTTGTTACTTGGTGTCAGTGTATGTTTTTGTTACTTGGTGTAAGTGTTTGTCTGTGTTACTGGGTATCAGTGTCTGTCTTTGTTACTTGGTGTAAGTGTGTGTCTGTGTTACTGGTTATCAGTGTATGTCTTTGTTACTTGGTGTCAATGCATGTCCGTGTTACTTGGTGTAAGTGTGTGTCTGTGTTACTTGGTATCAGTGTATGTCTTTGTTACTTGGTGTCAGTGTATGTCTTTGTTACTTGGTGTAAGTGTATGTCTTTGTTACTTGCTGTCAGTGTATGTCTTTGTGACTTGGTGTAAGTGTGTGTCTGTGTTACTGGGTGTCAGTGTGTCTCTGTGTTACTTGGTGTAAGTGTGTGTCTTTGTTACTTGGTGTCCGTGTGTGTCTGTGTTACTGGTTGTCAGTTTATGTCTTTGTTACTTGGTGTCAGTGCCTGTCTTTGTCACTTGGTGTAAGTGTGTGTCTGTGTTACTGGGTATCAGTTTATGTCTTTGTTACTTGGTGTCAGTGTATGTCTGTGTTACTTCGTGTAAGTGTGTGTCTGTGTTACTGGGTAGCAGTGTATGTCTTTGTGACTTTGTGTCAGTGTATGTCTTTGTTACTGGGTGTCAGTGTGTGTCTTTGTGACTTGGTGTCAGTGCATGTCTTTGTTACTTGGTGCAAGTGTGTGTCTGTGTTAAAGGGTATCAGTGTATGTCTGTGTTAATTGGCGTAAGTGTGTGTCTGTGTTACTGGGTATCAGTGCATGTCTTTCTTACTTGGTGTCACTGCATGACAAAATACCTGGTGTAAGTGTATGTCTTTGTTACTTGGTGTAATTGTCTGTCTTTGTTACTGGGTATCAGTGTATGTCTTTGTTACTTGGTGTCAGTGTATGTTTTTGTTACTTGGTGTAAGTGTATGTCTTTGTTACTTGGTGTCAGTGTATGTCTTCGTTACTTGGTGGAAGTGTGTGTCTGTGTTACTGGGTGTCAGTGTGTGTCTGTCTTACTTGGTGTCAGTGTATGTCTTTGTTACCTGGAGTCAGTGTATGTCTTTGTTACATGGTGTAACTGCGTGTCTGTGTTACTAGGTATCTATGTATGGATTTGTGACTTGGTGTCAGTGTATGTCTTTGCTACATGGTGTAAGTGTATGTCTTTGTTACTTGGTGTCAGTGTATGTCTTTGTTACTTGGTGCAAGTGTGTGTCTGTGTTACTGGGTGTAAGTGTGTGTCTGTGTTACTGGGTATCAGTGTATGTCTTTGTTACTTGGTGTCAGTGTATGTCAAAATACTTGGTGTCAGTGTATGTCTTTGCTACATGGTGTAAGTGTATGTCTTTGTTACTTGGTGTCAGTGTGTGTCTGTGTTACTGGGTATCAGTGTATGTCTTTGTGACTTGGTATCAATGTATGTCTTTGTTACTTGGTGTCAGTGTATGTCTTTGTTACTGGGTGTCATTTTGTGTCTGTGTTACTAGGTGTCAGTGTATGTCTGTGTTACTTGGTGTAAGTGTCTGTCTGTGTTACTGGGTATCAGTGTATGTCTTTGTTACTTGGTGTCAGTGTATGTCTTTGTTACTTGGTGTCATTGTATGTCAAAATACTTGGTGTAAGTGTATGTCTTTGTTACTTGGTGTAATTATCTGTCTTTGTTACTTGGTGTCAGTGTATGTCTGTGTTACATGGTTTAAGTGTGTGTCTGTGTTACTGGGTATCAGTGTATGTCTTTGTTACTTGGTGTCAGTGTATGTCTTTGTTACTTGGTGTAAGTGTGTGTCTTTGTTACTTGGTGACAGTGTATGTCTTTGTTACTTGGTGTAAGTGTGTGTCTGTGTTACTGGGTGTCAGTGTGTGTCTGGTTTACTTGGTGTGCGTGTCTGTCAGTGTTACTGGGTGTCAGTGTATGTCTTTGTTACCTGGTGTCAGTGTATGTCTTTGTTACATGGTGTAAGTGCGTGTCTGTGTTACTGGGTATCTATGTATGTCTTTGTGACTTGGTGTCAGTGTATGTCTTTGCTACATGGTGTAAGTGTATGTCTTTGTTACTTGGTGTCAGTGTATGTCTTTGTTACTTTGTGCAAGTGTGTGTCTGTGTTAATGGGTGTAAGTGTGTATCTGTCTTACTGGGTATCAGTGCATGTCTTTGTTACTTGTTGTCAGTGCATGTCAAAATACTTCGTGTAAGTGTATGTCTTTGTTACTTGGTGTAATTGTCTATCTTTGTTACTTGGTGTCAGTGTATGTCTTTGTTACTTGGTGTCAGTGTGTGTCTGTGTTACTGGGTATCAGTGTATGTCTTTGTGACTTGGTATCAATGTATGTCTTTGTTACTGGGTGTCTGTGTGTGTCTGTGTTACTTGGTGTCAATATATGTCTGTGTTACTTGGTGTAAGTGTCTGTCTGTGTTACTGGGTATAAGTGTATGTCTTTGTTACTTGGTGTAAGTGTGTGTCTGTGTTACTGGGTATCAGTGTATGTCTTTGTTACTTGGTGAAAGTGTATGTCTTTGTTACTTGGTGTAAGTGTGTGTCTGTGTTACTTGGTGTATGTGTGTGTCTTTATTACTTGGTGTCCGTGTGTGTCTGTGTTACTGGTTGTCAGTGTGTCTCTGTGTTACTTGGTGTCCGTGTGTGTCTGTGTTACTGGGTGTCAGTGTATGTCTTTGTTACCTGGTGTCAGTGTATGTCTTTGTTACATGGTGTAAGTGCGTGTCTGTGTTACTGGGTATCTATGTATGTCTTTGTGACTTGGTGTCAGTGTATGTCTTTGCTACATGGTGTAAGTGTATGTCTTTGTTACTTGGTGTCATTGTATGTCTTTGTTACTTGGTGTAAGTTTGTGTCTGTGTCACTGGGTGTAAGTGTGTGTCTGTGTTACTGGGTATCAGCGTATGTCTTTGTTACTTGGTGTCAGTGTATGTCAAAATACTTGGTGTAAGTGCATGTCTTTGTTACTTGGTGTAATTGTCTGTCTTTTTAACTTGGTGTCAGTGTATGCCTTTGTTACTTGGTGTCAGTGTGTGTCTGTGTTACTGGGTATCAGTGTATGTCTTTGTGACTTGGTATCAGTGTATGTCTTTGTTACTTGGTGTAAGTGTATGTCTTTGTTACTTGGTGTCAGTGTATGTCTTTGTTACTTGGTGTCAGTGTGTGTCTGTGTTACTTGGTGTAAATGTGTGTCTTTTTTACTTGGTGTCCGTGTGTGTCTGTGTTACTGTGTGTCAGTTTATGTCTTTGTTACTTGGTGTCAGTGTATGTCTTTGTTACTTGGTGTAAGTGTGTGTCTGTGTTACTGGCTATCAGTGCCTGTCTTTGTCACTTGGTGTAAGTGTGTGTCTGTGTTACTGGGTATCATTTTATGGCTTTGTTACTTGGTGTCAGTGTATGTCTGTGTTACTTGGTGTAAGTGTGTGTCTGTGTTACTGGGTATCAGTGTATGTCTTTGTGACTTTGTGTCAGTGTATGTCTTTGTTACTGGGTGTCAGTGTGTGTCTTTGTGACTTGGTGTCATTGTATGTCTTTGTTACTTGGTGTAAGTGTGTGTCTGTGTTACTGGGTATCAGTGTATGTCTGTGTTACTTGGTGTAAGTGTGTGTCTGTGTTACTGGGTATCAGTGTATGTCTTTGTGACTTGGTGTCAATGTATGTCTTTGTTACTGGGTGTCAGTGTGTGTCTTTGTGACTTGGTGTCATTGTATGTCTTTGTTACTTGGTGTAAGTGTGTGTCTGTGTTACTGGGTATCAGTGTCTGTCTTTCTTACTTGGTGTCAGTGTATGTCAAAATACTTGGTGGAGGTGTATGTCTTTGTAACTTGGTGTAATTGTGTGTCTTTGTTACTTGGTGTCAGTGTATGTCTGTGTTACTTGGTGTAAGTGTGTGTCTTTGTTACTTGGGGTAAGTGTATGCCTTTGTTACTTGGTGTCAGTGTATGTCTTTGTTACTTGGTGTCAGTGTGTGTCTGTGTTACTGGGTATCAGTGTATGACTTTGTTACTTGGTGTCAGTGTATGTCTTTAGTACTTGGTGTAAGTGTATGTCTTTGTTACTTGGTGTCAGTTTATGTCGTTGTTACTTGGTGTAAGTGTGTGTCTGTGTTACCGGTTATCAGTGTATGTCTTTGTGACTCGGTGTCAGTGTATGTCTTTGTTACTGGGTGCCAGTGTATGTCTTTGTTACTTGATGACAGTGTGTGTCTGTGTGTCAGTGTATGTCTTTGTTACTGCGTATCAGTGTTTCTCTATGTTACTGGGTGTCAGTGTGTGTTTGTTTGTGTTACTGGGTGTCAGTATTTAGTTTAGTGATACAGCACTGAAACAGGCACTTCGGCCAACCGAGTCTGTGCCGACCATCAACCACCCATCTATACTAATCCTGCACTCATCCCGTATTCCTATCACATCCCCACCTGTCCCTATATATTTTCCTACCACCTACCTATACTAGGGTCAATTTATAATGGCCAATTAACCTATCAACCTGCAAGTCTTTGGCATGTGGGAGGAAACCGTAGCACCCGGAGGAAACTCACGCAGGCACAGGGAGAACGTGCAAACTCCGCACAGGCAGTACCCAGAATCGAGCCCGTGTCCCTGGAGCTGTGAGGCTGCCAATGTGCCGCCCGGTGTGTGTCTGCGTTACTGGGTATCAGTGTATGTCTTTGTTACTTGGTGTAAGTGTGTGTCTGTGTTACTGGGTAACAGTGTATGTCTTTGTTACTTGGTGTCAGTGTATGTCTGTGTTACTTGGTGTAAGTGTGTGTCTTTGTCACTTGGTGTAATGGTATGTCTTTGTTCCTTGGTGTCAGTGAATGTCTGTGTTACTTGGTGTAAGTGTATGTCTTTGTTACTTGGTGTCAGTGTATGTCTTTGTGAAGTGCTGTCATTGTCTGTCTTTGTTACTGGGTGTCAGTGTCTGTCTTTGTGACTTGGTGTCAGTGTATGTCTTTGTTACTTGGTGTCAGTGTATGTCTTTGTTACTTGGTGTAAGTGTGTGCCTGTGTTACGGGGTATCAGAGTATATCTTTGTTACTTGGTGTAAGTGTGTGTCTGTGTTACTGGGTATCAGTGCATGTCTTTGCTACATGGTGGACAGTGTATGTCTGTGTTACTTGGTGCAAGTGTGTGTCTTTGTTACTTGGTGTAAGTGTATGTCTTTGTTACTTGGTGTCAGTGTATGTCTGTGTTAATTGGTGTAAGTGTATGTCTGTGTTACTTGGTGTCAGTGTATGTCTTTGCTACTTGGTGTAAGTGTGTGTCTGTGTTACTTGGTGTAAGTGTGTGTCTGTGTTACTTGGTATCAGTGTATGTCTTTGCTACTTGGTGTGAGTGTGTGTCTGTGTTACTGGGTAACAGTGTATGTCTTTGTTACTTGGTGTCAGTGTATGTCTGTGTTACTTGGTGTAAGTGTGTGTCTTTGTTACTTGGTGTAATTGTATGTCTTTGTTACTTGGTGTCAGTGTATGTCTTTGTTACTTGGTGTAAGTGAGTTTTTGTGTTACTTGGTGTAAGTGTGTGTCTGTGTCACTCAGTATCAGTGTATTTCTTTGTTACTTGGTGTCAGTGCATCTCAAAATACTTGGTGTAAGTGTATGTCTTTGTTACTTGGAGTAATTGTCTGTCTTTGCTACTTGGTGTAAGTGTACGCCATTGTTACTTGGTATCAGTGTATGTCTCTGTTACTTGGTGTCAGTGTGTGTCTGTGTTACTGGGTATCTGTGTATGTCTTTGTGACTTGGTGTAAGTGTGTGTCTGTGTCACTCAGTACCAGTGTATTTTTTTGTTACTTGGTGTCAGTGCATGTCAAAATACTTGGTGTAAGTGTATGTCTTTGTAACTTGGTGTAATTGTCTGTCTTTGCTACTAGGTGTAAGTGTACGCCATTGTTACTTGGTATCAGTGTATGTCTTTGTTACTTGGTGTCAGTGTGTGTCTGTGTTACTGGGTATCTGTGTATGTCTTTGTGACTTGGTGTAAGTGTGTGTCTGTGTTACTGGGTATCAGAGTATGTCTTTGTTACTTGGTGTCAGTGTATGTCCGTGTTACTTGGTGTAAGTGTGTGTCTGTGTTACTGGGTATCAGTGTATGTCTTTGTGACTTTGTGTCAGTGTATGTCCTTGTTACTGGGGGTCAGTGTGTGTCTTTGTGACTTGGTATCAGTGTATGTCTTTGTTACTTGGTGTAAGTGTGTGTGTCTGTTACTGGGTATCAGTGTACGTCATTGTTACTTGGTGTCAGTGGGTGTCAAAATACTTGGTGTCAGTACATGTCTTTGTTACTGGGTGTCAGTGTGTGTCTTTGTGACTTGGTGTCAGTGTATGTCTTTCTTACTTGGTGTAAGTGGGTGTCTGTGTTACTGGGTATCAGTGTATGTCTTTGTTACTTGGTGTCAGTGTATGTCTGTGTTACTTGGTGCAAGTGTATGTCTGTGTTACTTGGTGTAAGTGTGTGTCTTTGTTACTTGGTGTAAGTGTATGCCTTTGTTACTTGGTGTCAGTGTATGTCTTTGTTACTTGGTGTCAGTGTATGTCTGTGTTACTGGGTAACAGTGTATGTCTTTGTTACTTGGTGTCAGTGTATGTCTGTGTTACTTGGTGTAAGTGTGTGTCTTTGTCACTTGGTGCAATGGTATGTCTTTGTTCCTTGGTTTCAGTGTATGTCTTTGTTACTTGGTGTAAGTGAGTTTTTGTGTTACTTGGTGTAAGTGTGTGTCTGTGTCACTCAGTATCAGTTTATTTCTTTGTTACTTGTTGTCAGTGCATCTCAAAATACTTGGTGTAAGTGTATGTCTTTGTTACTTGGTGTAATTGTCTGTCTTTGCTACTTGGTGTAAGTGTACGCCATTGTTACTTGGTATCAGTGTATGTCTTTGTTACTTGGTGTCAGTGTGTGTCTGTGTTACTGGGTATCTGTGTATGTCTTTGTGACCTGGTGTAAGTGTGTGTCTGTGTCACTCAGTACCAGTGTATTTCTTTGTTACTTGGTGTCAGTGCATGTCAAAATACTTGGTGTAAGTGTATGTCTTTGTAACTTGGTGTAATTGTCTGTCTTTGCTACTAGGTGTAAGTGTACGCCATTGTTACTTGGTATCAGTGTATGTGTTTGTTACTTGGTGTCAGTGTGTGTCTGTGTTACTGGGTATCTGTGTATGTCTTTGTGACTTGGTGTAAGTGTGTGTCTGTGTTACTGGGTATCTGTGTATGTCTTTGTTACTTGGTGTCAGTGTATGTCCGTGTTACTTGGTGTAAGTGTGTGTCTGTGTTACTGGGTATCAGTGTATGTCTTTGTGACTTTGTGTCAGTGTATGTCCTTGTTACTGGGGGTCAGTGTGTGTCTTTGTGACTTGGTATCAGTGTATGTCTTTGTTACTTGGTGTAAGTGTCTGTGTCTGTTACTGGGTATCAGTGTACGTCATTGTTACTTGGTGTCAGTGGGTGTCAAAATACTTGGTGTCAGTACATGTCTTTGTTACTGGGTGTCAGTGTGTGTCTTTGTGACTTGGTGTCAGTGTATGCCTTTCTTACTTGGTGTAAGTGTGTGTCTGTGTTACTGGGTATCAGTGTATGTCTTTGTTACTTGGTGTCAGTGTATGTCTGTGTTACTTGGTGCAAGTGTATGTCTGTGTTACTTGGTGTAAGTGTGTGTCTTTGTTACTTGGTGTAAGTGCATGCCTTTGTTACTTGGTGTCAGTGTATGTCTTTGTTACTTGGTGTCAGTGTATGTCTGTGTTACTGGGTAACAGTGTATGTCTTTGTTACTTGGTGTCAGTGTATGTCTGTGTTACTTGGTGTAAGTGTGTGTCTTTGTCACTTGGTGCAATGGTATGTCTTTGTTCCTTGGTTTCAGTGTATGTCTTTGTTACTTGGTGTAAGTGAGTTTTGTGTTACTTGGTGTAAGTGTGTGTCTGTGTCACTCAGTATCAGTGTATTTCTTTGTTACTTGGTGTCAGTGCATCTCAAAATACTTGGTGTAAGTGTATGTCTTTGTTACTTGGTGTAATTGTCTGTCTTTGCTACTTGGTGTAAGTGTACGCCATTGTTACTTGGTATCAGTGTATGTCTTTGTTACTTGGTGTCAGTGTGTGTCTGTGTTACTGGGTATCTGTGTATGTCTTTGTGACCTGGTGTAAGTGTGTGTCTGTGTCACTCAGTACCAGTGTATTTCTTTGTTACTTGGTGTCAGTGCATGTCAAAATACTTGGTGTAAGTGTATGTCTTTGTAACTTGGTGTAATTGTCTGTCTTTGCTACTAGGTGTAAGTGTACGCCATTGTTACTTGGTATCAGTGTATGTGTTTGTTACTTGGTGTCAGTGTGTGTCTGTGTTACTGGGTATCTGTGTATGTCTTTGTGACTTGGTGTAAGTGTGTGTCTGTGTTACTGGGTATCTGTGTATGTCTTTGTTACTTGGTGTCAGTGTATGTCCGTGTTACTTGGTGTAAGTGTGTGTCTGTGTTACTGGGTATCAGTGTATGTCTTTGTGACTTTGTGTCAGTGTATGTCCTTGTTACTGGGGGTCAGTGTGTGTCTTTGTGACTTGGTATCAGTGTACGTCTTTGTTACTTGGTGTAAGTGTCTGTGTCTGTTACTGGGTATCAGTGTACGTCATTGTTACTTGGTGTCAGTGGGTGTCAAAATACTTGGTGTCAGTACATGTCTTTGTTACTGGGTGTCAGTGTGTGTCTTTGTGACTTGGTGTCAGTGTATGCCTTTCTTACTTGGTGTAAGTGTGTGTCTGTGTTACTGGGTATCAGTGTATGTCTTTGTTACTTGGTGTCAGTGTATGTCTGTGTTACTTGGTGCAAGTGTATGTCTGTGTTACTTGGTGTAAGTGTGTGTCTTTGTTACTTGGTGTAAGTGCATGCCTTTGTTACTTGGTGTCAGTGTATGTCTTTGTTACTTGGTGTCAGTGTATGTCTGTGTTACTGGGTAACAGTGTATGTCTTTGTTACTTGGTGTCAGTGTATGTCTGTGTTACTTGGTGTAAGTGTGTGTCTTTGTCACTTGGTGCTATGGTATGTCTTTGTTCCTTGGTTTCAGTGAATGTCTGTGTTACTTGGTGTAAGTGTGTGTCTGTGTTACTGGGTAACAGTGTATGTCTTTGTTACTTGGTGTCAGTGTATGTCTGTGTTACGTGGTGTAAGTGTGTGTCTGTGTTACTGGGTAACAGTGTTTGTCTTTGTTACTTGGTGTCAGTGTATGTCGTTGTTACTTGGTGTAAGTGTGTGTCTGTGTTACTGGTTGTCAGTGTATGTCTTTGTGACTCTGTGTCAGTGTATGTCTTTGTCACTTGGTGTCAGTGTCTGTCTTTGTTACTGGGTGTCAGTGTATGTCTTTGTTACCGTGTGTCAGTGTTTCTCTATTTTACTGGGTGTCAGTGTGAGTTGGTTTGTGTCACTGGGTGTCAGTATTTAGTTTAGTGATACAGCACTGAAACAGGCCCTTCAGCCAACCGAGTTTGTGCCGACTATCAACCACCCATTTATACTAATCCTACACTAATCCCGTATTCGTATCACATCCCCACCTGTCCCTAGATTTTTCCCGACCACCTCCCTATACTAGGGTCAATTTATAATGGCCAATTAACCTATCAACCTGCAAGTCTTTGGAATGTGGGAGGAAACCGGAGCACTCGGAGGAAACTCACGAAGACACAGGGAGAACTTGCAAACTCCGCACAGGCAGTACCCAGAATCGAGCCCGGGTCCCTGGAGCTGTAAGGCTTATAACCACTGAGCCAATGTGCTGCCCGGTGTGAGTCTGTGTTACTGGGTATCAGTGTATGTCTTTGTTACTTGGTGTAAGTGTGTGTCTGTGTTACTGGGTAACCGTGTATGTCTTTGTTACTTGGTGTCAGTGTGTGTCTGTGTTACTTGGTGTAAGTGTGTGTATTTGTTACTTGGTGTAATTGTATGTCTTTGTTCCTTGGAGTCAGTGTGTGTCTGTGTTACTTGGTGCAAATGTATGTCTTTGTTACTTGGTGTCAGTGTATGTCTTTGTGTCGTGGTGACATTGTCTGTCTTTGTTACTGGGTGTCAGTGTCTGTCTTCGTTACTTGGTGTCAGTGTTTGTCTTTGTTACTGGGTGTCAGTGTCTGTCTTTGTGACTTGGTGTCAGTGTATGTCTTTGTTACTTGGTGTCAGTGTATGTCTTTGTTACTTGGTGTAAGTGTGTGTCCGTATCACCGGGTATCAGTGTATATCTTTGTTACTTGGTGTAAGTGTGTGTCTCTGTTACTGGGTATCAGTGCATGTCTTTGCTACATGGTGACCGTGTGTATCTGTGTTACTTGGTGTAAGTCTGTGTATGTGTTACTTGGTATCAGTGTATGTCTTTGTTACTTGGTGTAAGTGTGTGTCTGTGTTAATGGGTAACAGTGTATGTCTTTGTTACTTGGTGTCAGTGTATGACTTTGTTACTTGGTGTAAGTGTGTGTCTTTGTTACTTGGTGTAATTGTATGTCTTTGTTACTTGGTGTCAGTGTATGTCTGTGTTACTTGCTGTAAGTGTATGTCTTTGTTACTTGGTGTCAGTGTATGTCTTTGTGACGTGATGTCATTGTCTGTCTTTGTTACTGGGTGTCAGTGCCTGTCGTCGTAACTTGGTGTCAGTGTTTGTCTTTGTTACTGGGTGTCACTGTATGTCTTTGTTACTTGGTGTCAGTGTATGTCTGTGTTACTTGTTGTAAGTGTATGTCTTTGTTACTTGGTGTCTGTGTCTGTCTTTGTTACTTGGTGTAAGTGTGTGTCTGTGTTACTGGGTATCAGTGTATGGCTTTGTTACTTGGTGTAAGTGTCTGTCTTTTTTACATGGTGTCAGTGTATGTCTTTGTTACTTGGTGTAAGTGTGTGTCTTTTTTTACTTGGTGTCCGTGTGTGTCTGTGTTACTGGGTGTCAGTGTTTGTCTTTGTTACTTGGTGTAAGTGTGTGTCTGTGTTACTGGGTATCAGTGTCTGTCTTTGTTACTTGGTGCAAGTGTGTGTCTGTGTTACTGGGTATCAGTGTATGTCTTTGTTACTTGGTGTCAGTGTATGTCTGTGTTACTTGGTGTAAGTGCGTGTCTGTGTTACTGGGTATCAGTGTATGTCTTTGTGACTTAGTGTCAGTGTATGTCTTTGTTACTGGGTGTCAGTGTGTGTCTTTGTGACTTGGTGTCAGTGTATGTCTTTGTTACTTGGTGTAAGTGTGTGACTGTGTTACTGGGTATCAGTGTATGTCTTTGTTACTTGGTGTAAGTGTCTGTCAAAAAATTTGGTGTATGTGTATGTCTTTGATACTTGGTGTAATTGTCTGTCGTTGTTACTTGGTGTCAGTGTATGTCTGTGTTACTTGGTGTAAGTGTGTGTCTTTGTTACTTGGTGTAAGTGTATGCCTTTCATACTTGGTGGCAGTGTATGTCTTTGTTACTTGGTGTCTGTGTGTGTCTGTTTTACTGGGTATCAGTGTATGTCTTTGTTACTTGGTGTCAGTGCATGTCTTTGTTACTTGGTGTAAGTGTATGTCTTTGTTACTTGGTGTCAGTGTATGTCGTTGTTACTTGGTGTAAGTGTGTGTCTGTGTTACTGGTTATCAGTGTATGTCTTTGTGACTCGGTGTCAGTGTGTGTCTTTGTTACTGGGTGTCAGTGTATGTCTTTGTTACTTGGTGACATTGTGTGTCTGTGTGTCAGTGTATGTCTTTGTTACTGTGCATCAGTGTTTCTCTATTTTACTGGGTGTCAGTGTGTGTTTGTTTGTGTTACTGGGTGTCAGTAATTAGTTTAGTGATACAGCTCTGAAAGAGGCCCTTCGGCCAACCGAGTCTGTGCCGACCATCAACCACCCATTGATACCAATCCGACACTAATCCCGTATTCCTATCACATCCCCACCATTCCCGAAATATTTCCCGACCACCTACGTATACTAGGGTCAATTCATAATGGCCAATTAACCTATCAACCTGCAAGTCTTTGGCATGTGGGAAGAAACCGGACCACCCGGAGGAAACTCACACAGACACAGGGAGAACTTGCAAACTCCGCACAGGCAGTACCCATAATCGAGCCCGGGTCCCTGGAGCTGTGAGGCTGCTAACCACTGTGCCAATGTGCCGCCCAGTGTTTGTCTGTGCTACTGGGTATCAGTGTATGTCTTTGTTACTGGGTGTCAGTGTCTGTCTTCGTTACTTGGTGTCACTGTTTGTCTTTGTTACTGGGTGTCAGTGTCAGTCTCTGTGACTTGATGTCAGTGTATGTCTTTGTTACTTGGTGTAAGTGTCTGTCTCCGTTACTGGGTATCAGTGCATGTCTTTGCTACATGGTGACAGTGTATGTCTATGTTACTTGGTGTAAGTGTGTGTCTTTGTTGTTTGGTGTCAGTGTATGTCTTTGTTACTTGGTGTCAGTGTATGTCTGTGTTACTTGGTGTAAGTGTATGTCTTTGTTACTTGGTGTCAGTGTCTGTCTTTGTTACTTGCTGTAAGTGTGTGTCTGTGTTACTTGGTGTAAGTGTGTGTCTGTGTTACTAGGTATCAGTGTATGTCTTTGTTACCAGGTGTAAGTGTGTGTCTGTGTTGCTGGGTATCAGTGTATGTCTTTGTTACTTGGTGTAAGTGTGTGTCTGTGTTACTGGGTATCAGTGTATGTCTGTGTTACTTGGTGTAAGTGTATGTTTTTGTTACCTGGTGTCAGTGTATGTCTTTGTGACGTGGTGTCATTGTCTGTCTTTGTTACTGGGAGTCAGTGTCTGCCTTCGTTACTTGGTGTCAGTGTTTGCCTTTGTTACTGGGTGTCTGTGTCTGTCTCTGTGACTTGATGTTAGTGTATGTCTTTGTTACTTGGTGTAAGTGGGTGTCTCTGTTACTGGGGATCAGTGCATGTCTTTGCTACATGGTGACAGTGTATGTCTATGTTACTTGGTGTAAGTGTGTGTCTTTGTTACTTGGTGTAATTGTATGTCTTTGTTACTTGGTGTCAGTGTATGTCTTTGTTACTTGGTGTAAGTGTATGTCTTTGTTACTTGGTGTCAGTGTGTGTCTTTGTTACTTGGTGTAAGTGTGTGTCTATGTTACTTGGTGTAAGTGTGTGTCTGTTTACTTGGTATCAGTGTATGTCTTTGTTACTTGGTGTAAGTGTGTGTCTGTGTTACTGGGTAACAGTGTATGTCTTTGTTACTTGGTGTCAGTGTTTGTCTGTGTTACTTGGTGTAAGTGTGTGTCTGTGTTACTGGGTATCAGTGTATGTCTTTGTTACTTGGTGTCAGTGTATGTCTTTGTTACTTGGTGTAAGTGTATGTCTTTGTTACTTGGTGTCAGTGTATGTCTTTGTTACTTGGTGTAAGTGTGTGTCTGTGTTACTGGGTTCAGTGTGTGTCTTTGTTACTTGGTGTCCGTGTGAGCCTGTGTTACTGGGTGTCTGTGTATGTCTTTGTTACTGGGTGTCAGTGTATGTCTTTGTTACTTGGTGTAAGTGTGTGTCTCTGTTACTGGGTATCAGTGTGTGTCTTTGTTACTTGGTGTCTGTGTATGTCTGTGTTACTTGGTGTAAGTGTGTGTCCGTGTTACTGGGTATCAGTGTATGTCTTTGTTACTTGGTGTCAGTGTATGTCAAAATACTTGGTGTAAGTGTATGTCTTTGTTACTTGGTGTCATTTTCTGTCTTTCTTACTTGGTGTCAGTGTATGTCTGTGTTACTGGGTGTAAGTGTGTGTCTTTGTTACTTGGTGTCAGTGAATGCCTTTGTTACTTGGTGTCAGTGTGTGTCTGTTTTACAGGGTATCAGTGTATGTGTTTGTTACTTGGTGTAAGTGTATGTCTTTGTTACTTGGTGTCAGTGTATGTCGTTGTTACTTCTTGTAAGTGTGTGTCTTTGTTACTGGTTATCAGTGTTTGTCTTTGTGACTCGGTGTCAGTGTGTGTCTTTGTTACTGGGTGTCAGTGTATGTCTTTGTTACTTGGTGACAGTGTGTGTCTGTGTTTCAGTGTATGTATTTTTCCTTTTTACTTGTGTTTCTCTATGTTACTGGGTGTCAGTGTGTGTTTGTTTGTGTTACTGTGTGTCAGTATTTAGTTTAGAGATGCAGCTCTGAAACAGGCCCTTCGGCCAACCGAGTCTGTGCCGACCATCAACCACTCATTTATACTAATCCTACACTAATCCCGTATTCCTATCACAACCCCACCTGTCCCTATATATTTCCCTATCACCTACCTATACTAGTGTCAATTTATAATGGCCAATTAACATATCAACCTGCAAGTCTTTGGCATGTGGGAAGAAACGGGAGCACCCGGAGGAAACTCACGCAGACACAGGGAGAACTTGCAAACACCGCCCAGGCAGAACCCAGAATCGAGCCCGGGTCCCTGGAGCTGTGAGGCTGCTAAACACTGTGCCAATGTGCCGCCCAGTGTGTGTCTGTGCTACTGGGTATCAGTGTATGTCTTTGTTACCTGGTGTCAGTGTATGTCTGTGTTACTTGGTGTAAGTGTGTGTCTGTGTTACTTGGTATCAGTGCATGTCTTTGTTACTTGGTGTAAGTGTGTGTCTGTGTTACTGGGTAACAGTGCATGTCTTTGTTACTTGGTGTCAGTGTATGTCTGTGTTACTTGGTGTAAGTGTGTGTCTTTGTTACTTGGTGTAATTGTATGTCTTTGTTACTTGGTGTCAGTGTATGTCTGTGTTACTTGGTGCAAGTGTATGTCTTTGTTACTTGGTGTCAGTGTATGTCTTTGTAACGTTGTGTCATTGTCTGTCTTTGTTACTGGGTGTCAGTGTCTGTCTTCGTTACTTGGTGTCAGTGTTTGTCTTTGTTACTGGGTGTCAGTGTCTGTCTTTGTGACTTGGTGTCAGTGTATGTCTTTGTTACTTGGTGTCAGTGTGTGTCTGTGTTACTGGGTATCAGTGCATATCTTTGTTACTTGGTGTAAGTGTGTGTCTGTGTTACTGGGTATCAGTGCAAGTCTTTGCTACATGGTGACAGTGCATGTCTGTGTTACTTGGTGTAAGTGTGTGTCTTTGTTACTTGGTGTAATTGTATGTCGTTGTTACTTGGTGTCAGTGTATGTCTGTGTTACTTGGTGTAAGTGTACGACTTTGTTACTTGCTGTAATTGTATGTCTTTGTTACTTGGTGTCAGTGTATGTCTGCGTTACTTGGTGTAAGTGTATGACTTTGTTACTTGGTGTAAGTTTGTGTCTGTGTTACTTGGTGTACGTTTGTGTCTGTGTTACTTGGTATCAGTGTATGTCTTTGATACTTGGTGTAAGTATGTGTCTGTGTTACTGGGTAACAGTGTATGTCTTTGTTACTTGGTGTAATTGTATGTCTTTGCTACTTGGTGTCAGTGTATGTCTTTGCTACTTGGTGTCAGTGAGCGTTTGTGTTACTTGGTGCAAGTGTGTGTCTGTGTCACTTGGTATCAGTGTATGTCTTTGTTACTTGGTGTAAGAGTGTGTCTGTGTTACTGGGTAACAGTGTATGTCTTTGTTACTTGGTGTCAGCGTATGGCTGTGTTATTTGGTGTAAGTGCGTGTCTTTGTTGCTTGGTGTAATTTTATTTCTTTGTTACTTGGTGTCAGTGTATGTCTGTGTTACTTGGTGTAAGTGTATGTAAAAATACTTGGTGTAAGTGTATGTCTTTGCTACTTGGTATTATTGTCTGTCTTTGTTACTTGGTGTCAGTGTGTGCCTGTGTTACTGGGTATCAGTGTATGCCTTTGTTACTTGGTGTCAGTGTATGTCTGTGTTACTTGGTGTAAGTGTGTGTCTGTGTTACTGGGTATCAGTGTATGTCTTTGTTACTTGGTGTGAGTGTGTGTCTGTGTTACTGGGTATCAGTGTATGTCTTTGTTACTTGGTGTCAGTGTATGTCTTTGTTACTTGGTGTCAGTGTATGTCAAAATACTTGGTGAAAGTGCATGTATTTGTTACTTGGTGTTAGTGTATGTCTGTGTTACTTGGTGTAAGTGTCTGCCTTTGTTACTTGGTGTAAGTGAGTGTTTGTGGTACTTGGTGTAAGTGTGTGTCTGTGTCTCTTGGTATCAGTGTATGTCTTTGTTACTTGGTGTAAGTGTGTGTCTGTGTTACTGGGTGTCAGTGTATGTCTTTGTTACTTGGTGTAAGTGTGTGTCTGTGTTACTGGGTATCAGTGTATGTCTTTGTTACTTGGTGTCAGTGTATGTCTTTGTTACTTGGTGTAAGTGTATGTCTTTGTTACTTGGTGTCAGTGTATGTCTGTGTTACTTGGTGTAAGTGTATGTCTTTGTTACCTGGTGTCAGTGTATGTCTTTGTGACGTGGTGTCATTGTCTGTCTTTGTTACTGGGAGTCAGTGTCTGTCTTCGTTACTTGGTGTCAGTATTTGTCTTTGTTACTGGGTGTCTGTGTCTGTCTCTGTGACTTGATGTCAGTGTATGTCTCTGTTACTTGGTGTAAGTGGGTGTCTCTGTTACTGGGTATCAGTGCATGTCTTTGCTACATGGTGACAGTGTATGTCTATGTTACTTGGTGCAAGTGTATGTCTTTGTTACTTGGTGCAAGTGTATGTCTTTGTTACTTGGTGCAAGTGTATGTCTTTGTTACTTGGTGTCAGTGTTTGTCTTTGCTACTTGGTGTAAGTGTGTGTCTGTGTTACTTGGTGTAAGTGTGTGTCTGTGTTACTGGGTAACAGTGTATGTCTTTGTTACTTGGTGTCAGTGTTTGTCTGTGTTACTTGGTGTAAGAGTGTGTCTTTGTTACCTGGTGTAATTGTATGTCTTTGTTACTTGGTGTCAGTGTATGTCTTTGTTACTTGGTGTAAGTGAGTATTTGTGTTACTTGGTGCAAATGTGTGTCTGTGTCTCTTGGTATCAGTGTATGTCTTTGTTACTTGGTGTAAGTGTGTGTCTGTGTTACTGGGTATCAGTGCATGTCTTTGTTACTTGATGTAAGTGTGTGTCTGTGTTACTGGGTATCAGTGTATGTCTTTGTTACTTGGTGTCAGTGTATGTCTTTGTTTCTTGGTGTATGTGTATGTCTTTGTTACTTGGAGTCAGTGTATGTCTTTGTTACTTGATGTCAGTGTGTGTCTGTGTTACTTGGTGTAAGTGTATGACTTTGTTACTTGATGTAAGTGTGTGTCTGTGTTACTGGGTATCAGTGTATGTCTTTGTTACTTGGTGTCAGTGTATGTCTTTGTTTCTTGGTGTATGTGTATGTCTTTGTTACTTGGTGTAAGTGTATGTCTTTGTTACTTGGTGTCAGTGTATGTCTGCGTTACTTGGTGTAAGTGTATGACTTTGTTACTTGGTGTAAGTTTGTGTCTGTGTTACTTGGTGTACGTTTGTGTCTGTGTTACTTGGTATCAGTGTATGTCTTTGATACTTGGTGTAAGTATGTGTCTGTGTTACTGGGTAACAGTGTATGTCTTTGTTACTTGGTGTAATTGTATGTCTTTGTTACTTGTTGTCAGCGTATGTCTTTGTTACTTGGTGTCAGTGTGTGCCTGTGTTACTGGGTATCAGTGTATGCCTTTGTTACTTGGTGTCAGTGTATGTCTGTGTTATTTGGTGTAAGTGTGTGTCTGTGTTACTGGGTATCAGTGTATGTCTTTGTTACTTGGTGTGAGTGTGTGTCTGTGTTACTGGGTATCAGTGTATGTCTTTGTTACTTGGTGTCAGTGTATGTCTTTGTTACTTGGTGTCAGTGTATGTCAAAATACTTGGTGAAAGTGCATGTATTTGTTACTTGGTGTCAGTGTATGTCTGTGTTACTTGGTGTAAGTGTCTGCCTTTGTTACTTGGTGTAAGTGAGTGTTTGTGGTACTTGGTGTAAGTGTGTGTCTGTGTCTCTTGGTATCAGTGTATGTCTTTGTTACTTGGTGTAAGTGTGTGTCAGTGTTACTGGGTGTCAGTGTATGTCTTTGTTACTTGGTGTAAGTGTGTGTCTGTGTTACTGGGTATCAGTGTATGTCTTTGTTACTTGGTGTCAGTGTATGTCTTTGTTACTTGGTGTAAGTGTATGTCTTTGTTACTTGGTGTCAGTGTATGTCTGTGTTACTTGGTGTAAGTGTATGTCTTTGTTACCTGGTGTCAGTGTATGTCTTTGTGACGTGGTGTCATTGTCTGTCTTTGTTACTGGGAGTCAGTGTCTGTCTTCGTTACTTGGTGTCAGTGTTTGTCTTTGTTACTGGGTGTCTGTGTCTGTCTCTGTGACTTGATGTCAGTGTATGTCTTTGTTACTTGGTGTAAGTGGGTGTCTCTGTTACTGGGTATCAGTGCATGTCTTTGCTACATGGTGACAGTGTATGTCTATGTTACTTGGTGTAAGTGTGTGTCTTTGTTATTTGGTGTAATTGTATGTCTTTGTTACTTGGTGTCAGTGTATGTCTTTGTTACTTGGTGTAAGTGTATGTCTTTGTTACTTGGTGTCAGTGTTTGTCTTTGCTACTTGGTGTAAGTGTGTGTCTGTGTTACTTGGTGTAAGTGTGTGTCTGTGTTACTGGGGAACAGTGTATGTCTTTGTTACTTGGTGTCAGTGTTTGTCTGTGTTACTTGGTGTAAGAGTGTGTCTTTGTTACCTGGTGTAATTGTATGTCTTTGTTACTTGGTGTCAGTGTATGTCTTTGTTACTTGGTGTAAGTGAGTATTTGTGTTACTTGTTGCAAATGTGTGTCTGTGTCTCTTGGAATCAGTGTATGTCTTTGTTACTTGGTGTAAGTGTGTGTCTGTGTTACTGGGTATCAGTGCATGTCTTTGTTACTTGATGTAAGTGTGTGTCTGTGTTACTGGGTATCAGTGTATGTCTTTGTTACTTGGTGTCAGTGTATGTCTTTGTTTCTTGGTGTATGTGTATGTCTTTGTTACTTGGTGTCAGTGTATGTCTTTGTTACTTGATGTCAGTGTGTGTCTGTGCTACTGCGTGTCTGTGTATGTCTTTGTTACTTGGTGTAAGTGTGTGTCTGTGTTACTGGGTACCAGTGTGTGTCTTTGTTACTTGGTGTCAGTGTATGTCTGTGTTACTTGGTGTAAGTGTGTGTCTGTGTTACTGGGTACCAGTGTGTGTCTTTGTTACTTGGTGTCAGTGTATGTCTGTGTTACATGGTGTAAGTGTGTGTCTGTGTTGCTCGGTATCAGTGTATGTCTTTGTGACTTGGTATCTGTGTATGTCTTTGTTACTGGGTGTCAGTGTGTGCCTTTGCGACTTGGTGTCAGTGTATGTCTTTGTTACTTGGTGTAAGTGTGTGTCGGTGTTACTGGGTATCAGTGTATGTCTTTGTTACTTGGTGTCAGTGTATGTCTTTGTTTCTTGGTGTATGTGTATGTCTTTGTTACTTGGTGTCAGTGTATGTCTTTGTTACTTGATGTCAGTGTGTGTCTGTGCTACTGCGTGTCTGTGTATGTCTTTGTTACTGGGTGTCAGTGTATGTCTTTGTTACTTGGTGTAAGTGTGTGTCTGTGTTACTGGGTACCAGTGTGTGTCTTTGTTACTTGGTGTCAGTGTATGTCTGTGTTACTTGGTGTAAGTGTGTGTCTGTGTTGCTCGGTATCAGTGTATGTCTTTGTGACTTGGTATCTGTGTATGTCTTTGTTACTGGGTGTCAGTGTGTGTCTTTGTGACTTGGTGTCAGTGTATGTCTTTGTTACTTGGTGTAAGTGTGTGTCGGTGTTACTGGCTATCAGTGCATGTCTGTGTTACTTGGTGTAATTGTATGTCTTTGTTACTTGGTGTAATTTTCTGTCTTTCTTACTTGGTGTCAGTGTATGTCTGTGTTACTTGGTGTAAGTGTGTGTCTTTGTTACTTGGTGTAACTGTATGCCTTTGTTACTTGGTGTCAGTGTATGTCTTTGTTACTTGGTGTCAGTGTGTGTCTTTTTTACTGGGTATCAGTGTATGTCTTTGTTACTTGGTGTAAGTGTATGTCTTTGTTACTTGGTGTCAGTGTATGTCGTTGTTACTTCTTGTAAGTGTTTGTCTTTGTGACTCGGTGTCAGTGTATGTCTTTGTTACTGGGTGTCAGTGTATGTCTTTGTTACTTGGTGACAGTGTGTGTCTGTGTTTCAGTGTATGTCTTTGTTACTGTGTACTTGTGTTTCTCTATGTTACTTGGTGTCAGTATGTGTTTGTTGGTGTTACTGTGTGTCAGTATTTAGTTTAGTGATGCAGCACTGAAACAGGCCCTTCGGCCAACCGAGTCTGTGCCGACCATCAACCGCTCATTTATACTAATCCTACACTAATCCCGTGTTCCTATCACAACCCCACCTGTCCCTATATATTTCCCTACCACCTACCTATACTAGTGTCAATTTAAAATGGCCAATTAACATATCAACCTGCAGGTCTTTGGCATGTGGGAAGAAACCGGAGCATCCGGAGGAAACTCACGCAGACACAGGGAGAACTTGCAAACTCCGCCCAGGCAGAACCCAGAATCGAGTCCGGGTCCCTGGAGCTGTGAGGCTGCTAACCACTGTGCCAATGTGCCGCCCAGTGTGTGTCTGTGCTACTGGGTATCAGTGCATGTCTTTGTTACTTGGTGTCAGTGTATGTCTGTGTTACTTGGTGTAAGTGTGTGTCTGTGTTACTTGGTATCAGTGCATGTCTTTGTTACTTGGTGTAAGTGTGTGTCTGTGTTACTGGGTAACAGTGCATGTCTTTGTTACTTGGTGTCAGTGTATGTCTGTGTTACTTGGTGTAAGTGTGTGTCTTTGTTACCTGGTGTAATTGTATGTCTTTGTTACTTGGTGTCAGTGTATGTCTTTGTTACTTGGTGTAAGTGAGTATTTGTGTTACTTGGTGCAAATGTGTGTATGTGTCTCTTGGTATCAGTGTTTGTCTTTGTTACTTGGTGTAACTGTGTGTCTGTGTTACTGGGTATCAGTGTATGTCTTTGTTACTTGATGTAAGTGTGTGTCTGTGTTACTGGGTATCAGTGTATGTCTTTGTTACTTGGTGTCAGTGTATGTCTTTGTTACTTGGTGTAAGTGTATGTCTTTGTTACTTGGTGTCAGTGTGTGTCTGTGTTACTGGGTGTCAGTGTGTGTCTTTGTTACTTGGTGTCCGTGTGTGCCTGTGTTACTGGGTGTCTGTGTATGTCTTTGTTACTGGGTGTCAGTGCATGTCTTTGTTACTTGGTGTAAGTGTGTTTCTGTGTTATTTGGTATCAGTGTGTGTCTTTGTTAGTTGGTGTCAGTCTATGTCTGTGTTACTTGATGTAAGTGTGTGTCTGTGTTACTGGGTATCAGTGTATGTCTTTGTTACTAGGTGTCAGTGTATGTCTTTGTTACTTGGTGTAAGTGTATGTCTTTGTTACTTGGTGTCAGTGTATGTCTTTGTTACTTGGTGTCAGTGTGTGTCTGTGTTACTGGGTGTCAGTGTGTGTCTTTGTTACTTGGTGTCTGTGCGTGCCTGTGTTACTGGGTGTCTGTGTATGTCTTTGTTACTGGGTGTCAGTGCATGTCTTTGTTACTTGGTGTAAGTGTGTTTCTGTGTTATTGGGTATCAGTGTGTGTCTTTGTTAGTTGGTGTCAGTCTATGTCTGTGTTACTTGGTGTAAGTGTGTGTCTGTGTTGCTGGGTATCAGTGTATGTCTTTGTGACTTTTTATCAGTGTATGTCTTTGTTACTGGGTGTCAGTGTGTGTCTTTGTGACTTGGTGTCAGTGTATGTCTTTGTTACTTGGTGTAAGTGTGTCGGTGTTACTGGGTATCAGTGTATGTCTTTGTTACTTGGTGTCAGTGTATGTCAAAATACTTGGTGTAAGTGTATGTCTTTGTTACTTGGTGTAATTTTCTGTCTTTCTTACTTGGTGTCAGTGTATGTCTGTGTTACTTTGTGTAAGTGTGTGTCTTTGTTACTTGGTGTAACTGTATGCCTTTGTTACTTGGTGTCAGTGTATGTCTTTGTTACTTGGTGTCAGTGTGTGTCTGTTTTACTGGGTATCAGTGTATGTCTTTGTTACTTGGTGTAAGTGTATGTCTTTGTTACTTGGTGTCAGTGTATGTCGTTGTTACTTCTTGTAAGTGTGTGTCTTTGTTACTGGTTATCAGTGTTTGTCTTTGTGACTCGGTGTCAGTGTATGTCTTTGTTACTTGGTGACAGTGTGTGTCTGTGTTTCAGTGTATGTCTTTGTTACTGTGTACTTGTGTTTCTCTATGTTGCTGGGTGTCAGTGTGTGTTTGCTGGTGTTACTGTGTGTCAGTATTTAGTTTAGTGATGCAGCACTGAAACAGGCCCTTTGGCCAACCGAGTCTGTGCCGACCATCAACCGCTCATTTATACTAATCCTGCACTAATCCCGTATTCCTATCACAACCCCACCTGTCCCTATATATTTCCCTACCACCTACCTATACTAGTGTCAATTTAAAATGGCCTATTAACATATCCACCTGCAAGTCTTTGGCATGTGGGAAGAAACCGGAGCACCCGGAGGAAACTCACGCAGACGCAGGGAGAACTTGCAAACTCCGCCCAGGCAGAACCCAGAATCGAGCCTGGGTCCCTGGAGCTGTGAGGCTGCTAACCACTGTGCCAATGTGCCGCCCAGTGTGTGTCTGTGCTACTGGGTATCAGTGCATGTCTTTGTTACTTGGTGTCAGTGTATGTCTGTGTTACTCGGTCTAAGTGTGTGTCTGTGTTACTTGGTATCAGTGCATGTCTTTGTTACTTGGTGTAAGTGTGTGTCTGTGTTACTGGGTAACAGTGCATGTCTTTGTTACTTGGTGTCAGTGTATGTCTGTGTTACTTGGTGTAAGTGTGTGTCTTTGTTACTTGGTGTAATTGTATGTCTTTGTTACTTGGTGTCAGTGTATGTCTTTGTAACGTTGTGTCATTGTCTGTCTTAGTTACTGGGTGTCAGTGTCTGTCTTCGTTACTTGGTGTCAGTGTTTGTCTTTGTTCCTGGGTGTCAGTGTCTGTCTTTGTGACTTGGTGTCAGTGTATGTCTTTGTTACTTGGTGTCAGTGTGTGTCTGTGTTACTGTGTATCAGTGTATATCTTTGTTACTTGGTGTAAGTGTGTGTCTGTGTTACTGGGTATCAGTGCAAGTCTTTGCTACATGGTGACAGTGCATGTCTGTGTTACTTTGTGTAAGTGTGTGTCTTTGTTACTTGGTGTAATAGTATGTCTTTGTTACTTGGTGTCAGTGTATGTCTGTGTTACTTGGTGTAAGTGTATGACTTTGTTACTTGGTGTAATTGAATGTCTTTGTTACTTGGTGTCAGTGTATGTCTGTGTAACTTGGTGTCAGTGTGTGCCTGTTTTACTGGGTATCAGTGTATGTCTTTGTTACTTGGTGTAAGTGTATGTCTTTGTTACTTGGTGTCAGTGTATGTCGTTGTTACTTCTTGTAAGTGTTTGTCTTTGTGACTCGGTGTCAGTGTATGTCTTTGTTACTGGGTGTCCGTGTATGTCTTTGTTACTTGGTGACAGTGTGTGTCTGTGTTTCAGTGTATGTCTTTGTTACTGTGTTCTTGTGTTTCTCTATGTTGCTGGGTGTCAGTGTGTGTTTGTTGGTGTTACTGTGTGTCAGTATTTAGTTTAGTGATGCAGCACTGAAACAGGCCCTTTGGCCAACCGAGTCTGTGCCGACCATCAACCGCTCATTTATACTAATCCTGCACTAATCCCGTATTCCTATCACAACCCCACCTGTCCCTATATATTTCCCTACCACCTACCTATACTAGTGTCAATTTAAAATGGCCTATTAACATATCAACCTGCAAGTCTTTGGCATGTGGGAAGAAACCGGAGCACCCGGAGGAAACTCACGCAGACACAGGGAGAACTTGCAAACTCCGCCCAGGCAGAACCCAGAATCGAGCCCGGGTCCCTGGAGCTGTGAGGCTGCTAACCACTGTGCCAATGTGCCGCCCAGTGTGTGTCTGTGCTACTGGGTATCAGTGTATGTCTTTGTTACTTGGTGTCAGTGTATGTCTGTGTTACTCGGTCTAAGTGTGTGTCTGTGTTACTTGGTATCAGTGCATGTCTTTGTTACTTGGTGTAAGTGTGTGTCTGTGTTACTGGGTAACAGTGCATGTCTTTGTTACTTGGTGTCAGTGTATGTCTGTGTTACTTGGTGTAAGTGTGTGTCTTTGTTACTTGGTGTAATTGTATGTCTTTGTTACTTGGTGTCAGTGTATGTCTTTGTAACGTTGTGTCATTGTCTGTCTTAGTTACTGGGTGTCAGTGTCTGTCTTCGTTACTTGGTGTCAGTGTTTGTCTTTGTTCCTGGGTGTCAGTGTCTGTCTTTGTGACTTGGTGTCAGTGTATGTCTTTGTTACTTGGTGTCAGTGTGTGTCTGTGTTACTGTGTATCAGTGTATATCTTTGTTACTTGGTGTAAGTGTGTGTCTGTGTTACTGGGTATCAGTGCAAGTCTTTGCTACATGGTGACAGTGCATGTCTGTGTTACTTGGTGTAAGTGTATGTCTTTGTTACTTGGTGTAATTGTATGTCTTTGTTACTTGGTGTCAGTGTATGTCTGTGTTACTTGGTGTAAGTGTATGACTTTGTTACTTGGTGTAATTGAATGTCTTTGTTACTTGGTGTCAGTGTATGTCTGTGTAACTTGGTGTCAGTGTGTGCCAGTTTTACTGGGTATCAGTGTATGTCTTTGTTACTTGGTTTCAGTGTATGTCGTTGTTACTTCTTGTAAGTGTTTGTCTTTGTGACTCGGTGTCAGTGTATGTCTTTGTTACTGGGTGTCCGTGTATGTCTTTGTTTCTTGGTGACAGTGTGTGTCTGTGTTTCAGTGTATGTCTTTGTTACTGTGTACTTGTGTTTCTCTATGTTACTGGGTGTCAGTATGTGTTTGTTGGTGTTGCTGTGTGTCAGTATTTAGTTTAGTGATGCAGCACTGAAACAGGCCCTTCGGCCAACCGGGTCTGTGCCGACCATCAACCGCTCATTTATACTAATCCTACACTAATCCCGTGTTCCTATCACAACCCCACCTGTCCCTATATATTTCCCTACCACCTACCAATACTCCTTCTTTTGGGCCTCCTTATCTCGAGAGACAATGGATACGCGCCTGGAGGTGGTCAGTGGTTTGTGAAGCAGCGCCTGGAGTGGCTATAAAGGCCAATTCTGGAGTGACAGGCTCTTCCACAGGTGCTGCAGAGAAATTTGTTTGTTGGGGCTGTTGCACAGTTGGCTCTCCCCTTGCGCCTCTGTCTTTTTTCCTGCCAACTACTAAGTCTCTTCGACTCGCCACAATTTAGCCCTGTCTTTATGGCTGCCCGCCAGCTCTGGCGAATGCTGGCAACTGACTCCCACGACTTGTGATCAATGTCACACGATTTCATGTCGCGTTTGCAGACGTCTTTATAACGGAGACATGGACGGCCGGTGGGTCTGATACCAGTGGCGAGCTCGCTGTACAATGTGTCTTTGGGGATCCTGCCATCTTCCATGCGGCTCACATGGCCAAGCCATCTCAAGCGCCGCTGACTCAGTAGTGTGTATAAGCTGGGGATGTTGGCCGCTTCAAGGACTTCTGTGTTGGAGATATAGTCCTGCCACCTGATGCCAAGTATTCTCCGAAGGCAGCGAAGATGGAATGAATTGAGACGTCGCTCTTGGCTGGCATACGGTGTCCAGGCCTCGCTGCCGTAGAGCAAGGTACTGAGGACACAGGCCTGATACACTCGGACTTTTGTGTTCCGTGTCAGTGCGCCATTTTCCCACACTCTCTTGGCCAGTCTGAACATAGCAGTGGAAGCCTTACCCATGCGCTTGTTGATTTCTGCATCTAGAGACAGGTTACTGGTGATAGTTGAGCCTAGGTAGGTGAACTCTTGAACCACTTCCAGAGCGTGGTCGCCAATATTGATGGATGGAGCATTTCTGACATCCTGCCCCATGATGTTCGTTTTCTTGAGGCTGATGGTTAGGCCAAATTCATTGCATTTCCCTACCACCTACCAATACTAGTGTCAATTTAAAATGGCCAATTAACATATCAACCTGCAAGTCTTTGGCATGTGGGAAGAAACCGGAGCACCCGGAGGAAACTCACGCAGACACAGGGAGAACTTGCAAACTCCGCCCAGGCAGAACCCAGAATCGAGTCCGGGTCCCTGGAGCTGTGAGGCTGCTAACCACTGTGCCAATGTGCCGCCCAGTGTGTGTCTGTGCTACTGGGTGTCAGTGTATGTCTGTGTTACTTGGTGTAAGTGTGTGTCTGTGTTACTTGGTATCAGTGCATGTCTTTGTTACTTGGTGTAAGTGTGTGACTGTGTTACTGGGTAACAGTGCATGTCTTTGTTACTTGGTGTCAGTGTATGTCTGTGTTACTTGGTGTAAGTGTGTGTCTTTGTTACTTGGTGTAATTGTATGTCTTTGTTACTTGGTGTCAGTCTATGTCTTTGTTACTTGGTGTAAGTGAGTATTTGTGTTACTTGGTGCAAATGTGTGTCTGTGTCTCTTGGTATCAGTGTATGTCTTTGTTACTTGGTGTAAGTGTGTGTCTGTGTTACTGGGTATCAGTGTATGTCTTTGTTACTTGATGTAAGTGTGTGTCTGTGTTACTGGGTATCAGTGTATGTCTTTGTTACTTGGTGTCAGTGTATGTCTTTGTTACTTGGTCAAAGTGTATGTCTTTGTTACTTGGTGTCAGTGTATGTCTTTGTTACTTGGTGTCAGTGTGTGTCTGTGTTACTGGGTATCAGTGTATGTCTTGGTTACTTTGTGTCAATGCATGTCGGCGTTGCTTGGTGTAAGTATGTGTCTGTGTTACTGGGTGTCAGTGTGACACTGACACCAAGTCACAAAGACATACACTGATACCCAGTAAAACAGTGATACACTTACACCAAGTAACAAAGACAGACAATTACACCAAGTAACAAAGACATACACTTACACCAAGTATTTTGACATACACTGACACCAAGTAAGAAAGACATGCACTGAAACCCAGTAACACAGACACAAACTTAAAACAAGTAACAAAGACATACACAGACACCAAGTCACAAAGACACACACTGATACCCAGTAACACAGACATACACTGATACCCAGTAACACAGTGATACAATTACACCAAGTAACAAACACAGACAATTACACCAACTAACAAAGACATACACTTACACCAAATAACAAAGACATACACTGATACCCAGTAGCACAGAAACACACTTACAACAAGTAACAAAGACAGACACTGACACAAAGTCACAAAGACACACACTGACACCCAGTAACAAAGACATACACTGACACCAAGTCACAAAGACATACACTGACACCAGTAACACAGACACACACTTAGACCAAGTAACAAAGACATACACTGATACCAAGTCACAAAGACATACACTGACACCCAGTAACACAGACACACACTGACACCAGTAACAAAGACATACACTGATACCAAGTCACAAAGACATACACTGATACCCAGTAACACAGACACACACTGACACCAAGTCACAAAGACATACACTGATACCCAGTAACACAGTGATACACTTACACCAAGTAACAAAGACAGACAATTACACCAAGTCAGAAAGACACACACTTACACCAAGTATTTTGACATACACTGACACCATGTAACAAAGACACACACTGACACCCAGTAACAAAGACATACACAGACACCCAGTAACACAGACACACACGGACACCAAGCAACAACGACACACACTAGCACCAAGGAACACAGACACACACTGACACCCAGTAACACAGACACATACTTACACCAAGCAACGCCGACATGCATTGACACAAAGTAACCAAGACATACACTGATACCCAGTAACACAGATACACACTTACACCAAGTAACACAGACATACACTGACACAAAGTAACAAAGACATACACTGATACCCAGGAACACAGACACACACTTACACCAAGAAACACAGACACACACTTACACCAAGTAACAAAGACATACAATTACACCAAGTAACACAAACATACACTGACACCAAGTAACAAAGACATACAATCACACCAAGTAACAAAGACACACACTTACACCAAGTAACACAGATATGCACTGACACAAAGTAACAAAGACATGCACTGACACCCAGTAACAGAGACATGCACTGACACCAAGTAACAAAGACACACACTTACACCAAGTAACACAGACACACACTGACACCCAGTAACACAGACACACACTTACACCAAGTAACACAGACATACACTTAGACCAAGTAACAAAGACATACACTGATACCAAGTCACAAAGACATACACTGACACCCAGTAACACAGACACACACTGACACCAGTAACAAAGACATACACTGATACCAAGTCACAAAGACATACACTGATACCCAGTAACACAGACACACACTGACACCAAGTCACAAAGACATACACTGATACCCAGTAACACAGTGATACACTTACACCAAGTAACAAAGACAGACAATTACACCAAGTCAGAAAGACACACACTTACACCAAGTATTTTGACATACACTGACACCATGTAACAAAGACACACACTGACACCCAGTAACAAAGACATACACAGACACCCAGTAACACAGACACACACGGACACCAAGCAACAACGACACACACTAGCACCAAGGAACACAGACACACACTGACACCCAGTAACACAGACACATACTTACACCAAGCAACGCCGACATGCATTGACACAAAGTAACCAAGACATACACTGATACCCAGTAACACAGATACACACTTACACCAAGTAACACAGACATACACTGACACAAAGTAACAAAGACATACACTGATACCCAGGAACACAGACACACACTTACACCAAGAAACACAGACACACACTTACACCAAGTAACAAAGACATACAATTACACCAAGTAACACAAACATACACTGACACCAAGTAACAAAGACATACAATCACACCAAGTAACAAAGACACACACTTACACCAAGTAACACAGATATGCACTGACACAAAGTAACAAAGACATGCACTTACACCCAGTAGCACAGAAACACACTTACAACAAGTAACAAAGACAGACACTGACACAAAGTCACAAAGACACACACTGACACCCAGTAACAAAGACATACACTGACACCAAGTCACAAAGACATACACTGACACCAGTAACACAGACACACACTTAGACCAAGTAACAAAGACATACACTGATACCAAGTCACAAAGACATACACTGACACCCAGTAACACAGACACACACTGACACCAGTAACAAAGACATACACTGATACCAAGTCACAAAGACATACACTGATACCCAGTAACACAGACACACACTGACACCAAGTCACAAAGACATACACTGATACCCAGTAACACAGTGATACACTTACACCAAGTAACAAAGACAGACAATTACACCAAGTCAGAAAGACACACACTTACACCAAGTATTTTGACATACACTGACACCATGTAACAAAGACACACACTGACACCCAGTAACAAAGACATACACAGACACCCAGTAACACAGACACACACGGACACCAAGCAACAACGACACACACTAGCACCAAGGAACACAGACACACACTGACACCCAGTAACACAGACACATACTTACACCAAGCAACGCCGACATGCATTGACACAAAGTAACCAAGACATACACTGATACCCAGTAACACAGATACACACTTACACCAAGTAACACAGACATACACTGACACAAAGTAACAAAGACATACACTGATACCCAGGAACACAGACACACACTTACACCAAGAAACACAGACACACACTTACACCAAGTAACAAAGACATACAATTACACCAAGTAACACAAACATACACTGACACCAAGTAACAAAGACATACAATCACACCAAGTAACAAAGACACACACTTACACCAAGTAACACAGATATGCACTGACACAAAGTAACAAAGACATGCACTGACACCCAGTAACAGAGACATGCACTGACACCAAGTAACAAAGACACACACTTACACCAAGTAACACAGACACACACTGACACCCAGTAACACAGACACACACTTACACCAAGTAACACAGACATACACTGATACCAAGTCACAAAGACATACACTGATACCCAGTAACACAGTGATACACTTACACCAAGTAACAAAGACAGACAATTACACCAAGTCACAAAGACGCACACTTACACCAAGTATTTTGACATACACTGACACCATGTAACAAAGACATACACTGATACCCAGTAACACAGCCGCACACTTACAACAAGTAACAAAGACATACACTGACACCAAGTCACAAAGACACACACTGACACACAGTAACAAAGACATACACTGACACCAAGTCACAAAGACATACACTGACACCCAGTAACACAGACACACACTTACACCAAGTAACAAAGACATACACTGACACCCAGTAACAAAGACATACACTGACACCCTGTAACACAGACACACACGGACATCAAGTAACAAAGACACACACTTACACCAAGTAACACAGACACACACTGACACCCAGTAACAGAGACACACACTTACACCAAGCAACACAGACATGCAATGACACCAAGTCACAAAGACATACACTGATACCCAGTAACACAGACATACACTGATACCCAGTAACACATTGATACAATTCCACCAAGTAACAAAGACAGGGAATTACACCAACGAACAAAGACATACACTTACACCAAGTATTTTGACATGCACTGACACCAAGTAACAAAGACATACACTGATACCCAGTAACACAGACACACACTTACACCAAGTAACAAAGACAGGCACTGATACCCAGTAACACAGACATACACTGACACCAAGTAACAAAGACATACACTTACACCAAGTAACAATGACAGGCACTTACACCAAGTAACAAAGACATGCACTGATACCCTGTAACACAGACATACACTGACACCAAGTAACAAAGACATACACTGACACCCAGTAACACAGACATACACTGACACCAAGTAACAAAGACATACACTTACACCAAGTAACAAAGACAGGCACTTACACCAAGTCACAAAGACATGCACTGATACCCTGTAACACAGACATACACTGACACCAAGTAACAAAGACATGCACTGACACCCAGTAACACGGACACACACGGACAGCAAGTAACACAGAAACACACTGACACCCAGTAAAAAAGACATACACTGACACCAAGTCACAAAGACATACACTGATGCCCAGTAAGAAAGACACACACTGACACCAAGTAACAAAGGCACACACTGCGGGGGGGCACATTGGCGCACTGGTTAGCACCGCAGCCTCACAGATCCAGGGACCAGGGTTCGATTCTGGGTACTGCATGTGCGGAGTTTGCAAGTTCTCCCTGTGTCTGCGTGGGTTTCCTCCGGTTGCTCCGGTTTCCTCCCACATGCCAAAGACTTGCAGGTTGATAGGTTAATTGGCCATCATAAATTGCCCCTAGTATAGGTAGGTGGTAGGGAAATATATAGGGATAGGTGGGGATGTGATAGGAATACGGGATTAGTGTAGGATTAGTATAAATGGGTGTTTGATGGTCGGCACAGAGTGCTGCATCTCTAAACAAAACTAAATAATGACACCTAGTGTCACAGACACACACTGACACCCAGTAACACAGAGAAACACTGACAAATAGTAACAAAGGCATACACTGACACCAAGTAACACAGACATACACTGACACCCAGTAACAAAGACATACACTGATACCAAGTCACAAAGACATACACTGATACCCAGTAACACAGACACACACTGACACCAAGTCACAAAGACATACACTGATACCCAGTAAAACAGTGATACACTTACACCAAGTAACAAAGACAGACAATTACACCAAGTAACAAAGACATACACTTACACCAAGTATTTTGACATACACTGACACCAAGTAAGAAAGACATGCACTGAAACCCAGTAACACAGACACAAACTTAAAACAAGTAACAAAGACATACACAGACACCAAGTCACAAAGACACACACTGATACCCAGTAACACAGACATACACTGATACCCAGTAACACAGTGATACAATTACACCAAGTAACAAACACAGACAATTACACCAACTAACAAAGACATACACTTACACCAAATAACAAAGACATACACTGATACCCAGTAGCACAGAAACACACTTACAACAAGTAACAAAGACAGACACTGACACAAAGTCACAAAGACACACACTGACACCCAGTAACAAAGACATACACTGACACCAAGTCACAAAGACATACACTGACACCAGTAACACAGACACACACTTAGACCAAGTAACAAAGACATACACTGATACCAAGTCACAAAGACATACACTGACACCCAGTAACACAGACACACACTGACACCAGTAACAAAGACATACACTGATACCAAGTCACAAAGACATACACTGATACCCAGTAACACAGACACACACTGACACCAAGTCACAAAGACATACACTGATACCCAGTAACACAGTGATACACTTACACCAAGTAACAAAGACAGACAATTACACCAAGTCAGAAAGACACACACTTACACCAAGTATTTTGACATACACTGACACCATGTAACAAAGACACACACTGACACCCAGTAACAAAGACATACACAGACACCCAGTAACACAGACACACACGGACACCAAGCAACAACGACACACACTAGCACCAAGGAACACAGACACACACTGACACCCAGTAACACAGACACATACTTACACCAAGCAACGCCGACATGCATTGACACAAAGTAACCAAGACATACACTGATACCCAGTAACACAGATACACACTTACACCAAGTAACACAGACATACACTGACACAAAGTAACAAAGACATACACTGATACCCAGGAACACAGACACACACTTACACCAAGAAACACAGACACACACTTACACCAAGTAACAAAGACATACAATTACACCAAGTAACACAAACATACACTGACACCAAGTAACAAAGACATACAATCACACCAAGTAACAAAGACACACACTTACACCAAGTAACACAGATATGCACTGACACAAAGTAACAAAGACATGCACTGACACCCAGTAACAGAGACATGCACTGACACCAAGTAACAAAGACACACACTTACACCAAGTAACACAGACACACACTGACACCCACTAACACAGACACACACTTACACCAAGTAACACAGACATACACTGATACCAAGTCACAAAGACATAAACTGATACCCAGTAACACAGTGATACACTTACACCAAGTAACAAAGACAGACAATTACACCAAGTCACAAAGACGCACACTTACACCAAGTATTTTGACATACACTGACACCATGTAACAAAGACATACACTGATACCCAGTAACACAGCCGCACACTTACAACAAGTAACAAAGACATACACTGACACCAAGTCACAAAGACACACACTGACACACAGTAACAAAGACATACACTGACACCAAGTCACAAAGACATACACTGACACCCAGTAACACAGACACACACTTACACCAAGTAACAAAGACATACACTGACACCCAGTAACAAAGACATACACTGACACCCTGTAACACAGACACACACGGACATCAAGTAACAAAGACACACACTTACACCAAGTAACACAGACACACACTGACACCCAGTAACAGAGACACACACTTACACCAAGCAACACAGACATGCAATGACACCAAGTCACAAAGACATACACTGATACCCAGTAACACAGACATACACTGATACCCAGTAACACATTGATACAATTCCACCAAGTAACAAAGACAGGGAATTACACCAACGAACAAAGACATACACTTACACCAAGTATTTTGACATGCACTGACACCAAGTAACAAAGACATACACTGATACCCAGTAACACAGACACACACTTACACCAAGTAACAAAGACAGGCACTGATACCCAGTAACACAGACATACACTGACACCAAGTAACAAAGACATACACTTACACCAAGTAACAATGACAGGCACTTACACCAAGTAACAAAGACATGCACTGATACCCTGTAACACAGACATACACTGACACCAAGTAACAAAGACATACACTGACACCCAGTAACACAGACATACACTGACACCAAGTAACAAAGACATACACTTACACCAAGTAACAAAGACAGGCGCTTACACCAAGTCACAAAGACATGCACTGATACCCTGTAACACAGACATACACTGACACCAAGTAACAAAGACATACACTGACACCCAGTAACACGGACACACACGGACAGCAAGTAACACAGAAACACACTGACACCCAGTAAAAAAGACATACACTGACACCAAGTCACAAAGACATACACTGATGCCCAGTAAGAAAGACACACACTGACACCAAGTAACAAAGGCACACACTGCGGGGGGGCACATTGGCGCACTGGTTAGCACCGCAGCCTCACAGATCCAGGGACCAGGGTTCGATTCTGGGTACTGCATGTGCGGAGTTTGCAAGTTCTCCCTGTGTCTGCGTGGGTTTCCTCCGGTTGCTCCGGTTTCCTCCCACATGCCAAAGACTTGCAGGTTGATAGGTTAATTGGCCATCATAAATTGCCCCTAGTATAGGTAGGTGGTAGGGAAATATATAGGGATAGGTGGGGATGTGATAGGAATACGGGATTAGTGTAGGATTAGTATAAATGGGTGTTTGATGGTCGGCACAGAGTGCTGCATCTCTAAACAAAACTAAATAATGACACCTAGTGTCACAGACACACACTGACACCCAGTAACACAGAGAAACACTGACAAATAGTAACAAAGGCATACACTGACACCAAGTAACACAGACATACACTGACACCCAGTAACAAAGACATACACTGATACCAAGTCACAAAGACATACACTGATACCCAGTAACACAGACACACACTGACACCAAGTCACAAAGACATACACTGATACCCAGTAAAACAGTGATACACTTACACCAAGTAACAAAGACAGACAATTACACCAAGTAACAAAGACATACACTTACACCAAGTATTTTGACATACACTGACACCAAGTAAGAAAGACATGCACTGAAACCCAGTAACACAGACACAAACTTAAAACAAGTAACAAAGACATACACAGACACCAAGTCACAAAGACACACACTGATACCCAGTAACACAGACATACACTGATACCCAGTAACACAGTGATACAATTACACCAAGTAACAAACACAGACAATTACACCAACTAACAAAGACATACACTTACACCAAATAACAAAGACATACACTGATACCCAGTAGCACAGAAACACACTTACAACAAGTAACAAAGACAGACACTGACACAAAGTCACAAAGACACACACTGACACCCAGTAACAAAGACATACACTGACACCAAGTCACAAAGACATACACTGACACCAGTAACACAGACACACACTTAGACCAAGTAACAAAGACATACACTGATACCAAGTCACAAAGACATACACTGACACCCAGTAACACAGACACACACTGACACCAGTAACAAAGACATACACTGATACCAAGTCACAAAGACATACACTGATACCCAGTAACACAGACACACACTGACACCAAGTCACAAAGACATACACTGATACCCAGTAACACAGTGATACACTTACACCAAGTAACAAAGACAGACAATTACACCAAGTCAGAAAGACACACACTTACACCAAGTATTTTGACATACACTGACACCATGTAACAAAGACACACACTGACACCCAGTAACAAAGACATACACAGACACCCAGTAACACAGACACACACGGACACCAAGCAACAACGACACACACTAGCACCAAGGAACACAGACACACACTGACACCCAGTAACACAGACACATACTTACACCAAGCAACGCCGACATGCATTGACACAAAGTAACCAAGACATACACTGATAACCAGTAACACAGATACACACTTACACCAAGTAACACAGACATACACTGACACAAAGTAACAAAGACATACACTGATACCCAGGAACACAGACACACACTTACACCAAGAAACACAGACACACACTTACACCAAGTAACAAAGACATACAATTACACCAAGTAACACAAACATACACTGACACCAAGTAACAAAGACATACAATCACACCAAGTAACAAAGACACACACTTACACCAAGTAACACAGATATGCACTGACACAAAGTAACAAAGACATGCACTGACACCCAGTAACAGAGACATGCACTGACACCAAGTAACAAAGACACACACTTACACCAAGTAACACAGACACACACTGACACCCAGTAACACAGACACACACTTACACCAAGTAACACAGACATACACTGATACCAAGTCACAAAGACATACACTGATACCCAGTAACACAGTGATACACTTACACCAAGTAACAAAGACAGACAATTACACCAAGTCACAAAGACGCACACTTACACCAAGTATTTTGACATACACTGACACCATGTAACAAAGACATACACTGATACCCAGTAACACAGCCGCACACTTACAACAAGTAACAAAGACATACACTGACACCAAGTCACAAAGACACACACTGACACACAGTAACAAAGACATACACTGACACCAAGTCACAAAGACATACACTGACACCCAGTAACACAGACACACACTTACACCAAGTAACAAAGACATACACTGACACCCAGTAACAAAGACATACACTGACACCCTGTAACACAGACACACACGGACATCAAGTAACAAAGACACACACTTACACCAAGTAACACAGACACACACTGACACCCAGTAACAGAGACACACACTTACACCAAGCAACACAGACATGCAATGACACCAAGTCACAAAGACATACACTGATACCCAGTAACACAGACATACACTGATACCCAGTAACACATTGATACAATTCCACCAAGTAACAAAGACAGGGAATTACACCAACGAACAAAGACATACACTTACACCAAGTATTTTGACATACACTGATACCCAGTAACACAGACACACACTTACAACAAGTAACAAAGACATACACTGACACCAAGTCACAAAGCTCCCGGAGGAAACCCACGCAGACACAGGGAGAACTTGCAAACTCCGCACAGGCATTACCCAGAATCGAACCCGGTTCCCTGGAGCTGTGAGGCTGCGGTGCTAACCAATGCGCCAATATGTCCCCCGCAGTGTGTGCCTTTGTTACTTGGTGTCAGTGTGTGCCTGCGTTACTGGGCATCAGTGTATGTCTTTGCGACTTGGTGTCAGTGTATGCCTTTTTTACTGGGTGTCAGTGCGTCTCTGTGTTACTGGGTGTCAGTGTGTGTTTGTTTGTGCTACTGGCTATTAGTGTATGTCTTTGTGACTTGGTATCAGTGTATGCCTTTGTTACTGGGTGTCAGTGTTTGTCTCTGTTACTTGGTGTAAGTGTATGTCTTTGTTACTTGGTGTCCGTGTGCGTCTGTGTTACTGGGTGTCAGTGTATGTCTTTGTTACTTGGTGTCAGTGTATGTCTTTGTTACTTGGTGTAAGTGTGTGTCTGTGTTACTGGGTATCAGTGTCTGTCTTTGTTACTTGGTGTAAGTGTGTGTCTGTGTTACAGGGTATCAGAGCATGTCTTTGTTACTTGGTGTCAGTGTATGTCTGTGTTACTTGGTGTAAGTGTGTATCTGTGTTAATGGGTATCATGTATGTCTTTGTTACTTGGTGTCAGTGTATGTCAAGATGCTTGGTGTAAGTGGGTGTCTTTGTTACTTGGTGTAATTGTCTGTCTTTGTTACTTGGTGTACGTGTATGTCTTTGTTACTTGGTGTCAGTGTATGTCTTTGTTACTTGGTGTCAGTGTATGTCTTTGTGACTTGGTATCTGTGTATGTCTTTGTGACTTGGTGTCAGTGTATGTCTTTGTTACTGGGTGTCAGTGTGTGAATGTGTTAGTTGGTGTCAGTGTCTGTCTTTCTTACTGTTTATTAGTGTTTCTCTGTGTTACTGGGTGTCAGTGTATGTCTTTGTGACTTGGTGTCTGTGTATGTCTTTGTTACTTGGTGTAAGTGTGTGTCTGCGTTACTGGGTATCAGTGTATGTCTTTGTTACTTGGTGTCAGTGTATGTCAAAATACTTGGTGTAAGTGTATGTCTTTGTTACTTGGTGTCATTGTCTGTCTTTTTACTTGGTGTCAGTGTATGTCTTTGTTACTTGGTGTCAGTGTATGTCTTTGTTACTTGGTGTCAGTGTGTGTCTGTGTTACTGGGTATCAGTGTATGTCTTTGTGACTTGGTATCAGTGTATGTCTTTGTGACTTGGTGTCAGTGTATGTCTTTTTTAATGGGTGTCGGTGTGTGTCTGTGTTACTTGGTGTCAGTGCATGTCATTGTTACTGTGTATCAGCGTTTCTCTGTGCTACTGGGTGTCAGTGTGTGTTTGTTTGTGTGACTGGGTATCAGTGTATGTCTTTGTGACTTGGTATCAGTGTTTCTCTGTGTGACTGGGTGTCAGTGTGTGTTTGTTTGTGTTACTGTGTGTCAGTGACACTAGGTGTCAGTATTTAGTTTAGTTTCGAGATGCAGCACTTAAACAGGCCCTTCGGACCACCGAGTCTGTGCCGACCATCAACCACCCATTTATACGAATCCTGCACTAATCCCGTATTCCTATCACTTCCCCACCTATCCCTATATATTTCCCTACCACCTACAAATACTAGGGGAAATTTATGATGGCCAATTAACATATCAACCTGCAAGTCTTTGGCATGTGGGAGGAAACCGGAGCACCCGGAGGAAACCCACGCAGACAAAGGGAGAACTTGCAAACTCCGCACAGGCATTACCCAGAATAGAACCCGGTTCCCTGGAGCTGTGAGGCTGCGGTGCTAACCAATGCGCCAATGTGCCCCCCCCTCCCCCCCCCCCCCCCCCCCATGCAGTGCGTGCCTTTGTAACTTGGTGTCAGTGTGTGTCTTTTTTACTGAGTGTCAGTGTGTCTCTGTGTTACTGGGTGTCAGTGTATGTCTTTGTGACTTGGTATCAGTGTATGTCTTTGTTACTGGGTGTCAGTGTGTGTCTGTGTTACTGGGTGTAAGTGTATGTCTTTGTTACTTGGTGTAATTGTCTGTCTTTGTTACTTGGTGTCAGTGTATGTCTGTGTTACTTGGTGTACGTGTGTGTCTTTGTTACTTGGTGTCAGTGTATGTCTTTGTTACTTGGTGTAAGTGTGTGTCTGTGTTACTGGGTGTCAGTGTCTGCCTGTGTTACTTGGTGTAAGTGTGTGTCTTTGTTACTTGGTTTCCGTGTGTGTCTGTGTGACTTGGTGTAAGTTTGTGTCTGTGTTACTTGGTGTAATTGTATGTCTTTGTTACTTGGTGTCAGTGTATGTCTGTGTTACTTGGTGTAAGTGTGTGTCTTTGTTACTTGGTGTAATTGTATGTCCTTGTTACTTGGTGTCAGTGTATGTCTGTGTTACTTGGTGTAGGTGTATGTCTTTGTTACTTGGTGTCAGTGTATGTCTGTGTTGCTTGGTGTAAGTGTGTGTCAGTGTTACTGGGTATCAGTGTCTGTCTTTGTTACTTGGTGTAAGTGTGTGGCTGTGTTACTGGGTATCAGTGTATGTCTTTGTTACTTGGTGTCAGTGTATGTCTGTCTTACTTGGTGTAAGTGTGTGTCTGTGTTACTGGGCGTCAGTGTGTGTCTGTGTTACTTGGTGTAAGTGTGTGTCTTTGTTACTTGGTGTCAGTGTGTGTCTGTGTGACTTGGTGTAAGTGTGTGTCTGTGTTACTTGGTGTAATTGTATGTCTTTGTTACTTGGTGTAAGTGTGTGTCTGTGTTACTTGGTGTAAGTGTGTGTCTGTGTTCCTGGGTATCAGTGTATGTCTTTGTTACTTGGTGACAGTGCATGTCTGTGTTACTTGGTGTAAGTGTGTGTCTGTGTTACTGGGTATCAGTGCATGTCTTTGTTACTTGGTGTCAGTGTATTTCTGTACTGCTTGGTGTAAGTGTGTGTCTGTGTTACTGGGTATCAGTGTCTTTCTTTGTTACTTGGTGTAGGTTTGTGTCTGTGTTACTGGGTATCAGTGCATGACTTTGTTACTTGTTGTCAGTGTATATCTGTGTTACTTGGTGTAAGTGTGTGTCTTTGTTACTTGGTGTCAGTGTGTGCCTGTGTTACTTGGTGTAAGTGTGTGTCTTTGTTACTTGGTTTCCGTGTGTGTCTGTGTGACTTGGTGTAAGTTTGTGTCTGTGTTACTTGGTGTAATTGTATGTCTTTGTTACTTGGTGTCAGTGTATGTCTGTGTTACTTGGTGTAAGTGTGTGTCTTTGTTACTTGGTGTAATTGTATGTCTTTGTTACTTGGTGTCAGTGTATGTATGTGTTACTTGGTGTAGGTGTATGTCTTTGTTACTTGGTGTCAGTGTATGTCTGTGTTGCTTGGTGTAAGTGTGTGTCTGTGTTACTGGGTATCAGTGTCTGTCTTTGTTACTTGGTGTAAGTGTGTGGCTGTGTTACTGGGTATCAGTGTATGTCTTTGTTACTTGGTGTCAGTGTATGTCTGTCTTACTTGGTGTAAGTGTGTGTCTGTGTTACTGGGTGTCAGTGTGTGTCTGTGTTACTTGGTGTAAGTGTGTGTCTTTGTTACTTGGTGTCAGTGTGTGTCTGTGTGACTTGGTGTAAGTGTGTGTCTGTGTTACTTGGTGTAATTGTATGTCTTTGTTACTTGGTGTAAATGTGTATCTGTGTTACTTGGTGTAAGTGTGTGTCTGTGTTCCTGGGTATCAGTGTATGTCTGTGTTGCTTGGTGTAAGTGTGTGTCAGTGTTACTGGGTATCAGTGTCTGTCTTTGTTACTTGGTGTAAGTGTGTGGCTGTGTTACTGGGTATCAGTGTATGTCTTTGTTACTTGGTGTCAGTGTATGTCTGTCTTACTTGGTGTAAGTGTGTGTCTGTGTTACTGGGCGTCAGTGTGTGTCTGTGTTACTTGGTGTAAGTGTGTGTCTTTGTTACTTGGTGTCAGTGTGTGTCTGTGTGACTTGGTGTAAGTGTGTGTCTGTGTTACTTGGTGTAATTGTATGTCTTTGTTACTTGGTGTAAGTGTGTGTCTGTGTTACTTGGTGTAAGTGTGTGTCTGTGTTCCTGGGTATCAGTGTATGTCTTTGTTACTTGGTGACAGTGCATGTCTGTGTTACTTGGTGTAAGTGTGTGTCTGTGTTACTGGGTATCAGTGCATGTCTTTGTTACTTGGTGTCAGTGTATTTCTGTACTGCTTGGTGTAAGTGTGTGTCTGTGTTACTGGGTATCAGTGTCTTTCTTTGTTACTTGGTGTAGGTTTGTGTCTGTGTTACTGGGTATCAGTGCATGACTTTGTTACTTGTTGTCAGTGTATATCTGTGTTACTTGGTGTAAGTGTGTGTCTTTGTTACTTGGTGTCAGTGTGTGCCTGTGTTACTTGGTGTAAGTGTGTGTCTTTGTTACTTGGTTTCCGTGTGTGTCTGTGTGACTTGGTGTAAGTTTGTGTCTGTGTTACTTGGTGTAATTGTATGTCTTTGTTACTTGGTGTCAGTGTATGTCTGTGTTACTTGGTGTAAGTGTGTGTCTTTGTTACTTGGTGTAATTGTATGTCTTTGTTACTTGGTGTCAGTGTATGTATGTGTTACTTGGTGTAGGTGTATGTCTTTGTTACTTGGTGTCAGTGTATGTCTGTGTTGCTTGGTGTAAGTGTGTGTCTGTGTTACTGGGTATCAGTGTCTGTCTTTGTTACTTGGTGTAAGTGTGTGGCTGTGTTACTGGGTATCAGTGTATGTCTTTGTTACTTGGTGTCAGTGTATGTCTGTCTTACTTGGTGTAAGTGTGTGTCTGTGTTACTGGGTGTCAGTGTGTGTCTGTGTTACTTGGTGTAAGTGTGTGTCTTTGTTACTTGGTGTCAGTGTGTGTCTGTGTGACTTGGTGTAAGTGTGTGTCTGTGTTACTTGGTGTAATTGTATGTCTTTGTTACTTGGTGTAAATGTGTGTCTGTGTTACTTGGTGTAAGTGTGTGTCTGTGTTCCTGGGTATCAGTGTATGTCTTTGTTACTTGGTGACAGTGCATGTCTGTGTTACTTGGTGTAAGTGTGTGTCTGTGTTACTGGGTATCAGTGCATGTCTTTGTTACTTGGTGTCAGTGTATGTCTGTACTGCTTGGTGTAAGTGTGAGTCTGTGTTACTGGGTATCAGTGTCTGTCTTTGTTACTTGGTGTAAGTTTGTGTCTGTGTTACTGGGTATCAGTGTATGTCTTTGTTACTTGTTGTCAGTGTATATCTGTGTTACTTGGTGTAAGTGTGTGTCTTTGTTAATTGGTGTCAGTGTGTGTCTGTGTGACTTGGTGTAAGTGTGTGTCTGTGTTACTTGGTGTAATTGTATGTCTTTGTTACTTGGTGTAAGTGTGTGTCTGTGTTACTTGGTGTAAGTGTGTGTCTGTGTTCCTGGGTATCAGTGTATGTCTTTGTTACTTGGTGTCAGTGCATGTCTGTGTTACTTGGTGTAAGTGTGTGTCTGTGTTACTGGGTATCAGTGTATGTCTTTGTTACTTGGTGTCAGTGTATTTCTGTGTTGCTTGGTGTAAGTGTGTGTCTGTGTTACTTGGTGTCATTGTATGTCTGTGTTACTTGGTGTAAGTGTGTGTCTTTGTTACTTGGTGTCCGTGTGTGTCTGTGTTACTGGGTGTCAGTGTATGTCTTTGTTACTGGATGTCAGTGTATGTCTGTGTTACTTGGTGTAAGTGTATGTCTGTGTTACTGGGTATCAGTGTATGTCTTTGTGACTTGGTGTCCGTGTGTGTCTGTGTTACTGGGCATCAGTGTATGTCTTTGTGACTTGGTGTCTGTGTCTGTCTTTTTTACTGGGTGTCAGTTTGTCTCTGTGTTACTGGGTGTCAGTGTGTGTTTGTTTGTGTTACTGGGTATCAGTGTATGTCTTTTTGACTTGGTATCAGTGTATGTCTTTGTTACTGGGTGTCAGTGTGTGTCTGTGTTACTTGGTATAAGTGTATTCCTTTGTTACCTGGTGTCCGTGTGTGTCTGTGTCACTGGGTGTAGGTGTGTGTCTGTGTTACTGGGTATCAGTGTCTGTCTTTGTTACTTGGTGTAAGTGTATGTCTGTGTTGCAGGGTATCAGTGCATGTCTTTGTTACTTGGTGTCAGTATATGTCTGTGTTACTTGGTGTAAGTGTGTGTCTGTGTTAATGGGTATCATGTATGTCTTTGTTACTTGGTGTCATTGTACGTCAAAATGCTTGGTGTAAGTGGGTGTCTTTGTTACTTGGTGTAATTGTCTGTCTTTGTTACTTGGTGTAAGTGTATGTCTTTGTTACTTGGTGTCAGTGTCTGTCTTTGTTACTTGGTGTCAGTGTGTGTCTGTGTTACTGGGTATCAGTGTATGTCTTTGTGACTTGGTGTCAGTGTATGTCTTTGTTACTGGGTGTAAGTGTGTGAATGTGTTAGTTGGTGTCAGTGTATGTCTTTGTTACTGTTTATTAGTGTTTCTCTGTGTTACTGGGTGTCAGTGCGTGTTTGTTTGTGTTACTGGGTGTCAGTGTATGTCTTTGTTACTTGGTGTAAGTGTGTGTCTGTGTTACTGGGTATCTGTGTCTTTCTTTGATACTTGGTGTAAGTGTGTGTCTTTGTTACTTGGTGTAATTGTATGTCTTTGTTACTTGGTGTCAGTGTATGTCTGTGTTACTTGGTGTTAGTGTATGGCTTTGTTACTTGGTGTAAGTGTGTGTCTGTGTTACTTGGTGTCAGTGTGTGTCTGTGTTCCTGGGTATCAATGTATGTCTTTGCTACTTGGTGTCAGTTTTTGTCTGTGTTACTTGGTGTAAGTGTGTGTCTGTGTTACTGGGTATCAGTGTCTGTCTTTGTTACTTGGTGTCAGTGTATGTCTGTGTTGCTTGGTGTAAGTGTGTGTCTGTGTTACTGGGTGTCAGTGTGTGTCTGTGTTACTTGGTGTAAGTGTGTGTCTTTGTTACTTGGTGTCACTGTGTGTCTGTGTTACTGGGTGTCACTGCATGTCTTTGTTACTTGGTGTCAGTGTGTGTCTTTGTTACTTGGTGTAATTGTATGTCTTTGTTACTTGGTGTCAGTGTATGTCTGTGTTACTAAGTGTAAGTGTATGTCTTTGTTACTTGGTGTAAGTGTGTGTCTGTGTTACTTGGTGTAAGTGTGTGTCTGTGTTCCTGGGTATCAGTGTATGTCTCTGTGACTTGGTATCAGTGTATGTCTTTGTTACTGGGTGTCAGTGTGTGTCTGTGTTACTGGGTTTCAGTGTCTGTCTTTGTGACTTGGTATCAGTGTATGTCTTTGCTACTGGGTGTCAGCGTGTGTCTGTGTTACTGGGTATCGGTGTATGTCTTTGTGACTTGGTATCAGTGTATGTCTGTGTTACTTGGTGTAAGTGTGTGTCTGTGTTACTGGGTGTCAGTGTGTGTCTGTGTTACTTGGTGTAAGTGTGTGTCTTTGTTACTTGGTGTCCGTGTGTGTCTGTGTTACTGGGTTTCAGTGTCTGTCTTTGTGACTTGGTATCAGTGTATGTCTTTGTTACTGGGTGTCAGCGTGTGTCTGTGTTACTGGGTATCGGTGTATGTCTTTGTAACTTGGTATCAGTGTATGTCTGTGTTACTTGGTGTAAGTGTGTGACTGTGTTACTGGGTGTCAGTGTATGTCTGTGTTACTAAGTGTAAGTGTATGTCTTTGTTACTTGGTGTAAGTGTGTGTCTGTGTTACTTGGTGTAAGTGTGTGTCTGTGTTCCTGGGTATCAGTGTATGTCTCTGTGACTTGGTATCAGTGTATGTCTTTGTTACTGGGTGTCAGTGTGTGTCTGTGTTACTGGGTTTCAGTGTCTGTCTTTGTGACTTGGTATCAGTGTATGTCTTTGTTACTGGGTGTCAGCGTGTGTCTGTGTTACTGGGTATCGGTGTATGTCTTTGTGACTTGGTATCAGTGTATGTCTGTGTTACTTGGTGACAGTGTTTGTCTGTGTTTCAGTGTATGTCTTTGTTACTGTGTACTTGTGTTTCTCTATGTTACTGGGTGTCAGTGTGTGTTTGGTGGTGTTACTGTGTGTCAGTATTTAGCTTAGTGATGCAGCACTGAAAAAGGCCCTTCGGCCAACCGAGTCTGTGCCGACCATCAACCGCTCATTTACACTAATCCTGCACTAATCCCGTATTCCTATCACAACCCCACCTGTCCCTATATATTTCCCTACCACCTACCTATACTTGTGTCAATTTAAAATGGCCAATTAACATATCAACCTGCAAGTCTTTGGCATGTGGGAAGAAACCGGAGCACCCGGAGGAAACTCACGCAGACACAGGGAGAACTTGCAAACTCCGCCCAGGCAGAACCCAGAATCGAGTCCGGGTCCCTGGAGCTGTGAGGCTGCTAACCACTGTGCCAATGTGCCGCCCAGTGTGTGTCTGTGCTACTGGGTATCAGTGTATGTCTTTGCTACTTTGTGTCAGTGTATGTCTGTGTTACTTGGTGTAAGTGTGTGTCTGTGTTACTTGGTATCAGTGCATGTCTTTGTTACTTGGTGTAAGTGTGTGTCTGTGTTACTGGGTAACAGTGCATGTCTTTGTTACTTGGTGTCAGTGTATGTCTGTGTTACTTGGTGTAAGTGTGTGTCTTTGTTACTTGGTGTAATTGTATGTCTTTGTTACTTGGTGTCAGTGTATGTCTGTGTTACTTGGTGCAAGGGTATGTCTTTGTTACTTGGTGTCAGTGTATGTCTTTGTAACGTTGTGTCATTGTCTGTCTTAGTTACTGGGTGTCAGTGTCTGTCTTTGTGACTTGGTGTCAGTGTATATCTTTGTTACTTGGTGTAAGTGTGTGTCTGTGTTACTGGGTATCAGTGCAAGTCTTTGCTACATGGTGACAGTGCATGTCTGTGTTACTTGGTGTAAGTGTATGACTTTGTTACTTGATGTAATTGTATGTCTTTGTTACTTGGTGTCAGTGTATGTCTGTGTTACTTGGTGTAAGTGTATGACTTTGTTACTTGGTGTAAGTGTGTGTCTGTGTTACTTGGTGTACGTTTTTGTCTGTGTTACTTGGTATCAGTGTATGTCTTTGATACTTGGTGTACTTGTATGTCTTTGCTACTTGGTGTCAGTGTATGTCTTTGCTACTTGGTGTAAGTGAGTGTTTTTGTTACTTGGTGTAAGTGTGTGCCTGTGTTACTGGGTATCAGTGTAAGTCTTTGTTACTTGGTGTCAGTGTACGTCTGTGTTACTTGGTGTAAGTGTATGTCTGTGTTACTGGGTATCAGTGTATGTCTTTGTTACTTGGTGTGAGTGTGTGTCTGTGTTACTGGGTATCAGTGTATGTCTTTGTTACTTGGTGTCAGTGTATGTCTTTGTTACTTGGTGTCAGTGTATGTCAAAATGCTTAGTGAAAGTGCATGTATTTGTGAATTGGTGTCAGTGTATTTCTGTGTTACTTGGTGTAAGTGTCTGTCTTTGTTACTTGGTGTAAGCGTATGCCTTTGTTACTTGGTGTCAGTGTATGTCTTTGTTACTTGGTGTGAGTGTGTGTCTGTGTTACTGGGTATCAGTGTATGTCTTTGCGACATGGTATCAGTGTATGTCTTTGTGACTTGGTGTCAGTGTATGTCTTTATTACTGTGTGTCAGTGTGTGTCTGTGTTACTTGGTATCAGTGTATGTCATTGTTACTTGGTGTAAGAGTGTGTCTGTGTTACTGGGTAACAGTGTATGTCTTTGTTACTTGGTGTCAGTGTATGGCTGTGTTATTTGGTGTAAGTGTGTGTCTTTGTTGCTTGGTGTAATTTTATGTCTTTGTTACTTGGTGTCAGTGTATATCTGTGTTACTTGGTGTAAGTGTGTGTCAAAATACTTGGTGTAAGTGTATGTCTTTGTTACTTGGTGTTATTGTCTGTCTTTGTTACTTGGTGTCAGTGTATGTCTTTGTTACTGGGTGTCAGTGTGTGTCTGTGTTACTGGGTTTCAGTGTCTGTCTTTGTGACTTGGTATCAGTGTATGTCTTTGTTACTGGGTGTCAGCGTGTGTCTGTGTTACTGGGTATCGGTGTATGTCTTTGTGACTTGGTATCAGTGTATGTCTGTGTTACTTGGTGTAAGTGTGTGTCTGTGTTACTGGGTGTCAGTGTGTGTCTGTGTTACTTGGTGTAAGTGTGTGTCTTTGTTACTTGGTGTCCGTGTGTGTCTGTGTTACTGGGTTTCAGTGTCTGTCTTTGTGACTTGGTATCAGTGTATGTCTTTGTTACTGGGTGTCAGCGTGTGTCTGTGTTACTGGGTATCGGTGTATGTCTTTGTAACTTGGTATCAGTGTATGTCTGTGTTACTTGGTGTAAGTGTGTGACTGTGTTACTGGGTGTCAGTGTATGTCTGTGTTACTAAGTGTAAGTGTATGTCTTTGTTACTTGGTGTAAGTGTGTGTCTGTGTTACTTGGTGTAAGTGTGTGTCTGTGTTCCTGGGTATCAGTGTATGTCTCTGTGACTTGGTATCAGTGTATGTCTTTGTTACTGGGTGTCAGTGTGTGTCTGTGTTACTGGGTTTCAGTGTCTGTCTTTGTGACTTGGTATCAGTGTATGTCTTTGTTACTGGGTGTCAGCGTGTGTCTGTGTTACTGGGTATCGGTGTATGTCTTTGTGACTTGGTATCAGTGTATGTCTGTGTTACTTGGTGACAGTGTTTGTCTGTGTTTCAGTGTATGTCTTTGTTACTGTGTACTTGTGTTTCTCTATGTTACTGGGTGTCAGTGTGTGTTTGGTGGTGTTACTGTGTGTCAGTATTTAGCTTAGTGATGCAGCACTGAAAAAGGCCCTTCGGCCAACCGAGTCTGTGCCGACCATCAACCGCTCATTTATACTAATCCTGCACTAATCCCGTATTCCTATCACAACCCCACCTGTCCCTATATATTTCCCTACCACCTACCTATACTAGTGTCAATTTAAAATGGCCAATTAACATATCAACCTGCAAGTCTTTGGCATGTGGGAAGAAACCGGAGCACCCGGAGGAAACTCACGCAGACACAGGGAGAACTTGCAAACTCCGCCCAGGCAGAACCCAGAATCGAGTCCGGGTCCCTGGAGCTGTGAGGCTGCTAACCACTGTGCCAATGTGCCGCCCAGTGTGTGTCTGTGCTACTGGGTATCAGTGTATGTCTTTGCTACTTTGTGTCAGTGTATGTCTGTGTTACTTGGTGTAAGTGTGTGTCTGTGTTACTTGGTATCAGTGCATGTCTTTGTTACTTGGTGTAAGTGTGTGTCTGTGTTACTGGGTAACAGTGCATGTCTTTGTTACTTGGTGTCAGTGTATGTCTGTGTTACTTGGTGTAAGTGTGTGTCTTTGTTACTTGGTGTAATTGTATGTCTTTGTTACTTGGTGTCAGTGTATGTCTGTGTTACTTGGTGCAAGGGTATGTCTTTGTTACTTGGTGTCAGTGTATGTCTTTGTAACGTTGTGTCATTGTCTGTCTTAGTTACTGGGTGTCAGTGTCTGTCTTTGTGACTTGGTGTCAGTGTATATCTTTGTTACTTGGTGTAAGTGTGTGTCTGTGTTACTGGGTATCAGTGCAAGTCTTTGCTACATGGTGACAGTGCATGTCTGTGTTACTTGGTGTAAGTGTATGACTTTGTTACTTGATGTAATTGTATGTCTTTGTTACTTGGTGTCAGTGTATGTCTGTGTTACTTGGTGTAAGTGTATGACTTTGTTACTTGGTGTAAGTGTGTGTCTGTGTTACTTGGTGTACGTTTTTGTCTGTGTTACTTGGTATCAGTGTATGTCTTTGATACTTGGTGTACTTGTATGTCTTTGCTACTTGGTGTCAGTGTATGTCTTTGCTACTTGGTGTAAGTGAGTGTTTTTGTTACTTGGTGTAAGTGTGTGCCTGTGTTACTGGGTATCAGTGTAAGTCTTTGTTACTTGGTGTCAGTGTACGTCTGTGTTACTTGGTGTAAGTGTATGTCTGTGTTACTGGGTATCAGTGTATGTCTTTGTTACTTGGTGTGAGTGTGTGTCTGTGTTACTGGGTATCAGTGTATGTCTTTGTTACTTGGTGTCAGTGTATGTCTTTGTTACTTGGTGTCAGTGTATGTCAAAATGCTTAGTGAAAGTGCATGTATTTGTGAATTGGTGTCAGTGTATTTCTGTGTTACTTGGTGTAAGTGTCTGTCTTTGTTACTTGGTGTAAGCGTATGCCTTTGTTACTTGGTGTCAGTGTATGTCTTTGTTACTTGGTGTGAGTGTGTGTCTGTGTTACTGGGTATCAGTGTATGTCTTTGCGACTTGGTATCAGTGTATGTCTTTGTGACTTGGTGTCAGTGTATGTCTTTATTACTGTGTGTCAGTGTGTGTCTGTGTTACTTGGTATCAGTGTATGTCATTGTTACTTGGTGTAAGAGTGTGTCTGTGTTACTGGGTAACAGTGTATGTCTTTGTTACTTGGTGTCAGTGTATGGCTGTGTTATTTGGTGTAAGTGTGTGTCTTTGTTGCTTGGTGTAATTTTATGTCTTTGTTACTTGGTGTCAGTGTATATCTGTGTTACTTGGTGTAAGTGTGTGTCAAAATACTTGGTGTAAGTGTATGTCTTTGTTACTTGGTGTTATTGTCTGTCTTTGTTACTTGGTGTCAGTGTATGTCTGTGTTACTTGGTGTAAGTGTGTGTCTTTGTTACTTGGTGTAAGTGTATGTCTTTGTTACTTGCTGTCAGCGTAGGTCTTTGTTACTTGGTGTGAGTGTGTGTCTGTGTTACTGGGTATCAGTGTATGTCTTTGTTACTTGGTGTCAGTGTATGTCAAAATACTTGGTGAAAGTGCATGTATTTGTTACTTGGTGTCAGTGTATGTCTGTGTTACTTGGTGTAAGTGTCTGTCTTTCTTACTTGGTGTAAGAGTATGCCTTTGTTACTTGGTGTAAGTGTATGTCTTTGTTACTTGGTGTGAGTGTGTGTCTGTGTTACTGGGTATCAGTGTATGTCTTTGCGACTTGGTATCAGTGTATGTCTTTGTGACTTGGTGTCAGTGTATGTCTTTATTACAGTGTGTCAGTGTGTGTCTGTGTTACTTGGTATCAGTGTATGTCTTTGTTACTGTGTTTCAGTGGTTCTCTGTGTTACTGGGTGTCTGTGTGTCTTTGTTTGTGTTACTGGGTGTCAGTGTGTGTCTGTGTTACTGGGTATCAGTGTATGTCTTTGTTGCTGGGTGTCAGTGCGTGTCTGTGTTACTGGGTGTCAGTGTATGTCTTTGTTACTTGGTGTAAGTGTATTTATTTGTTACTTGGTGTCAGTGTATGTCTTTGTACTTGGTGTAAGTGGATGTCTTTGTTACTTAGTGTCAGTGTATGTCTGTGTTACTTGGTGTAAGTGTATGTCTTTGTTACTGGGTATCATTGTATGTCTGTGTTACTGGGTGTCAGTGTATGTCTTTGTTACTTGGTGTCAGTGTATGTCTTTGTGACTTGGTGTCAGTGTATGTCTTTGTTACTTGGTGTAAGTGTGTGTCTGTGTTATAGGGTATCAGTGAATGTCTTTGGTACTTGGTTCAAGTGTGTGTCTGTGTTACTGGATATCAGTATATGTCTGTGTTACTGGGTATCAGTGTATGTCTTTGCGACTTGGTGTAAGTGTCTGTCTGTGTTACTTGGCGTACGTTTGTGTCTGTGTTACTTGGTATCAGTGTATGTCTTTGTAACTTGGTGTAATTGTATGTCTTTGTTACTTGGTGTCAGTGGATGTCTTTGTTACTTGGTGTCAGTGTATGTCTGTGTTACTTGGTGTGAGTGTCTGTCTTTGTTACTTGGTGTAAGCGTATGCCTTTGTTACTTGGTGTCAGTGTATGTCTTTGTTACTTGGTGTGAGTGTGTGTCTGTGTTACTGGGGATCAGTGTATGTCTTTGCGACTTGGTATCAGTGTATGTCTTTGTGACTTGGTGTCAGTGTATGGCTGTGTTATTTGGTGTAAGTGTATGTCTTTGTTACTTGGTGTCCGTGTGTGTCTGTGTTACTGGGTGTCAGTGTATGTCTTTGTTACTTGGTGTCAGTGTATGTCTTTGTTACTTGGTGTAAGTGTGTGTCTGTGTTACTGGGTATCAGTGTCTGTCTTTGTTACTGGGTGTCAGTGTGTGTCTTTGTTACTTGGTGAAAGTGCATGTCTTTGTTACTTGGTGTAATTGTCTGTCTTTGATACTTGGTGCAACTGTATGTCTTTGTTACTTGGTGTCAGTGCATGTCTTTGCTACTTGGTGTCAGTGTATGTCTGTATTACTTGGTGTAAGTGTGTGTCTTTGTTACTTGGTGTAAGTTTATGTCTTTGTTACTTGGTGTCAGTGTATGTCTTTGTTACTTGGTGTCAGTGTATGTCTGTGTTACTGGGTATCAGTGTATGTCTTTGTGACTTGGTATCAGTGTATGTCTTTGTTACTGGGTGTCAGTGTGTGTCTGTGTTACTGGGTGTCAGTGTGTGTCTGTGACACTAGGTGTCATTATTTAGTTTTGTTTAGAGATGCAGCACTCTGTGCCGACCATCAACCACCCATTTATACTAATCCTACACTAATCCCGTATTCCTATCACATCCCCACCTATCCCGATATATTTCCCTACCACCTACCTATACTAGGGGCAATTTATGATGGCCAATTAACCTATCAACCTGCAAGTCTTTGGCATGTGGGAGGAAACCGGAGCAACCGGAGGAAACCCACGCAGACACAGGGAGAACTTGCAAACTCCGCACAGGCAGTACCCAGAATCGAACCCTGGTCCCTGGATCTGTGAGGCTGCGGTGCTAACCAATGCGCCAATGTGCCCCCCCCCCCCGCAGTGTGTGCCTTTGTTACTTGGTGTCAGTGTGTGTCTGTGTTACTGGGCATCAGTGTATGTCTTTGTGACTTGGTGTCAGTGTATGTCTTTTTTACTGGGTGTCAGTGTGTTTCTGTGTTACTTGCTGTCCGTGTGTGTCCGTGTTACTGGGTGTCAGTGTATGTCTTTGTTACTTGGTGTCAGTGTATGTCTGTGTTACAGGGTATCAGTGCATGTCTTTGTTACTTGGTGTAAGTGCCTGTCTTTGTTACTTGGTGTAAGTGTATGTCTTTGTTACTTGGTGTCAGTGTCTGTCTGTGTTACTGGGTGTCAGTGTATGTCTTTGTTACTTGGTGTCAGTGTATGTCTGTGTTACAGGGTATCAGTGCATGTCTTTGTTACTTGGTGTAAGTGCCTGTCTTTGTTACTTGGTGTAAGTGTATGTCTTTGTTACTTGGTGTCAGTGTTTGTCTGTGTTACTGGGTATCAGTGTCTGTCTTTGTTACTTGGTGTAAGTGTGTGTCTGTGTTACAGGGTATCAGTGCATGTCTTTGTTACCTGGTGTAAGTGTGTGTCTGTGTTACTGGGTGTCAGTGTATGTCTTTGTGACTTGATGTCAGTGTATGTCTTTGTTACTGGGTGTCAGTGTGTGTCTTTGTGACTTGATGTCAGTGTATGTCATTGTTATTTGGTGTAAGTGTGAGCCTGTGTTACTGGGTATCAGTGTATGTCTTTGTTACTTGGTGTAAGTGTGTGCCTGTGTTACTGGGTGTCAGTTTTTGTCTGTGTTACTTGGTGTAAGTCTGTGTCTTTGTTACTTGGTGTCCGTGTGAGTCTGTGTTACTGGGTGTCAGTGTATGTCTTTGTTACTGGGTGTCAGTGTATGTCTTTGTTACCTGGCGTGAGTGTGTGTCTGTGTTACTGGGTATCAGTGTATGTCTTTGTTACTTGGTGTAAGTGTGTGTCTGTGTTAATGGGTGTCAGTTTGTGTCTGTGTTACTTGGTGTAAGTCTGTGTCTTTGTTACTTGGTGTCCGTGTGTGTCTTTGTGACTTGGTGTCAGTGTATGTCTTTGTTACAAGGTGTGTGGGTGTATCTGTGTTACTGGGTATCAGTGTATGTCTCTGTTACTTGGTGTCAGTGTATGTCAAAATACTTGGTGTAAGTGTATGTCTTTGTTACTTGGTGTAAATGTGTGTCTGTGTTACTTGGTGTAAGTGTGTGTCTGTGTTCCTGGGTATCAGTGTATGTCTTTGTTACTTGGTGTCAGTGTATGTCTGTGTTACTTGGTGTAAGTGTGTGTCTGTGTTACTGGATATCAGTGTATGTCTTTGTTACTTGGTGTCAGTGCATGACTTTGTTACTTGGTGTAAGTGTGTGTCTTTGTTACTGGGTGTCAGTGTGTGTCTGTGTTACTTGGTGTAAGTATGTGTCTTTGTTACTTGGTGTCCGTGTGTGTCTGTGTTACTGGGTGTCAGTGCATGTCTTTGTTACTTGGTGTCAGTGTATATCTGTGTTACTTGTTGTAAGTGTGTGTCTTTGTTACTTGGTGTAATTGAATGTCTTTGTTACTTGGTGTCAGTTTATGTCTGTGTTACTTGGTATAAGTGTATTGCTTTGTTTCTTGGTGTAAGTGTGTGTCTGTGTTACTGGGTGTCAGTGTCTGTCTGTGTTACTTGGTGCACGTGTGTGTCTGTGTTACTGGGTATCAGTGTTTGTCTGTGTTACTGGGTATCAGTGTCTGTCTTTGTTACTTGGTGTAAGTGTGTGTCTGTGTTACAGGGTATCAGTGCATGTCTTTGTTACTTGGTGTAAGTGTGTGTCTGTGTTACTGGGTATCAGTGTATGTCTTTGTGACTTGATGTCAGTGTATGTCTTTGTTACTGGGTGTCAGTGTGTGTCTTTGTGACTTGATGTCAGTGTATGTCATTGTTATTTGGTGTAAGTGTGAGCCTGTGTTACTGGGTATCAGTGTATGTCTTTGTTACTTGGTGTAAGTGTGTGCCTGTGTTACTGGGTGTCAGTTTTTGTCTGTGTTACTTGGTGTAAGTCTGTGTCTTTGTTACTTGGTGTCCGTGTGAGTCTGTGTTACTGGGTGTCAGTGTATGTCTTTGTTACTGGGTGTCAGTGTATGTCTTTGTTACCTGGCGTGAGTGTGTGTCTGTGTTACTGGGTATCAGTGTATGTCTTTGTTACTTGGTGTAAGTGTGTGTCTGTGTTAATGGGTGTCAGTTTGTGTCTGTGTTACTTGGTGTAAGTCTGTGTCTTTGTTACTTGGTGTCCATATGTGTCTTTGTGACTTGGTGTCAGTGTATGTCTTTGTTACAAGGTGTGTGGGTGTATCTGTGTTACTGGGTATCAGTGTATGTCTCTGTTACTTGGTGTCAGTGTATGTCAAAATACTTGGTGTAAGTGTATGTCTTTGTTACTTGGTGTAAATGTGTGTCTGTGTTACTTGGTGTAAGTGTGTGTCTGTGTTCCTGGGTATCAGTGTATGTCTTTGTTACTTGGTGTCAGTGTATGTCTGTGTTACTTGGTGTAAGTGTGTGTCTGTGTTACTGGATATCAGTGTATGTCTTTGTTACTTGGTGTCAGTGCATGACTTTGTTACTTGGTGTAAGTGTGTGTCTTTGTTACTGGGTGTCAGTGTGTGTCTGTGTTACTTGGTGTAAGTATGTGTCTTTGTTACTTGGTGTCCGTGTGTGTCTGTGTTACTGGGTGTCAGTGCATGTCTTTGTTACTTGGTGTCAGTGTATATCTGTGTTACTTGTTGTAAGTGTGTGTCTTTGTTACTTGGTGTAATTGAATGTCTTTGTTACTTGGTGTCAGTTTATGTCTGTGTTACTTGGTATAAGTGTATTGCTTTGTTTCTTGGTGTAAGTGTGTGTCTATGTTACTGGGTGTCAGTGTCTGTCTGTGTTACTTGGTGCACGTGTGTGTCTGTGTTACTGGGTATCAGTGTATGTCTTTGTGACTTGGTGTCAGTGTATGTCTTTGTTACTGGGTGTCAGTGTGTGTCTTTGTGACTTGGTGTCAGTGTATGTCTTTGTTACTTGGTGTAAGTGTGTCTCTGGGTTACTGGGTTTCAGTGTTTGTCTTTGTTACTTGGTGTCAGTGTATGTCAAAGTATTTGGTGCAAGTGGATGTCTTTGTTACTTGGTGTAATTGTCTGTCTTTGTTAGTTGGTGTAAGTGTATGTCTTTGTTACTTGGTGTCAGTGTATGTCTTTGTTACTTGGTGTCAGTGTGTGTCTGTGTTACTGGGTATCAGTGTATGTCTTTGTGACTTGGTATCATTATATGTCTTTGTGACTTGGTGTCAGTGTATGTCTTTGTTACTGGGTGTCAGTGTGTGACTGTGTTACTTGGTGTCAGTGTATGTCTTTTTTACTGTTTATTAGTGTTTCTCTGTGTTACTGGGTGTCCGTGTGTGCTTTTTTGTGTTACTGGGTGTCAGTGTATGTCTTTGTTACTTGGTGTAAGTGTGTGTCTGTGTTACTGGGTATCAGTATCTGTCTTTGTTACTTGGTGTCAGTGTATGTCTGTGTTACAGGGTATCAGTGCATGTCTTTGTTACTTGGTGTAAGTGCCTGTCTTTGTTACTTGGTGTAAGTGTATGTCTTTGTTACTTGGTGTCAGTGTATGTCTGTGTTACTGGGTGTCAGTGTATGTCTTTGTTACTTGGTGTCAGTGTATGTCTGTGTTACAGGGTATCAGTGCATGTCTTTGTTACTTGGTGTAAGTGCCTGTCTTTGTTACTTGGTGTAAGTGTATGTCTTTGTTACTTGGTGTCAGTGTTTGTCTGTGTTACTGGGTATCAGTGTCTGTCTTTGTTACTTGGTGTAAGTGTGTGTCTGTGTTACAGGGTATCAGTGCATGTCTTTGTTACTTGGTGTAAGTGTGTGTCTGTGTTACTGGGTATCAGTGTATGTCTTTGTGACTTGATGTCAGTGTATGTCTTTGTTACTGGGTGTCAGTGTGTGTCTTTGTGACTTGGTGTCAGTGTATGTCATTGTTATTTGGTGTAAGTGTGAGCCTGTTTTACTGGGTATCAGTGTATGTCTTTGTTACTTGGTGACAGTGTATGTCTGTGTTACTTGGTGTAAGTGTGTGTCTGTGTTACTGGGTATCAGTGTATGTCTTTGTGACTTGGTATCAGTGTATGTCTTTGTTACTGGGTGTCAGAGTGTGTCTTGGTGACTTGGTGTCAGTGTATGTCTTTGTTACTTGGTGTAAGTGTGTGTCTGTGTTACTGGGTATCATTGTATGTCTTTGTTACTGGGTGTCAGTGTATGTCAAAATACTTGGTGTAAGTGTATGTCTTTGTTACTTGGTGTAATTGTCTGTCTTTGTTACTTGGTGTAAGTGTATGTCTTTGTGACTTGTTGTCAGTGTATGTCTTTGTTACATGGTGTCAGTGTATGTCTGTGTTACTAGGTGTAAGTGTGTGTCTTTGTTACTTGTTGTAAGTGTATGTCTTTGTAACTTGGTGTCAGTGTATGTCTTTGTTACTTGGTGTCAGTGTGTGTCTGTGTTACTGGGTATCAGTGGACGTCTTTGTGACTTGGTATCAGTGTATGTCTTTGTTACTGGGTGTCAGTGTGTGTCTGTGTTACTGGGTATCAGTGTATGTCTTTGTGACTTGGTATCAGTGTATATCTTTGTTACTGGGTATCAGTGTGTGTCTGTGTTACTGGGTATCAGTGTATGTCTTTGTGACTTGGTGTCAGTGTATATCTTTGTTACTGGGTGTCAGTGTGTGTCTTTGTGACTTGGTGTCAGTGTATGTCTGTGTTACTGTTTATTAGTGTTACTCTGTGTTACTGGGTGTCAGTGTGTGTTTGTTGGTGTTACTGGGTGTCAGTGTATGTCTTTGTTACTTGGTGTAAGTGTGTGTCTGTGTTGCTGGGTATCAGTGTCTGTCTTTGTTACTTGGTGTAAGTGTGTGTCTTTGTTACTTGGTGTAATTGTATGTCTTTGTTACTTGGTGTCAGTTTATGTCTGTGTTAGTTGGTGTAAGTGTATGTCTTTGTTACTTGGTGTAAGTGTGTGCCTGTGTTACTTGGTGTAAGTGTGTGTCTGTGTTCCTGGGTATCATTGTATGACTTTGTTACTTGGTGTCAGTGTATGTCTGTGTTACTTGATGTAAGTGTGTGTCTGTGTTACTGGGTGTCAGTGTGTGTCTGTGTTACTTGGTGTAAGTGTGTGCCTTTGTTACTTGGTATTCGTCTGTCTCTGTTTTACTGGGTGTCAGCGCATGTCTTTGTTACTTGGTGTCAGTGTATATCTGTGTTACTTGGTGTAAGTGTGTGTCTTTGTTACTTGGTGTAATTGTATGTCTTTGTTACTTGGTGTTAGTGTATGTCTGTGTTACTTGGTGTAAGTGTATGTCTTTGTTACTTGGTGTAAGTGTGTGTCTGTGTTCCTGGGTATCTGTGTATCTCTTTGTTACTTGGTGTCAGTGTATGTCTTTGTGACTTGGTATCAGTGTATGTCATTGTTACCGGGAGTCAGTGTGTGTCTGTGTTACTTGGTGTAAGTGTATGTCTTTGTTACTTGGTGACCGTGTGTGTCTGTGTTACTGGGTGTCAGTGTATGTCTTTGTTACTTGGTGTCTGTGTATGTCTTTGTTACTTGGTGTAAGTGTGTGTCTGTGTTACTTGGTGTAAGTGTGTGTCTGTGTTAATGGGTATCATGTATGTCTTTGTTACTTGGTGTCAGTGTATGTCAAAATACTTGGTGTAATTGTCTGACTTTGTTACTTGGTGTAAGTGTATGACTTTGTTACTTGGTGTCAGTGTGTGTCTGTGTTCCTGGGTATCAGTGTCTGTCTTTGTGACTTGGTATCAGTGTATGTCTTTGTGACTTGGTGTCAGTGTATGTCTTTGTTACTGGGTGTCAGTGTGTGAATGTGTTAGTTGGTGTCAGTGTATGTCTTTGTTACTGTTTATTAGTGTTTCTCTGTGTTACTGGGTGTCAGTGTGTGTTTGTTTGTGTTACTGGGTGTCAGTGTATGTCTTTGTGACTTGGTGTCAGTGTATGTCTCTGTTACTGGGTGTCAGTGTGTGTCAGAATACTTCGTGTAAGTGTATGGCTTTGTTACTTGGTGTCAGTGTATGTCAAAATACTTCGTGTAAGTGTATGGCTTTGTTACTTGGTGTAATTGTCTGTCTTCTTACTTGGTTTCAGTGTATGTCTTTGTTACTTGGTGTCAGTGTATGTCTTTGTTACTTGGTGTCAGTGTGTGTCTGTGTTACTGGGTATCAGTGTATGTCTTTGTGACTTGGTATCAGTGTATGTCTTTGTGATTTGGTGTCAGTGTATGTCTTTTTTACTGGGTGTCAGTGTTTGTCTGTGTTACTTGGTGTCAGTGTATGTCATTGTTACCTTGTATCAGTGTTTCTCTGTGCTACTGGTTGTCAGTGTCTGTTTGTTTGTGTTACTGGGTATCAGTGTATGTCTTTGTGACTTGGTATCAGTGTTTGTCTTTGTTCCTGGGTGTCAGTGTGTGTCTGTGTTACTTGGTGTCAGTGTATCAATGTTTCTCTGTGCGACTGGGTGTCAGTGTGTGTTTGTTTGTGTCACTGGGTGTCAGTGACACTAGGTGTCAGTATTTAGTTTAGTTTAGAGATACAGCACTTAAACAGGCCCTTCGGCCCACCGAGTCTGTGCCGACCATCAACCAACCATTTATACTAATCCTACACTAATCCCGTATTCCTATCACATCCCCACCTATCCCTATATATTTCAGTACCACCTACCTATACTCGGGGCAATTTATGATGGGCAATTAACATATCAACCTGCAAGTCTTTGGCATGTGGGAGGAAACCGGAGCACCCAGTGTATGGGGTTTTCACAATGTATCAGGATCCTGCCAGGTGTGTATGGGTTTTTCACAGTGGATCAGGATCCTGCCCGGTGTGTATTGGGTTTTCATTGTGTATCAGGATCCTGCCTGGTGTGTATGGGGTTTCACAGTGTATCAGGATCCTGCCAGGTGTATGGGGTTTTCACAATGTATCAGGATCCTGCCAGATGTGTATGGGGTTTTCACAGTGTCTCAGGATCCTGCCGGGTGTGTATGGGTTTTCACAGTGTAACAGGATCTGTCAGGTGTGTATGGGGTTTTCACAGTGTATCAGGATCCTGCCAGTTGTGTATGGGGGTTTCACAGTGTAACTGGATCTGCCAGGTGTGAATGGGGTTTTCACAGTGAATCAATATCCTGCCAGGTGTGTCTGGGGTTTTCACAGTGTATCAGGATCCTGCCAGGTGTGTATGGGGTTTCACAGTGTATCAGGATCCTGCCAAGTGTGTATGGGGGTTTCACAGTGTATCTGGATCAGCCAGGTGTGTATGGGGTTTCACAGTGGATCAAGATCCTGCCAGATGTGTTTGGGGGTTTAACAGTGTATCAGGATCCTGCCAGATGTGTATGGGGTTTCACAGTGTATCAGGATCCTGCCAGGTGTTTGTGGGTGTTTCACAGTGTATCAGGATCCTGCCAGGTGTGTATGGGGGTTTCACAGTGTATCAGGATCGTGCCAGGTGTGTTTGGGGGTTTCACAGTGTAACAGGATCTGCCAGTTGTGAATGGGGTTTTCACAGTGTATCAGTATCCTGCCAGGTGTGTATGGGGTTTTCACAGTGTATCAGTATCCTGCCAGGTGTGTATGGGTTTTTCACAGTGTATCAGGATCCTGCCAGGTGTGTCTGGGGTTTTCACAGTGTAACAGGATCCTGCCAGGTGTGTCGGGGGTTTTCACAGTGTAACAGGATCTGCCAGGTGTGTCTGGGGTTTTCACAGTGTATCAGGATCCTGCCAGGTGTTTATGGGGTTTCGCAGTGGATTATGTTCCTGCCAGGTGTGTCTGGGGTTTTCACAGTGTATCAGGATCTGCCAGGTGTGTATGGGGTTTCACAGTGGATCATGATCCTGCCAGGTGTGTATGGGGGTTTCACAGTGTATCAGGATCTGCCAGGTGTATTTGGGGGTTTCACAGTGTATCAGGATCTGCCAGGTGTGTATGGGGTTTCACAGTGGATCAGGATCCTGCCAGGTGTGTATGGGGGTTTCACAGTGTATCAGGATCCTGCCAGGTGTGTATGGGGTTTCACAGTGGATCAGGATCCTGCCAGGTGTGTATGGGCTTTCACAGTGTATCAGGATCCTGCCAGGTGTGTATGGGGTTTCAGAGTGGATCTGAACATTGATCTTACTGACTGTTACTTTCATCAACAGCCTCTTCCCTCTGGCACCAGCAACTCAACATCCCATTCAGTGCCTGCTCAGGGCAGCAGAGGATATTTTCTGTTCCACCGAATACACAATATCTCACCATGATCTCTCACCTATTCCTGTGCCTCACCTGTTTCTCATCCTGTCCAGCGTTGGGTGGCTTCCTGCTCTTTGCGGTCACACTTTTGCTCAGAAACATATTCTTCACTGAATGACTGTCTCTACCCAGTTTACAGTCCCCAATACCAGATATCTATTGCTCTGTTCTGGTGCTCAGGGGTTCCCTCCAGCTGTGTGATGCCCCTCTTCCTATTAAACCCCTGTACTGTGTGCTCTGCTTGTATGAGCTGAAGATTCTTCAAGGAGCGTAGGACCATTTGTCAGGGCAGAGTTTGTATTTGAAGAGATTTGTGAACTTACCTGTGCTCAATCTCATTCTTGAAGGTGTTAGATATGCTCCTCCGCTTGGACCTTCGGCCATGGTGGTGACAGACGTTCCCAGATCCTGACGTTCTGTAATAAATACAATATTAATAAGAGGGTGGAACGGCAATATTAGAAGGAGACCGTTGCCTTGTTAAATATGGTATCAGTCCTTCGCCCTCCATCAGTACAGCAGCTGTTAGTTCTGAGGCCAAGCCTTTCCCAGGTGTTATGATCAACTCTCCACATCAGAGGCTGCTCAGTGAAATCTAGTGAACCTGCTGATCTCTGGAACCCATTTGCAGACAGGATCCCATTGGCCGAGACTCCGCACTGGGAGCATTCATTGATGAGATTTATTAACACAATGCAGCCTGAGGTAGAGAATATTCTGCAGGGAAATATGGACCTGGTCATGATAAAGGTTGAGACTGGGGAATAAGTAATGGGAAGAAGGAAATGGCAGAGACTTTGAACAAATACTTTGTATCTGTCTTCACAGTGGAACACACTAAAAGCATCCCCTAATAATAGAAAGCACATACCTTCCAGGAGAGCACGAGGAGGGAGCCGATAAATACAGCCTGAGGATCGTGGCCTCGAGCACTTACCTTCCGGGAGAGCAGCGGGCCTGCGGGAAGAGCACGGAATGGGGAGCCAATAAATAGAGTCTGAGGATTGCGGCCGAGAGAACTTACCTTCCGGGAGAGCAGTGGAGAGGAGTCCAGGCACATCAGAGTTTGAAAACAAAGTGAGCAGTGACGTTGCAGGAAAGCTGCAAGGTGAGCAACTGCTGTGGGAATAACTCGAACTAGTTGGGATAGGACACTACTGTTCAGGTGTGTGTGTGTAAATAACTTAATAATAAGGAACATGTGAGTAGCTGCTTCTTTTTTTGAGTTAGGTTTATTTTAACTAGTGAATTGCATTGATTTTTAGTAGGATTTATCAGTTCTCGTAAGGTTTATTAATAATTCTAAGCTGTTATAGTATTAGCAAGGTTTTTTTTAAGCAATAGTAAAGGGTCAACTTATAAATAAAAGGTATGGCAGGGTTGCTACAACCTCAAGAGTGCACCTCCTGTGCTATGTGGGAGCTCCATGACGGTTCCCATATCCTGGAGAAACATTTGTGCAGGAAGTCTCGTCAATTGAAGCAGCTTGAGCTCCGGGTTTTGGAACATGAGCAGCAGCTAGCGACACCGCAGTGTATTCATGAGGATGAGATCTACGTGGATCGCACTTTTATAGATGTGTTCACCCCACAGCCATGAGTTTGCAGGGAGAGAGGGAATGGGTGACCACCAGACAGTCAAAAAGAATCAGGCAGGTAGTGCAGGAAACCCCTGAGTTCATCTCGCTCTCCAACAGGTATTCAGTTCTGAAAACTGAGGAAAGTGATGCTTCACCTGGGGAGTGCAGCCAGAATCAAGTCCATGGCACCATGGGTGGCTCAGCTGCACAGTGGGGTACAGGGAAGACTAGAAGAGCCATAGTGATAGGTGATTCAATAGTCAGGGGAACAGACCAGCGTTTCTGTGGCCGCAAACATGAATCCAGGATGGTGTGTTGCTTCCCTGGTGCTAGGGTCACTGAGAATTCTGAAGGGGGAGGGTGAACAGCCAGCAGTCATGGCCCACATCGGAAGCAACGACACAGGTAGAAAGAGGGATGTGGTCCTGCAGTCAGAATTTAGGGAGCTTGGTAAGAAATTAGCAAGCAGGACCTCAAAAGTAGTAAACCCCAGATTACTCCCAGTGCCACGTGCTAGTGAGTATAGAAATAGAAGGATAAGACAGATGAATGCGTAGCTGGAAAGATGGTGCATAAGGGAGGGCTTCAGATTCCTGGGACAATAGGACCGGCTGTGGGGGGAGATCAGACCTGTACAGGCTGGACGGGTTGCACCTGAACAGAGCCGGGACTGAGTTCCTTACGGGACGTTTTGCCAGTGCTGTTGGGGAGGGTTTAAACTAGTTTGGCAGGGGGACGGGGACCTGAGGGTGGACTCAGTTGGGACAAAATCAGAAATGAAAATGGAAGGTGGAAAATTAATGGATGGGTCTGGAAGACAGAGGAAATGAGGGTTAGAAAATAAATAAATTTGGCAGTGCTCAGGGTATCTACTTCAATGCAAGAAGTATAGCAAATAAAGCAGATGAGCTGAGGGCAGAAATAGACAAGTGGCAGTATGATATCATAGCTATTACAGAAACATGGCTTAAGGAGGGACAGGAATGGCAGCTGATAGTTACAGGCTTTTCAGATGCGATAGGGAGGGGGATAAGAAAGGAGGAGGAGTGGCATTTTAGGTCAAAGAAACTATTGTGAGGAGGGATAATATGTTGGAAGGTTCATCAAATGAGACCATATGGATTGAGCGAAAGAACAAAAAAGGGGCAATGACACTGCTAGGAGTGTACTATAGACCCCCAGTCAGAGGGAGATAGAAGAGCAGATATGTAGGCAAATCTCTGAGAAGTTCAAGATCAATAGGGCAGTAATAGTAGGCGATTTTAACTCCCCCAATATTAACCGGGATAGTTTTAATGTGAAAGGAATTGAGGGAGCAGAATTCTTTCAGGAGAACTTTTTTGCCCAGTATGTAATAAGTCCAACAAGAGAGGGCGCAGTTTGAGACTTAGTTTTAGGAAATGAAGATGGGCAGATGGCAGGATTGGCAGTGGGAGAGAGAGCATTTTGGTGATAGTGATCATAATTCAGTCAGTTTTAACATAATTGTGGAAAAGGACATAGATAGAACAGGAGTTAGAGTTCTCAATTGGGCAAATCCAATTTGACTAAACTGAGGAGTGATTTAGTGAAAGTGGACCGAATCAGATACTTGAAGGTAAATCAGTGTCAGAACAGTGGGAGGCATTCAAAGGGGAGATTCAAGGGGTTCAGGGTAAACATGTTCCTGCAAAGAAAAAGGGTGAGGCGGCCAAATCTAGAGCCCTATGGATGGCAAGGAGCCTACAGGGTAAGATAAGGCAGAAAAGGAAAGCTTATGTCCAACACCGAGAACGCAATACTACAGAAAGCCGGCAGGAGGATAAAAAGTGGAGGGGTGAAATCAAAAAGGAAATTAGAAAAGCAAACAGAGGGCATGAAAGAATATTGGCAAGCAAAATCAAGATGAACCCAAAGATGTTTTATCAATACATTAAGAGTAACTAAGGAGAGAGTAGGGCCCATAAAAGACCAAAACGGTAACCTATGTGTAGGAGTGGAAGATATTGGTATGGTTCAGAATGAATACTTTGCGTCTGTCTTAACAAAACAGGGGGGCGTTGCAGATATTATAGTTAAGGAGGAAGAGTGTGAAGCATTGGATGAGATAAACATAGGGAGAGGGGAAGTATTAATAGGAGTAGCATCCTTGAAAGTTGATAAACCACCAAAGCCAGATGAAATGTATCCTAGACTGTTAAAAGCAGCAAGAGAGGAAATAGCAGAGGGTCTGACCATTATTTTCCAGTCCTCACTGGATACAGGTGTGGTGTCGGAGAATTGCTAACGTTGTACCTCTGTTTAAAAAGGGATCGAAGGATAGACCGAATAATTACAGGCCAGTCAGTCTAACCTCAGTAGTGGGCAAATTATTGGAATCTATTCTGAGAGACAGGGTAAACTGTCACTTAGAAAGGCACAGATGAATCATGGATAGTCAGCATGGATTTGTTAAGGGAAGATTTTGTTTGACCAACTTGATCAAATGTTTTGAAGAAGTAACAAGGAAGATAGATGGGGGTTATGCAGTTGATGTGGTATACACGGAATTTAGCAAGGCTTTTGACAAGGTCCCACATGGCAGACTGGTTAAAAAAATAAAATCCCATGGTATCTAGGGAAATGCAGCAAGGTGGATACAACATTGGCTCAATGGCAGGAAACAAAAAGTAATTGTTGATGGGTTTGTTTGTAACTGGACGGCTGTTTCCAGTGACGTTCCACAGGGCTCAGTACTGGGTCCCCTGCTTTTTTTGGTATATATTATCGATTTGGACGTAAATGTTGGGGGCATGATTAAGAAGTTTGCAGATGACGCAAAGATTGGCTGTGTGGTAGATAGCGAGGAGGATAGCTGTAGGCTACAGGAAGATACTGATGGTGTGGTCAGATGTGCAGAAAAGTGGTAAATGGAATTCAACCTGGAGAAGTGTGAGGTGATGCATTTGGGGAGGTCAAACAAGGCAAAGGAATACACGATTAATGGGAAAATACTGAGAAGTGTAGAGGAGGTGAGGGACCTTGGAGTGAATGTCCACAGATCCCTGAAGGTAGCAGGACAGGTCGGTAAGGTGGTGAAGAAGGCATATAGAATCCTTTCCTTTATTAACTGAGGTCTCGAATACAAGAGCAGGGAGGTTCTGCTGGAACTGTATAACTCATTGGTTGGGCCACAACTTGAGTACTGTGTGTAGTTCTGGTCACCTCATTACAGAAATGATGGAATTGCACCAGAGAGGGTGCAGAGGATATTTACCAGGATGTTGTCTGGACTGGAAAATGCAGCTATGAGGAAAGATTGGATAGGCTGGGGTTGTTCTCCTTGGAACAGAGAAGGCTGAGGAGAGATCAGATTGAAATGTACAAAATTGTGAGGGACCTGGATAGAGTGGAGGTGAAGGGTCTATTCACCTTAGCAGAGAGGTCAGTGATGGGGGGAGGTGGGAGCATAGATTTAAAGTAATCGGTAGAAAGATTAGAGGTGAGATGAGGAAAAACCTTTTCACCCAGAGGATGGTGATGGTCTGAAAGTCACTGCCTGAAAAGGGGCGTTGACTGAACTGGGTCAGAATACAGGAACTGCTCCGGGATAGAAACCCCAGGGAATGGACTGAACTGGGTCAGAATACAGGGGATTGTCCGGGATAGAAACCCCAGGGAATGGACCAAACCGGGTCAGAATACAGGGGATGGTCCGGGATAGAAACCACAGGGAATGGACCAAACCGGGTCAGAATACAGGGGCTGCTCCAGGATAGTAACCCCAGGGAATGGACCGAACTGGGTCAGAATACAGGGGCTGCTCCAGGATAGTAACCCCAGGGAATGGACTGAACTGGGTCAGAATACAGGGGCTGGTCCAGGAAGGTAACCCCAGGGAATGGACCGAACTGGGTCAGAATACAGGGGCTGGTTCTGGATAGTAACCCCAGGGAATGGACCGAACTGGGTCAGAATACAGGGGCTGGTCCAGGATAGTAACCCCAGGGAATGGACTGAACTGGAACAGAAAACAGGGGCTGGTCCAGGATAGTAACCCCAGGGAATGGACTGAACTGGATCAGAACACAGGGGCTGGTCCAGGATAGTAACACCAGGGAATGGACCGAACTGGGTCAGAATACAGGGGCTGGTCAGGATAGTAACCCCAGGGAATGGACTGACCTGGATCAGAACACAGGGGCTGGTCCAGGATAGTAACCCCAGGGAATGGACTGAACTGGTTCAGAACACAGGGGCTGGTCCAGGATAGTAACCCCAGGGAATGGACTGAACTGGGTCAGAATACAGGGGCTCGTCCAGGGTAGTAACACCAGGGAATGGACTGAACTGGATCAGAATACAGGGGCGGGACCAGGATAGTAACCCCAGGGAATGGACTGAACTGGGTCAGAATACAGGGGCGGGTCCAGGATAGTAACCCCAGGGAATGGACTGTACTGGGTCAGAATACAGGGGCTGGTCCAGGATAGTAACCCCAGGGAATGGACTGAACTGGGTCAGAATACAGGGACTGGTCCAGGATAGTAACGCCAGGGAATGGACCGAACTGGGACAGAATACAGGGGCTGCTCCAGGATAGTAACCCCAGGGAATGGACCGAACTGGGTCTGAATACAGGGGCTGGTCCAGGATAGTAACCCCAGGGAATGGACCGAACTGGGTCAGAATACAGGGCCTGGTCCTGGATAGTAACCCCAGGGAATGGACTGAACTGGGACAGAATACAGGGGCTGCTCCAGGATAGTAACCCCAGGGAATGGACCGAACTGGGTCAGAATACAGGGGCTGGTCCTGGATAGTAACCCCAGGGAATGGACCGAACTGGGTCAGAATACAGGGGCTGCTCCGGGAGAGTAACCCCAGGGAATGGACCGAACTGGATCAGAATACAGGGGCAGGTCCGGGATAGAAATCCCAGGGAATGGACCGAACTGGGTCAGAATACAGGGACTGGTCCAGGATAGAAACCCCAGGGAATGGACCGAACTGGGTCAGAATACAGGGGCTGGTCCAGGATAGTAACCCCAGGGAATGGACTGAACTGGGTCAGAATACTGGGGCTGGTCCAGGATAGTAACCCCAGGGAATGGACTGAACTGGTTCAGAATACGGGGACTCGTCCAGGATAGTAACCCCAGGGAATGGACTGAACTGAACTGCGTCAGAATACAGAGGCTGGTCCAGGATAGTAACCCCAGGGAATGGACTGAACTGAACTGGGTCAGAATACAGGGGATGGTCCAGGATAGTAACCCCAGGGAATGGACTGAACTGGGTCAGAATACAGGGGCGGGTCCAGGATAGTAACCCCAGGGAATGGACTGTACTGGGTCAGAATACAGGGGCTGGTCCAGGATAGTAACCCCAGGGAATGGACCGAACTGGGTCAGAATACAGGGGCTGGTCCAGGATAGTAACCCCAGGGAATGGACCGAACTGGGTCAGAATACAGGAGCTGCTCCAGGATTGTAACGCCAGGGAATGGACCGAACTGGGTCAGAATACAGGGGCTGGTCCTGGATAGTAACCCCAGGGAATGGACCGAACTGGATCAGAATACAGGGGCTGGTCCGGGATAGTAATCACAGGGAATGGACCGAACTGGGTCAGAATACAGGGACTGGTCCAGGATAGTAACCCCAGGGAATGGACCGAACTGGGTCAGAATACTGGGGCTGGTCCAGGATAGTAACCCCAGGGAATGGACTGAACTGGTTCAGAATACGGGGACTGGTCCAGGATAGTAACCCCAGGGAATGGACTGAACTGAACTGGGTCAGAATACAGGCGATGATCCAGGATATTATCCCCAGGGAATGGACTGAACTGAACTGTGTCAGAATACAGGGGCTGGTCCAGGATAGTAACCCCATGGAATGGACTGAACTTGATCAGAATACAGGGGCTGGTCCAGGTTAGTAAGCCCAGGGAATGGACTGAACTGAACTGAGTCAGAATACAGGGGCTGGTCCAAGATAGTAACCCCAGGGAATGGACTGAACTGGGTCAGAAGACAGGGGCAGGTCCAGGATAGTAACCCAAGGGAATGGACAGAACTGGGTCAAAATACAGGGGCTGGTCCAGAATAGCAATCCTTTGCAATGCACCGAACCGGGTCAGAATACAGGGGCTGGTCCAGAATAGCAACCCCAGGCAATGGACCGAACCGGGTCAGATTACAGAGTCCGGTCCAGTATAGAAACCCCAGGGAATGGACTGAACTGGGTCAGAATAGAGGAACTGCTCCGGGATAGAAACCCCAGGGAATGACTGAACTGGGTCAGAATACAGGGGATTGTCCGGGTTAGAAACCCCAGGGAATGGACCAAACTGGGTTAGAATGCAGGGGATGGTCCGGAATAGAAACCCCAGGGAATTGACCAAACCGGTTCAGAATACAGGAACTGCTCCAGTATAGAAACCCCAGGGAATGGACTGAACTGGGTCAGAATAGAGGAACTGCTCCGGGATAGAAACCCCAGGGAATGACTGAACTGGGTCAGAATACAGGGGATTGTCCGGGTTAGAAACCCCAGGGAATGGACCAAACTGGGTTAGAATGCAGGGGATGGTCCGGAATAGAAACCCCAGGGAATTGACCAAACCGGTTCAGAATACAGGAACTGCTCCGGGATAGTAACCCCAGGGAATGGACTGAACTGGTTCAGAATACGGGGACTCGTCCAGGATAGTAACCCCAGGGAATGGACTGAACTGAACTGCGTCAGAATACAGAGGCTGGTCCAGGATAGTAACCCCAGGGAATGGACTGAACTGAACTGGGTCAGAATACAGGGGCTGGTCCAGGAAGGTAACCCCAGGGAATGGACCGAACTGGGTCAGAATACAGGGGCTGGTTCTGGATAGTAACCCCAGGGAATGGACCGAACTGGGTCAGAATACAGGGGCTGGTCCAGGATAGTAACCCCAGGGAATGGACTGAACTGGAACAGAAAACAGGGGCTGGTCCAGGATAGTAACCCCAGGGAATGGACTGAACTGGATCAGAACACAGGGGCTGGTCCAGGATAGTAACACCAGGGAATGGACCGAACTGGGTCAGAATACAGGGGCTGGTCAGGATAGTAACCCCAGGGAATGGACTGACCTGGATCAGAACACAGGGGCTGGTCCAGGATAGTAACCCCAGGGAATGGACTGAACTGGTTCAGAACACAGGGGCTGGTCCAGGATAGTAACCCCAGGGAATGGACTGAACTGGGTCAGAATACAGGGGCTCGTCCAGGGTAGTAACACCAGGGAATGGACTGAACTGGATCAGAATACAGGGGCGGGACCAGGATAGTAACCCCAGGGAATGGACTGAACTGGGTCAGAATACAGGGGCGGGTCCAGGATAGTAACCCCAGGGAATGGACTGTACTGGGTCAGAATACAGGGGCTGGTCCAGGATAGTAACCCCAGGGAATGGACTGAACTGGGTCAGAATACAGGGACTGGTCCAGGATAGTAACGCCAGGGAATGGACCGAACTGGGACAGAATACAGGGGCTGCTCCAGGATAGTAACCCCAGGGAATGGACCGAACTGGGTCTGAATACAGGGGCTGGTCCAGGATAGTAACCCCAGGGAATGGACCGAACTGGGTCAGAATACAGGGCCTGGTCCTGGATAGTAACCCCAGGGAATGGACTGAACTGGGACAGAATACAGGGGCTGCTCCAGGATAGTAACCCCAGGGAATGGACCGAACTGGGTCAGAATACAGGGGCTGGTCCTGGATAGTAACCCCAGGGAATGGACCGAACTGGGTCAGAATACAGGGGCTGCTCCGGGAGAGTAACCCCAGGGAATGGACCGAACTGGATCAGAATACAGGGGCAGGTCCGGGATAGAAATCCCAGGGAATGGACCGAACTGGGTCAGAATACAGGGACTGGTCCAGGATAGAAACCCCAGGGAATGGACCGAACTGGGTCAGAATACAGGGGCTGGTCCAGGATAGTAACCCCAGGGAATGGACTGAACTGGGTCAGAATACTGGGGCTGGTCCAGGATAGTAACCCCAGGGAATGGACTGAACTGGTTCAGAATACGGGGACTCGTCCAGGATAGTAACCCCAGGGAATGGACTGAACTGAACTGCGTCAGAATACAGAGGCTGGTCCAGGATAGTAACCCCAGGGAATGGACTGAACTGAACTGGGTCAGAATACAGGGGATGGTCCAGGATAGTAACCCCAGGGAATGGACTGAACTGGGTCAGAATACAGGGGCGGTTCCAGGATAGTAACCCCAGGGAATGGACTGTACTGGGTCAGAATACAGGGGCTGGTCCAGGATAGTAACCCCAGGGAATGGACCGAACTGGGTCAGAATACAGGGGCTGGTCCAGGATAGTAACCCCAGGGAATGGACCGAACTGGGTCAGAATACAGGAGCTGCTCCAGGATTGTAACCCCAGGGAATGGACCGAACTGGGTCAGAATACAGGGGCTGGTCCAGGATAGTAACCCCAGGGAATGGACCGAACTGGGTCAGAATACAGGGGCTGGTCCTGGATAGTAACCCCAGGGAATGGACCGAACTGGGTCAGAATACAGGGGCTGCTCCAGGATAGTAACACCAGGGAATGGACCGAACTGGGTCAGAATACAGGGGCTGGTCCTGGATAGTAACCCCAGGGAATGGACCGAACTGGATCAGAATACAGGGGCTGGTCCGGGATAGTAATCACAGGGAATGGACCGAACTGGGTCAGAATACAGGGACTGGTCCAGGATAGTAACCCCAGGGAATGGACCGAACTGGGTCAGAATACTGGGGCTGGTCCAGGATAGTAACCCCAGGGAATGGACTGAACTGGTTCAGAATACGGGGACTGGTCCAGGATAGTAACCCCAGGGAATGGACTGAACTGAACTGGGTCAGAATACAGGCGATGATCCAGGATATTATCCCCAGGGAATGGACTGAACTGAACTGTGTCAGAATACAGGGGCTGGTCCAGGATAGTAACCCCATGGAATGGACTGAACTTGATCAGAATACAGGGGCTGGTCCAGGTTAGTAAGCCCAGGGAATGGACTGAACTGAACTGAGTCAGAATACAGGGGCTGGTCCAAGATAGTAACCCCAGGGAATGGACTGAACTGGGTCAGAAGACAGGGGCAGGTCCAGGATAGTAACCCAAGGGAATGGACAGAACTGGGTCAAAATACAGGGGCTGGTCCAGAATAGCAATCCTTTGCAATGCACCGAACCGGGTCAGAATACAGGGGCTGGTCCAGAATAGCAACCCCAGGCAATGGACCGAACCGGGTCAGATTACAGAGTCCGGTCCAGTATAGAAACCCCAGGGAATGGACTGAACTGGGTCAGAATAGAGGAACTGCTCCGGGATAGAAACCCCAGGGAATGACTGAACTGGGTCAGAATACAGGGGATTGTCCGGGTTAGAAACCCCAGGGAATGGACCAAACTGGGTTAGAATGCAGGGGATGGTCCGGAATAGAAACCCCAGGGAATTGACCAAACCGGTTCAGAATACAGGAACTGCTCCGGGATAGAAACCCCAGGGAATGGACTGAACTGGATCAGAATACAGGGGATGGTCCGGGATAGAAACCCCAGGGAATGGACTGAACTGGATCAGAATACAGGAGATGGTCCGGGATAGAAACCCCAGGGAATGGACTGAACTGGGTCAGAATAGAGGAACTGCTCCGGGATAGAAACCCCAGGGAATGACTGAACTGGGTCAGAATACAGGGGATTGTCCGGGTTAGAAACCCCAGGGAATGGACCAAACTGGGTTAGAATGCAGGGGATGGTCCGGAATAGAAACCCCAGGGAATTGACCAAACCGGGTCAGAATACAGGAACTGCTCCTGGATAGAAACCCCAGGGAATGGACTGAACTGGATCAGATTACAGGGGATGGTCCGGGATAGAAACCCCAGGGAATGGACTGAACTGGATCAGAATACAGGGGATGGTCCGGGATAGAAACCCCAGGGAATAGACTGAACTGGGTCAGAATACAGGGGCTGGTACGGGATAGAAACCCCAGGGAATGGACTGAACCGGATCAGAATACAGGGGATGGTCCGGGATAGAAACCCCAGGGAATGGACTGATCCGGATCAGAATACAGGGGCTGGTACGGGATAGAAACCCCAGGGAATGGATTGAACTGGATGATAATACAGGGGATTGTCCGGGTTAGAAACCCCAGGGAATGGACCAAACTGGGTTAGAATGCAGGTGATGGTCCGGGATAGAAACCCCAGGGAATGGACCAAACCGGGTCAGAATACAGGAACTGCTCCGGGATAGAAACCCCAGGGAATGGACTGAACTGGATCAGAATACAGGGGATGGTCCGGGATAGAAACCCCAGGGAATGGATTGAACTGGATGATAATACAGGGGATGGTCCGGGATAGAAACCCCAGGGAATAGACTGAACCGGGTCAGAATACAGGGGCTGGTACGGGATAGAAACCCCAGGGAATGGACTGAACCGGATCAGAATACAGGGGCTGGTCCGGGATAGAAACCCCAGGGAATGGACCGAACCGGGTCAGAATACAGGGGCTGCACCAGGATAGAAACCCCAGGGAACGGTCTGAACCGGGTAAGAATACAGTGGATGGTCCGGGATAGAAACTCCAGCCAATGGACTGAACTGGGTCAGAATACAGAGGCTGCACCAGGATAGAAACCCCAGGGAATGGACCGAACCGGGTCAGAATACAGGGGCTGGTCTGGGATAGAAACTCCAGCGAACGGACCGAACCGGGTAAGAATACAGTCTGGGGTACTAATGGAAGCAGACACATGCACTGGACCAGAGGGCCTGTCCCCTGCCGGATTCAAGGAGCTTGCTGCAGTGATCGTGGACACACAGGTTTTGATCTTCCAGACTTCCAACAACAACTTGTATTTTCCAGCGCCTTTAATTTCATAAAACATCCCAAGGTGTTTCACCGGAGCATTATAAAACAAAGGATAACACCAAGCCACAAAAGGATGGTTAAATGACAAAAAGCTTGGTCAAGGAGGTAGGTTTTTTAAAAAGTGTCTTAAAAGAGCAAAGCAGAGAGTTGAAGAGATGCAGGGATGCGCTTCCAGAGCTTGGGTCTGAGGCAACTGAAAACATAGCCAGCAATGGTGGAGCGATTAAAATCAGGGATGCATAAGAGGCCAGAATTTGGGCAGCACAGATATGTTGGAGGTTTCTGGAGCACTTGCCTTCCGGGAGAGGAGTCCAAGCACGCCAGAGTTGGAAAACAAAGTGAGCAGTGATGTAACAGGAAAGATGCAGGGTGATTGCTGAGTAAATGCTGTGGGAATAACTCCTAAATAGCCGGGTTAGTGCAGTAAAAAGAGTAATAATAAGGAACAAGTGAGTAACGTTTTTTGAGTGAGATTTATGTTAACTAGTGAACTATATTAATTTTTAGTAGGATTTATCAGCAACTTCAAAAGTAAAGGTAAGGACTTTAGATTGTAGTGGGTAGTGTTTGGAGTAGAACAAGGCCCCTAGCGTGATTAGTATTTTTTAATTCAGGGATTAACTAATCAATCTGAGGGTAAGTCATGACAGGAGAGCTCAGCCCCGTGATCTGCTCCTCCTCCGCTATGTGGGAAATCAGGGACGCTTCCAGTGTCCCTGATGTCCGTGTGTGCAGGATGTGTATCCATCTGCAGCTACTGGCTACCAGCATTACGGAGCTGGAGCTCTGGGTGGTTTTACTGTGGAGCATCCGCGATGCTTAAAACGTCATGGATAGCACGTTTAGCGAGGTGGTCACTGCAGGAAAATGCTGCAAAAGCAGAAAGGAAGTGGGTGACCAGCAGGCGGAGTAGAGGAAGGCAGTTAGTGGAGGAGTCCCCTGTGGCCAACCTTTTCTCTCTAACAGATATACCGCTTTGAATACTGTTGGGGGAGATGGCTCAGGGGATAGCAGCAACGGACAAGTTCATGGCACCATGTGTGGCTCTGTCGCACAAGAGGGAAGGAAGAAGAGTGGCAGGGATTTAGTGATTGGGGATTCAATCGTAAGGGGAACAGTCAGGCGTTTCTGTGATCACAAAAGAGACTCCAGGATGGTATGTTGTCTCCCTGGTGCTAGGGTCAAGGATGTCTCGACTGCAGGGAATGCTGAGGGGGGAGCGCAAGCAGCCAGTTGTCTTGGTACATATTGGTATCAACGACATAGGTTTTTTTTAAAAAAGGGAATGAGGTCCTACGAGCTGAATATAGGGAGTTCGGACATAAATTTAAGAAGTCGGACCTCAAAGGTAGTAATCTCAGGTTTACAGAGTGGAATGTGGGAAACCAGCCAGGAGTGTGTTGGAATAATCAAGTCGAGAGGGAACGAAGGCAAGAATGAGGGTTTCAGCAGCAGATGTGCTGAGACGGGGGCAAAATTGGGTGATGCTCTCGAAATGGAAATAGGTGGTCTTAGTGGTGGCGTGATGGGACACCAACGGTGTGAATAGACTGGCATAATCTTGGACTGTGACCAGGGGGAGGGTCAGTAGCTAATGAACAGAGTTTGCAACAACGGTTTCAGTGTTCCTGATATTTGATTGGAGGACATTTCTCTCATTCTGGATGTCTGAGAATGAGTTTGATAATTTCGCAACAGTGGCGGACTGGAGGGAACTGGCGAGGTAGAGCTCGGTGTCATCAGCATACGTTATGAAAACTAAAGCTATGCTTTTCGATGTCGCCGAGGGGCAGCATGCAGATTAGCATTAGGAGGGGGGCCAAGGATAGATCGGATAGACACCAGAGGTAACAGTGCAGGAGCAGGAAGAGAGCCATTATAAGTGATTCTCTGGTTGCAATGAGATAAATAAGAGTGAGAGCAGTCCCACCCAGCTGGACGACAGTGGAGAGGTGTTAGAGGAGGATGGGTGCAGTCAGATCGAGATGGAGGAGGAGGGAACGTGTACCACAGTCACAGTCACAGTGGATGTCATTGTGACTTGATAGGAAGTGTTTCAGTACTATGGCGGTTGTGGAAACCTGATTGTAGGGAATAGGATCGAGGGGACAGGAGGTGGGTCTTGTAGACAAGATGAGTTCAGACAGGGCATGAGGGGAGATGGGTGTGAGTTCAGGGCGAGGGAAGGAGGCAGCGTTATAGGAAGTTTGGCCATTGGGCTAATGAGAAGAAGGAAATGGCAGGGGCAGCTGATAGGCAGGTCTTGATCTTAGTGACAAAGAAGTCTGTGAGTTGCTCACATTTATTGTCAGAGGTGAGGTTAGAGGGGTTTAAGAAGACAGTTTGTAATAGAGAAAGGAAGCCAGGGGTTATCCTTGCAATCCAGGATGAACAGTTTTTGTCGATGAGAGCAGGACCTGATGGTGTTTTAGGTTGTCCAGCTGGATGGCTAAACCAGTTGTTTGCCATGTCCATTCACGTCTGCATCCCTTAGACATAAGGCAGTGGAGATTAGGGCTGTACCAGGGGGCAGGGCCAGGGTGAGAGATTGATCTGTTTACTGGGGACAAAGGTGGAGGTGAGTTGTGCAAATCAGTAGCTACCGAAAATGTCTGAGGGCCAAAGGGTAGATCGTTGAGAATTTGAAAGTGTAGTTGTAAGTAAATAGGGGGATTGTATTTATCCAGGGATGGATACGGAAGGAGGTGGAGTTGGAGTGTGGGAAAGGGATGTGGGTGCAGAGTGAGACAAGGAAGTGATCATGAGATGGCCTTTTCTGTAACTTGTGCAGTGGGAGTAGCAAGGTCACGTGAGTCGGCAAGGTCGAGGGGGTGGCCGTGAAAATGGCCGGGTTTGGCTATTTCCGTGAAGAGCGAGATTGAGAGAGGATAAGAGGGCCATGAACTCAGGAGAGAGTGAGAAAATGATGAGCTGAGATGGAGATTGAAATCACTGAGGATGAGAATTGTTTCAGCGCAGAGGCTGAGGGAGAAAAGCAGTGAAGGTATCTCCATGATAAAACTCTTTATTGGAATTGAAGGCAGTACAGAACAATGGTTTTGATCGAGAGGTGATGGGGTGGAACAAGGTGAGATGCTCAAAGGAGGAGAAAGGGCCAGAGGAGTGGGGTGGTGGTGGTGGTTGGGGGGGGGGGGGGGCGGGGAGTGTCCTTCCAAGGTGTGATCTGGCGATGAGAGCGACACAGCCACAGCGATGGTCTTAGCGGGGCAGGTGATGGACGATGTAACCAGGCGGGGAGGCTTCATTAAGTGGCGTGGTGTCATCACCCCTCAGCCAGCTTTCCTTTAAGGCCATGATGTCGACGCACAGTAAGGTCACGGATGACACGTGAACGGACATTCTGGAGGAAAATGTGTAGATGGAGTGGTGAGAACGGTCAGTCCACAGGGTCAGCAGTGAGTTGAACATGGTGAAGATTGGTATGATCAGTCCCTAGTGGTCACACTGGATGGGAAGGGAGAGGAGAGTGGGATGGACACTTGGGTTGCTGCTTCTAATGAGGAAGCACCCGATGCCTCAGTGAGGTCATCAGAGGATGCCAAGAGAAGCACTGTGCTGAGCTGCCGGCTTATCGGAATGGGACTCGAGCCTGGGACGACAGGAACGTTGAGTCCTGAAGGGTTGGGGTCGGGAGTGCAGTGTGTGTGAGAGTGGGGAAGTGAAAAGAGGGATGGCAATACAAGAGCTTTTGGAGGGGTAAAGAGAAAAGAAGTTTAAGGGAAAGAGCCAAAGTGGAAATAGATTGATCGGCTTGAATTTGGATGGCAGCTAAAATGGACACCGGGAGAGCTCAAGCTAAATCAGTCTAGTTGCGTGAAAACATGATAGTATCGGGGAATTAGATGGGGATATTAGGAAGGAGTTCAAAGTTAGTCTGAGAACCTGTGGTGGAATAATGATGACTTGGAATGGTTGGAATCAGCATGGAGCATCAATGAGCTGTTCTGTGAGTTTGGAGACAGATAAAGCAAGTTTGAAGATAGAGTATCAGGATGCATAGATACAGGTATTTCCTAGGAATGGAGATCCTCTGGAGGTGTACAGAGTCAGTTGCAGGATGAAAAGGTGATGGCAAAGTTGGAGGACTCCATTAAAACCCAGGTGAGTGATATTCCAGCCAACAATCCGACTGAAGCTGATAAACCAGTATAGCCAGCGACCAGCCATAGAGTCAGCAGGAGACAAGACGGACAAGAAGGAAGGACTGTGAAAGGATGAAGTGGGAGAGAGAGATTAAATGACAGATGTTATGGAACAGAATGCAAATTGAGTGCGACATAGTTGTACAAAAAGACAGCGCGAGTTCAGAGAGAGTGTTAATGGCAGAATAATGAACAGCTCTGTACAAAAGCAAAAACATGAAAAATAAGTTTGGCGAGCACATGGTTAAATAATATTTATAGTTTGCATTATTTTGTTTATATATGTATATCTCAAAAAATAATGGGGCTCATGGTCTCAAATTATTGAACTCAATATTGAGTCCGGAAGGCTGTAGAGTGCCCAATCGGTAAATTAAATGCTGTTCCTCGAGCTTGCGTTGATGTCCACTGGAAAACTGCAGCAGGCTGGGGACTGAGGTCTCAATCACAGCAGTGGTGGGCGGAGGGCAGTAGACTGCGCAAAGTTACTTTAAATGTTGCAAAAGTGCGGCAAATCTGAGACAGAAGTTGGGTAAAAGTTAAAATGGTTTCCTCAGATTAGAAGGTAGCAATTGTAACTGTGCGGATGGGGGAAAGAGAGAATCATATGATGAGGCAAAGTAAACATGGATTTTTGGAACGTACGTTATGCTTGACTAAGTTTTTTTTTGAGGGTGTCACTGGTAGGGTGGATAAGGGAGATCAGTGGATGAGGTCTAATTGGATTTTCAGAAGGTATTTGACACGATACCACACAGGAGATTGTTGTACAATATTAGGGCTTCTGGGATTAGGGAGAATATATTAGCACGGATTGAATATTGCATAACAGGCTGAAGACCAAGTAAGAGTAAGTGAAACACTTCAGGGTTGGCTGTAACTCTGGGAGCACTGCAAGGATCAGTCTTTGGGCCTCAGCTACTTACAATCTATATCAATGACTTGGACAAGAGGACCAAGTTCTGCCGATAGAAAGCCAGGTGGGAATGTAAACTGAAGAGGACGCAAAGATGCTACAAAGGAATGTAGACCCCTTAAGTGTTTGGGCAAGCAATTGTTCACTATGGGCAGAAGAATTGAAAAGCAGTCTTTTTTTTAGAGGTGAAAGACTGGTAAACATTGTAGTCTAAGGGATTGGGGGATCGAGATATACTAGCCTTAGGGGGTGGATTGAAGGTTCACTGGGTTGATTCCTGTGATGGGTGCACTGTCCTATGGGGAGTGATTGAGTAGAATAGGCCTATGCTCTTTGGTGTTTAGAAGAATGAAAGGTGATCTCGTAGAAATTTATAACATTCTCCGAGGGCTTGACAGGGAAGAAGTTGAGACTGTTTCCCCCAGCTGGAGAGTTCAGAACGAGTAGTCATAGTAGCAAGGTAAGGGGTAGTCCATTAGGACTGAGATGAGCAGAAACCTGTTCGATCCGAGTGTTGTAAATCTTTGGAACTCTCTAGCCCAGATTGCTGTGGACACTCAGTAGATGAGTTTATTCAAGACTGAGACTGTGCCACGTAATAGACTTTATCAGCAAATTTGAAGCCCATGGAATGAAAAGGACGTTGGCAGCATGGATACCAAGTTGGCTGAATGACAAACAATGAGTAATGGTGAACGATTATTTTTCAGACTGGATGAAGGTATACAGTGGTGTTCCCCAGGGGTCGGCATGAGCAGAAAGACCTGGGAGTGTATGTGAACAAATTGTTGAAGGTGACTGGGCAGGTTGAGAAAGTCATTGAATAAATATGTGGGGTTCTAGGCTTTATAAAGAGAGTCACAGAGTACAAAGCAAAGAAGTTATGATGAACCTTCTCTAAAACATTGGTTCATAAGAACTAGGAGCAGGAGTAGGCTGTCCGGCCCCTCGAGCCTACTCCGCCATTCAATAAGATCATGGCTGATCTTTTCGTGGACTCAGATCCACTTACCCGCGCTCCCACCACATCCCTTACTTCCTTTATTGTTCAAAAATATATCTACCTTAGCTTTAAAGACGTTTACTGAAGTAGCGTCAACTACTTCACTGGGCAAGGAATTCCATAGATTAACAACCCTCTGGGTGAAGAAGTTCCTTCTTAATTTAGTCCTAAATCTGCTCCCTCTAATCTGGAGGCTATGCCCTCTTGTCCTAGCTTCACCTGCCAGTGGAAATATCCTCTCTACTTGTGTCTTATCTATTCCCTTCATGATTTTATATGTTTCTATAAGATCCCCCCTCATTCTTCTGAATTCCAATGAATATAATCCCAATCTACTCAGTCTCTCCTCATAAGCCAACCCCCTCAACTCCGGAATCAACCTAGTGAACCTCCTCTGCACCCCCTCCAGTGCCAGTACATCCTTTCTCAAGTAAGGAGACCAAAACTGCACACAGTACTCCAGGTGCGGCCTCACCAGTACCTTATACAGCTGCAACATAACCTCTCTGCTTTTAAACTCAATCCCTTTAGCAATGAAGGACAAAATTCAATTTGCCTTCCTAATTACTTGCTGTACTGCAGACCAACCTTCTGCGATTCATGCACAAGGACACCGAGGTCCCTCTGCATAGCAGCATGCTGCAACTTTTTACCATTCCAGTAATAATCCTTTTTCATCTTACTCCTACCGAAATGAATGACTTCACATTTATTAACATTGCATTCCATCTGCCAGACCTTTGCCCACTCACTCAATGTATCTATGTTCCTCTGCAAAGTTTCACAGTCATCTGCACACTCATCTTAGTGTCATCTGAAAACTTTGACACCCTACACGTGGCCCCCAACTCCAAATCATCTATATAAATTGTAAATAATTGCGGTCCCAACACTGATCCCTGAGGCATACCACTAGTGACTGATTGCCAACCAGAATAGCACTCATTTATCCCCACTCTCTGCTTCCTGTTAGTCAACCAATCCTCTATCCATGCTAATAACTTTACACCTGACGCCATGCATCCTTATCTTATGCAGCAGCCTCTTGTGCAGCACCTTGTCGAAGGCCTTTTGGAAATCTAGTGTACACCACATCCACTGGGTCCCCATTGTCCACCTTGCTCGTAATGTCATCATAGAATTCCAAAAGATTTGTCAAGCATGACCTGCCCTTCATGAACCCGTGCTGCGTCTGCCAAACGGGACAATTTCTATCGAGATGCCCTGCTATTTCTTCCTTGATAATAGACTCAAGCATCTTCCCCACTACAGAAGTTAAGCTAACCGGTCTATAATTCCCCATCTTTTGTCTACCTCCCTTTTTAAACAGTGGTGTCACATCTGCTGTTTTCCAATCAGCTGGGACTACCCCAGAGTCCAGCAAATTTTGGAAAATTTCCGCCAGTGCACCTGCTATTTCTCCCACCATCTCTTTTAGTACCCTGGGATGCATTCCATCAGGGCCAGGAGACTTATCAATCCTTAGCTCCATTAGCTTGCCCAACACTACTTCTTCCATAATAATGATTGTTCCCAGGTCCTCACCTACGTTCGTCTCTTTGTCAATTACTGGCATGTTATTAATGTCCTCCACTGTGAAGACTGATACAAAATACCTGTTCAATGCCTCGGCCATTTCATCATATCCCATAACTAAATTCCTCTTCTCATCCTCTAAAGGACCAACGTTTACTTTCGCCACTCTTTTTCGTTTTATATATTTATAGAAACTTTTGCTGTCTGTCTTTATATTCTGTGCTAGATTTTTCTCATGTTCCATCTTACGTTTCTTTATAGCTCTTTTTGTAGCTTTCTGTTGACCTTTAAAGTTTTCCCAATCTTCTAGTTTCATGCTGCTTTTGGCCACTTTGTATGCCTTCTTTTTCAATTTGATAGCCTCCCTTATTTCCTTAGACACCCATGGCAGATTACCCCTTTTCTTCCAGTCCTTCCTTTTCACTGGAATATAGGATAGCTCACAAGGATAGCTTGCTCCCATTACATACTGTTCAAGAAATCTATCAGGGATACACTCAAAGAATTCCTTCTCAAGGCTACCCTGACTGAGCTGGTTCGACCAATCTACATGTAGATTAAAATCCCTCATGATAATTGCCATACCATTTTGACAGGCATTGGTTATTTCTTTGTTTGTTGCCCGCCCCAATGTGATATTATCTGGTGGCCTATAGACTACGCCTATCAATGACTTTTTCTTTAGAGTTTCTATTTTCCACCCGAATGGATTCAACCTCATTCTCCATAGAACCTATATCATCTCTCAGCACCGCCCTGATGTCGTCCTTGAGTATCAGAACTACACCACCTCCCTTACCTTCCTGTCTGTCCTTCCGAATAGTCTGGTACCCCTGGATATTTAACTCCCAGTTGTGACCAACCTGTAACCATGTCTCCGTAATGGCTACCAAATCATATTCATTCGCGATGATTTGTGCCGTTAACTCATCAACCTTGTTACGAATGCTACGAACATTCAGGAAAAGTGCCTTTATGCTAGCTTTCTTACCCTCATGATTCCCAACATCTCTAATAATAACTCCTGAGTTATCCTTCCTTTCTGCTTCTATCATAGTCTGCCTTGAACTTAAACCCTCCTGCACACGTTAGCCTGCTGCTTACCTTTTTATTTATCATCATACACCCTGTCGTTTTCCCTTTCCCTTTCCCTTCCCCCCGAGTCGCTAGTTTAAAGTCCTAGAGACCACCCTATTTATCCGTTTCGCTAGAACACTGGTTCCAGATCTGTTCAAGTGGAGACCGTCCCATCGGTACAGATCCCCCCGGTTCCAAAACTGATGCCAATGCCCCATGAAATGGAACCCCTCTTTCTCACACCACTCCCTTCAGCCCCAATTCAGGGCATCACACTCCCGCAAGGATGTGAAGGATTTACAGAAGGTGTTGCAAAAGATTTAAATGAATGATTCCAGGGATGGCAGACTTCAGCTGCGTGGATAGATTGGAGGAGCTGAAATTGTTCTCTTTGGTGAAGAGAAAGTTTGAGAGGAGATTTGATCGAGGTGTTCAAAATCATGAGGTGTCTGGACAATGTAGATAGAGAGAAACTGTTCCCATTGGTGGAAGATCCGAGAACTAGAGGACACATGGCCACATGAAAAACTTTTACACAGCGAGTGGTTATAATCTGGAATGCACTGTCTAAAAATGTGGAGATAGATTCAATCATAGCTTTCAAAAGAGAATTGGATAAGTACCTGAAATGGGGTTTGGGGAGGGGGGGGAGTGAGGGAGGAATTGCAGGGGTACAGGGAACATGCAGGGGAGTGGGAGGAGCTAAATTGCTCTTGCAGAGAACTGGCACATAATGGACTGGCTGAATGGCCTCATTCTGTGCTGTCACCATTCAGTGATTCTGTGCAACAATAGATTTCCTGCTGCCAACTGCAGAGAACCATGGTGTGCCATAAACTGCTTGTTCTACAGGACAGTGTGTTAAGATAAACAGGAAATATATCACTGGGATGACTGGGTGGTGTCGCTGTGAATTCAGCTCCATCTAATAAACAGCTGGCAGTTCCTGCACTGGACTTTGCAGTAAACTAACTGGTGATTTAGAGAACACAATGGGGTTTGCTGGGAACTGAGGTGCTGCTGTGGGGAGACAATGAGCACAGGACGGGCTTTGTCCTGGGGCAGAGGGAGGAAACAGCAATGTACAAATTAACAACAGGACTGTGGTGATGTGGGACACCAGTTCACAATATTTGTCAATATTTCCCTCATTTTTCACATGTCACCCTTTGTCCTTTCTTTCCTTCCCAATCTTTCCTCAATACCTTGTATCTAGGAATAGTTAGTGCCCAGTCTTGCCCTATTTTGAACCAGGTCTCCGTTATCATCTCAACGCCATATTCCCAAGTGACTGTCGACACCTGCAGCTCACTAATCATATTTACCACACTCTGTGCATTCACATCCATGCACTGTAAACCTAATTTAGATCTTACTGCATTCTCTCACACTCTGAACCCACCTAATGCCTTATTATTTCTTATGCTAGTGCCAGCTATCGCTCTCAATTCTTTGTGCACCTTGCTTTTCCTCTCTCATGTTACCTCCTGATTCCCACCACTCCCCCTCTTGTTAGTTTAAACCCTCCCGATAGCACTAGCAAACTGTCCCGCAAGGACATTGGTCCCAGCTCTGTTCTGGTGCCATTAATGTGGCCTGTACAGCTCCCATCTCCCCAAGAACCTGTCCCAATGTCCCAGGAATCTAAAGCCCTCCCTCCTCTCTCTCCAGCCACACATTCATCTGCTCTATCCTCCTATTCACCAGCGCTTGGCACTGTGAGTATTCTGGAAATTTATGCATCTGAAGTCCAGCTTGTTAATTTATTTCTGAGCTCTCTCAAATCTGCCTGCAGATTTTCCTTTTTTCTTCCTGTGTTATTAGTATTTGGTCACCCCAACCCTTCTCTTTTTTTTCAAAATAAGAGAACTGACATATTAATCCTTTCCTGATAGCTACAACTTCTCATTTCTGGTATTATCTTTTGTAAATCTTTCTTGCACTCTCCCTGGTGCCTCTATATCACTTTCGTAATATGGTGACCAGAACTGTGCACAGTACTCCAAGTGTGGGCAAACCAAGGTTTGATACAAGCTTCACATGACTTCTCGACTTTTCAATGATGTCTCTCTAGAAATAAACACTGGTGCATGATTTGTCTTTTTTTATCTGGCCTTATTAACTTGCATCTCTACCTTTTAGTGTATTTGTACCCCATTTAGATTCTTATTTTACAAGTAATAAGTGACTTAATATTTCTTAGTGAATGTAATAACTCACTTTTATATGTGTTGAAATTGATTTGGCAATTGTATGCCCGTTCCGCAGGTTTTGGTGCCTCTTTTGCAATTTATTATAATCACAACATTACACGAGTGTTAATATTAGTGGAACAGTGGGAAATATCCTCCGCTCATGCAGTGTTCACTAGTCAGGTGCTGGTACAGTGAGAAATATAATAAATATATTCAAATAGATGCACTAACCAGGGCACATCTGCATGAAGATGGAGAACAGAGAAATCATACCTCTCTAGATATTGTGTTCATTGATAAAGTAGCAGAATTTTATGTTAAAACTCAGCAAATCGAAATTATTTAGCGAAAGATCTGCTCATATTTTTAACGAATTTTCATGCTGAATAAAACCTGAGTGAAGAATCATTTAATTCACCAATGATTGCCCTGCTTCATGTTGCCATACTGCATATTCTCTCTTTCAGGAGTAAGTCTGGATTTGCCCTGCACTGCTTGAATAACTCTTGCCAATGGGCACTGTCCGTGTAGAGACTCAGCCAATGGGAATGCGTCCAGAACTAGGTTGTCGAGATCAGCAGGACTTGTTGCATTGCCCTGGGCAGCTGTCTGTGTTAAACCTGATGTGGAGGGTTGATCGCAGCACTTGGGAATTGCTTGATCTCCGAGCCAACAACTGTTATACTGTTGAGGGAGATGGGACTGACCACGTGCCTTACAAAGCAATGCTCTCCTTATCATATTAATATTTCCATCTAATCCTCCTATTTATTACAGAGCATCAGAATCTGAGATTGCCTGTCACCACCACAACTGAAGGTTCAAACAGGGCAGAAGATGCAACATCTTGAATAAGAAAGTGAATGGACGCAGGGACGTTAACAAAATACTTCAACATTTAATTTCTGCTCTGATCAATGTCCAGCTCTCGGTCAAGGACCTGGAGCTCACACAGAAAGAAGGTGCAGGGACAGGGGCTTAGTGGAAAGAGGGAAGTGAGTGACCATCCAGAAAGGCATCACAGTCCGAAATGGAGAGTGTCCCTGAGTATTGCAACTGTCCAATATAATCATCTAGAGCACAGAAGGCGGCCATTCTACCCGTCCAACCCATACTAGCTCCCTCCTGCAAGAGCTATCTATCTAGTCCCACTACCCTGCCCTTTCCACCGCAGTCCAAATAGATGGCTAGTATTGGAGACAGTAAGGGGGATTGAGTGTGTCTGAGGAGGGTCACCTTGAGCAACAGTGTGGCGCTAGTAATCCAGAGGCCCAGACTCATCCCGAGACGCAGATGCCAACCCCACCACAGAAGCTGGGGAATTCAAATACAATTAATGAAATAAATCTGGAATTAACAGTTTCTCACAGTAATGGTGAATTTACCAAATTGTCCTTTTAAAAACCCATTTGCCTCAACTATCTCATCTGAGAGACTTCTACTTTGGGTCCCACGACCCCGCCCCCCGCAAGACTAGTTTAAACCCTCCCGAGTCGGACTAGCAAACCTCCCCACAAGGAAATTGGTCCCCTTCCAGTTTAGATGCAACCCGTCCCTCTTGTACAGGTCACCTCTGCACCAGAAGAGATCCCAATGATCAAAGCAGCTGAAGCCCTCCCGCCTACACCAGCTCTTCAGCCCCGCATTCATTTGCCTTATCCTGCTATTCCTACCCTCACTGGCACGTGGCACAGGGAGTAAATCCTGAGATTCCAACCCTTGAGGTCCTGCTTTTTAACCTTCTGCCTAACTCCCTATTTTCACTTTGAGGAACCTCATCTCTCTTCCTGACGGCAAATTCGGGCACATCAAGTTCCCAGAAACTGCAATGTGATGATGTGATCATGAGTTTACAGGTTACTGGTCGAGGGACAACTATTGATCAGGACACGGGGAAGAAACCTTCTACTGTTTGATGAAATAGTAAATCTGTTGCACAAGACCGCCAACTCCCCAACCCCCCTCCCCCCACACTCTCCCAGTTCTATGGTGCTGCCCTCTTCCACCCACAACTACCAGGGGGGTGTTCTGGCACTTTTTAACCACAGGCCCAAGTCATCTCATTGCCCCTTATCAGGATTGGTGTAGCGTTGCCAATTCTGCGGCAGTTTGACTAGGATGTGACTGCTTAACATCCCTGTCCCTTATTTCCGTCCCCCCTTGATCAGAGCACCAGCCTCCTCCAGCAATACTATCAGCACAGTCCCGGCAGCTCGCTGGCATCTCCACCAAGCTTTTGTTTTTTTTTTTTGTTTGCTGCTCGATTCACAATCAAAGCCTTAAAACAAAATGTCTCTGACAGGTTTTCCAGCCTGGTCGTCCTGCGAGGGAGAGGGGGGCCGCTGCTGGGCTTGTCGCCCCTCACCGTCAGAGACACCCGCTAATGATCCCTGGGGCCAGCCGCTGGCTCCGGCGGGGTGTTCGGCCCAGTCCCTCCGCGGGGGGTGGCGAAGGCAGCTCCCTCCCGCTTCTCGCCGTCAGGGTCAGCGTGCGATGCGGGAGCGATCGGGAGAGGTGCAGGTCGGGGCAACATCCGTGTCCAGTCGAGCAGCTCCGCTCTTTCCCTTCACAGACAAAGTAAAACAGTGAATAGTGAAGGAACAACACAAATGGGGATAGTATCTTTGCTCAGAGGAAGGGCTGCCAGGGGTGGACGGGAGGCGACAGAGAAACAGGTTAGCTGCGAGGGAGCGGCTTTGTAAAGTAGACAAGCAGAAAGATTAGTACTTGGTGCTTTGTGAGTGAAATGGAGCCAGTTGAAAAGGAAGGATGTAAATCAGAGGGACTGAAGCAAAGGAAGCATCACAAGAACAGAGAAAACATCAAAACTTTAAACTTCCCGCTGCGTTTGCTGACAACGCAACCACTAGGTGGCACAGTACTAGCACATGCGCAAATGCAGCTTCTTCCACTGAAACGTCACTGTCTGAGACGTTCCAGGCAGCTGCCAGGATGAAAGATGGCGCTGCTCAATTTATCACAGGAAATGTAGCTGCTCAATTTATTTATTTGGAGATGCAGCACTGAAACAGGCCCTTCGGCCCACCGAGTCTGTGCTGACTATTAAACCACCCATTTATACTAATCCGACATTAATCCCATATTCCATACCACATCCCCACCATTCTCCTACCACCTACCTACACTAGGGGCAATTTAGAATTAGAATTTTTTAGAATATTACAGCGCAGTACAGGCCCTTCGGCCCTCGATGTCGCGCCGATCATCTGACCTACACTATTCCATTTACATCCATATATCTATCCAATGACCACTTAAATGCCCTTAAAGTTGGCGAGTCTACTACTGTTGCAGGCAGGGCGTTCCACGCCCCTACTACTCTCTGCATAAAGAAACTACCTCTGACATCTGTCCTAAATCTTTCACCCCTCAACTTAAAGCTATGTCCACTCGTGTTTGCCATCCTCATCCGAGGAAAAAGACTCTCACTATCCACCCTATCTAACCCTCTGATTATCTTGTATGTCTCTATTAAGTCACCTCTCCTCCTCCTTCTCTCGAACGAAAACAACCCCAAGTCCCTCAGCCTTTCCTCGTAAGACCTTCCCTCCATACCAGGCAACATCCTAGTAAATCTCCTCTGCACCCTTTCCAAAGCTTCCACATCCTTCCTATAATGCGGTCACCAGAACTGCACGCAATACTCAAGGTACGGTCTCACCAGAGTTTTGTACAGCTGCATCATGACCTCGTGGCTCCGAAACTCGATCCCCCTACTAATAAAAGCTAACACACCATATGCCTTCTTAACAGCCCTACTAACCTGGGTAGCAACTTTCAGGGATTTATGTACCTGGACACCAAGATCTCTCTGCTCATCTACACTACCAAGAATCTTCCCATTAGCCCAGTACTCTGCATTGCTGTTCCTCCTTCCAAAGTGAATCACCTCACACTTCCCCGCATTAAGCTCCATTTGCCATCTCTCAGCACAGCTTTGCAGCCTATCTATGTCCCTCTGTTGCCTACAACACCCTTCGACACTATCCACTATTCCACCGACCTTCGTGTCATCCGCAAATTTACTAACCCACCCTTCTACACCCTCATCCAGGTCATTTATAAAAATGACAAACAGCAGTGGCCCCAAAACAGATCCTTGCGGTACACCACTAGTAACTAAACTCCAGGATGAACATTTGCCATCAACCACCACCCTCTGTCTTCTTTCAGCTAGCAATTTCTGATCCAAAGCTCTAAATCACCTTCAACCCCATACTTCCGTATTTTCTGCAATAGCCTACCGTGGGGAACCTTATCAAACGCCTTACTGAAATCCATATACACCACATCCACGGCTTTACCTTCATCCACCTGTTTGGTCACCTTGTCAAAAAACTCAATAAGGTTTGTGAGGCACGACCTACCCTTCACAAAACCGTGCTGACTATCGCTAATGAAATTATTCTTTTCAAGATGATTATAAATCCTATCTCTTACAACCTTTTCCAACATTTTACCCACAACCGAAGTAAGGCTCACAGGTCTATAATTACCATGGCTGTCTCTACTCCCCTTCTTGAACAAGGGGACAACATTTGCTATCATCCAGTCTTCTGGCACTATTCCTGTCGACAATGACGACAGAAAGATCAAGGACAAAGGCTCTGCAATCTCCTCCCTGGCTTCCCAGAGAATCCTAGGATAAATCCCATCTGGCCCAGGGGACTTATCTATTGTCACACTTACCAAAATTGATAACACCTCCTCCTTGTGAAACTCAATCCCATCTAGCCTCGTAGTCTGTATCTCAGTATTCTCCTCGACAACATTTTCTTTCTCTCTTGTAAATACTGACGAAAAATATTCATTTAACGCTTCCCCTATCTCCTCTGATTCCACACACAACTTCCCACTACTATACTTGATTGGCCCTAATCTAACTCTAGTCATTCTTTTATTCCTGATATACCTATAGAAAGCCTTAGGTTTTTCCTTGATCCGATCCGCCAATGACTTGTCGTGTCCTCTCCTCACTCTTCTAAGCTCTCCCTTTCGATCATTCCTAGCTAGCTTGTAACTCTCAAGCGCCCTAACTGAGCCTTCACGTCTCATCCTAATATAAGCCTTCTTCTTCCTCTTGACAAGCGCTTCAACTTCTTTAGTAAACCACGGCTCCCTCGCTCGACAACTTCCTCCCTGCCTCACAGGTACATACCTATCAAGGACTCGCAGTAGCAGCTCCTTGAATAAGCTCCACATTTCGATTATGCGCATCCCCTGCAGTTTCCTTCCCCATCCTACGCATCCTAAATCTTGCCTAATCGCATCATAATTTCCTTTCCCCCAGCTATAATTCTTTCCCTGCGGTATATACCTGTCCCTGCCCATCGCTAAGGTAAACCTAACCGAATTGTGATCACTGTCACCAAAGTGCTCACCTACGTCTAAATATAAAACCTGGCCGGGTTCATTACCCAGTACCAAATCCAATGTGGCATCGCCCCTGGTTGGCTTGTCTACATACTGTGTCAGAAAACCCTCCTGCACACACTGGACAAAAACTGACCCATCTAAAGTACTCGAACTATAGTATTTCCAGTCAATATTTGGAAAGTTAAAGTCCCCCATAACAACTATCCTGTTACTCTCGCTCCTGTCGAGAATCATCTTCGCTATCCTTTCCTCTACATCTCTGGAACTATTCGGAGGTCTAGAAAACTCCCAACAGGGTGACCTCTCCTCTCCTGTTTCTAACCTCGGCCCATACTACCTCAGCAGATGAGTCCTCAAACGTCCTTTCTGCCACCGTAATACTCTCCTTGATGAACAATGCCACACCCTCACCCCCCCCCCCCCCCGCTCTTTTACCATCTTCTCTGTTCTTACTGAAACATCTAAATCCCGGAACCTGCAACATCCATTCCTGTCCCTGCTCTACCCATGTCTCCGAAATGGCCACAACATCGAGATCCCAGGTGCCAACCCATGCTGCAACCTCACCCACCTTATTCTGGATGCTCCTGGCGTTGAAGCAGACACACTTTCAACCAAGTTCTTGCTTGCCAGTGCCCTCTTGCGTCCCTGTAACCTTATCCCCTACCTCACTACTCTCAACATCCTGTACACTGGAACTACAATTTAGGTTCCTAACCCCCTACTGAATTAGTTTAAACCCCCGAAGAGCACTAGCAAATCTCCCCCTCAGGATATTGGTACCCCTCTGGTTCAGGTAAAGACCACCCCGTTTGTAGAGGTCCCACCTACCCCAGAAAGAGCCCCAATTATCCAGGAAACCAAAACCCTCCCTCCTGCACCATCCCTGCAGCCACGTGTTCACCTCCTCTCTCTCCCTATTCCTCGCTTCGCTAGCACGTGGCACGGGCAACAACCCAGAGATAACAACTCTATGCTAACGGTATGCCGAAGCCTAAGTGCAACCATAATGTTGAACCTCAAATCAATGCTTAACCAAACTGTCAACCTGACCATAAATCTAACTGCAAGACTAACCCCAAACTAACCCGAATGCTAAATCTAGCCCTTACTCAAATTGTATTCCTAATCTAAACCTAACGCTATAACTAACCCAACACATACTGTAAAATGAACCAGTCGCAAACCAGAACCTTAACACAAATTGCTAAACTGAACCTAACCCTAAATCGAGCTGTCTGCTAACCGCAACACTAAATGTAACACTAACTATGAAACAAAGCACAACCTTAATCCGAACAGTCACCAAACCTGAGGCATAACCTTCTGCTGAAACAATCTCAGTGCTAACCTCTACCTGTTAGTTGATGGAGTAAAGTGCAGGCCCCATTGAGATTTGCGTAGGGTTGTGGTTCGTCCGCTCACAGCAACATCCACAGACTTTGCTTCTTCTTTGCCATCGCCATCTTGCAGCACTTGTTCACTTCCTCCCACCGCCGCCGCCCCGTCCCCCCAAAAATCAGCACTAAAGTATTTCTATTGAACCCAAGTTTCAGCAATAAACCACCATCATATTTAACACTAATGCACCTCTGCCACAGCAAATGCATCTTTTCAATTGCTTCAGCTGTTTCAGCCTGCTGCGACACTGAATAGAATGACACAGCCTGAAGAATGGGATTCGGCTGCACTAGCTGGTTTCCACTTTAAACAGTTACCACAGTAAGGAAGTGTACCAGACAGCGATGGGGAGAGGCGACAATGGCAGGTGCAAGGTGGCACTGGCAGATTCAGCTTCAATTCTGCATGCAAGTTGTTCAGCATCATGAGTTATTTGACTGTTGAGCTGAGACAACAACATCATCTGGCAACACTCTGAGTGACGAAGCAGTATTCTCTCGGAATAATACTGCTTGTTCCGAATGGGGATGGGCCTAAAAAGATGGCCCAGACAATCCTTGTCTCAACTCTCCTTGTTGGCGAACCGTAGCCAACGGGCATCTCGTATAGCAGTGCAAAAGAATGAAGTAACACATATAAATGCAAAAAAAAAGCAAATGAGAAATAAAAATCTTGAAGCTTGCGGGCTGGATAATTCACACAATGTCAGATTAAGATGATTACCGACTCCATGAAAGATCTTCCACACGAATAGCCAGTGAGCATGCCCATCTGGACATTGACATCACATCATTCTGTGAAGTTTACTTTACAGAGCAGGGATCAATAACAGAACATGGCGCAGGCTTTCCTGGGCAGAGAAAATTAAAGTTGAGTGATCCCTCTTAAGGAATTTGTGACTAAAACATATATTGCTAGCATGTGTAAGAACCTCCCCATGGGCTTTTCTAAACGCCTCATATCCTCACGATCATCAGTCCAGGACGATCAATTCGCTACCATTATCAGCATATATTCACCTACCCTACAAGCCGATATGGTGATGAAAGAAAGCTTCTACCGTGAGCTGCATAATCTTCTACTGACGTTTGACTCGAATGATAAGTTCACCAGATTTCGAGATTTCAATGCATGAGTTGGGCCTGACCAAGAGCATTGACAAACTGTCTGGGGAAGATATGGTATTGGCAAATGTAATGAAAATATGGTCGAATTATGCTGGAATTATGTATGGAGTACGGACTCAGATTTACTAATTCTGATTCCATCAGAAAGCCGGATTTCAAATCAGCTGAAGGCATCCAGGCTCAAAGCACGAGCACTTATTGGGTTATATTCTGGTGCAGCAACGAAAAATATGGGACGTGCTACACAGTCGTGTGATGCCAAGTCCTGACTGCGATAGCAGCCACATACTGTTTCGACTCAATCTTGCCTTCACAATCAAACCATTGCCCAAAAGAAAAAAAGAGCCACAAACAAGGAAAACGCAAGTCCATGAATTCTAATTACAGGAGGAAAACCGTTCCCAGAGCAAGCTTGAACAGAGCCTCTGCAGTGAAGCGACTCTGGATAGTGATATTAATCCAGCAAAGCAGTGGGGACAGTTGAACTCCGTCCTTTAAGGTTGAAAAGAAACTGCAGAGCTGGTTGGCTTCTCAACCAGAAGAAGCCAAGATTATTTTCGAGAAAAATTATATTGAAATCCAAGAGCTTCTTCAGAAGAAACACATCTGTCTCAATCGATAACTTGCATGTACTGATGAGCAGGCTACAAAAGCTGCATATAGGGAAGCCTGCATCCCTCTGCAAACCAACCTCCATGCCAACCAAAGAAATTCACGAACAGTGGTCATTGAGAAGGCACAGATGTATGCAGCTATGGGAGATATGAAATTCTACTCAGAAGCCTTGAGATCTGTATATGGACCTTCCACCATGTGCAGGCACCATTAAAGTCTTCGGATGGAACAACAATGCCCAAAGACACTGATGTTATCTTGGCAACAAGTAGTCAGATTACTATGAGAGCCTATTTGATGACGCTCAGATGGTGTAGGAGACGTCCATCGCAATGATCTCGAAGAGGGAAGTGAAATGCGAGCTGGATGGACCACCACACATGAAAAGATCAAGACCGCTGCAGCACAATTAAAATCACTAAAGCCCCTGGAATAGATGGGATTCCAGCCAAGGTTTATAAACAGGGAAGATATGTGAACCCTGATAGGCTTACAGATGGGCTTTCAGCATGCTGGAAGAAAAGTACATTGCTTCAGAACCTTCCAGGTGCAGTGACTGTCTACCTCAACAACAAAAACAGAAACAAGGGAGAGAGTTCTGACTATTCAAACTACGGAAGTTTACTACACAAAAACAAGAAATGCTGGATTCACTCAGCAGGTCTGGCAGCATCTGTGGAAAGAGAAGCAGAGTTAACGTTTCGGGTCAGTGACCCTTCTTCGGAACTGACAAATATTAGAAAAGTCACAGATCATAAACAAGTGAGGTGGGGGTTGGGCAAGAGATATCAAAGGAGAAGGTGCAGATTGGACCAGGCCACATAGCTGACCAAAAGGTCACGGAGCAAAGGCAAACAATATGTTAATGGTGTGTTGAAAGACAAAGCATCAGTACAGATTAGGTGTGAATATACTGAATATTGAACATCAGCAAGTGCAAACCTGAAGAAAAACAACCTGAAAAAAACAGTGGGTAAGCAAACTGAACAAACTAAGATGAAATGAAATAAATGCAAAGAAAGATTGTAAAAAATGTAAAAAGGAATGCAAAAAAAAAGGAAGAAAAAATAACTAAAAATGACTAAAAATGAAAGTAAAGTGGGGGGCTGTCATGCTCTGAAATTATTGAACTCAATGTTCAGTCCGGCAGGCTGTAGTGTGCCTAATCGGTAGATGAGATGCTGTTCCTCGAGCTTGCGTTGATGTTCACTGGAACACTGCAGCAATCCCAGGACAGAGATGTGAGCATGAGAGCAGGGGGGAGTGTTGAAATGACAAGCAACCGGAAGCTCAGGGTCCTGCTTGCGGACTGAGCGGAGATGTTCCGCAAAGCGGTCACCCAGTCTGCGCTTGGTCTCCCCAATTTAGAGGAGACCACACTGTGAGCATCGAATACAGTATACTACATTGAAAGAAGTACAAGTAAATCGCTGCTTCACCTGAAAGGAGTGTTTGGGGCCTGGGATAGTGAGGAGAGAGGAGGTAAATGGGCAGGTATTACACCTCCTGCGATTGCAAGGGAAGGTGCCCTGGGACGGGGACGAGGTGGTGGGGGTAATGGAGGAGTGGACCAGGGTGTCGCGGAGGGAACGATCCCTTCGGAATGCTGACAGGGGAAGGGAGGGGAAGATGCGACTGGTAGTGGCATCACGCTGGAGGTGGCGAAAATGGCGGAGGATGATCCTTTGGATATGGAGGCTGGTGGGATGAAAAGTGAGGACAAGGGGAACCCTGTCACGGTTCTGGGAGGGAGGGGAAGGGGTGAGGGTAGAGGTGCGGGGAATGGGTCGGACACGGTTGAGGGCCCTGTCAACCACAGTGCGTCGGAGACGGAGAAACTGGGAGAATGGAATGGAGTGCCTGTCTTTTTGTGGGATATGTCGAGCATTCTTTGTTCCAGTCCTACTCAGGCCCCCTCCCCCAAATCTTTTTCCGGTACATTGATGACTGTATCGGTGCCGTTTCCTGCTCCCGCCCCGAACTAGAAAACTTTATCAACTTTGCTTCCAATTTCCACCCTTCTCTCACCTTTACATGGTCCATCTCTGACACTTCCCTTCCCTTCCTCGACTTCTCTGTCTCCATCTCTGGGGATAGGCTGTCTACTAATATCCATTATAAGCCCACTGACTCCCACAGCTACCTCGACTACACTTCTTCACACCCTACCTCCTGTAAGGACTCCATTCCATTCTCCCAGTTTCTCCGTCTCTGACGCATCTGCTCTGATGATGCTACCTTCCATGACGGTGCTTCTGATATGACCTCCTTTTTCCTCAACCGAGGATTTCCCCTCACTGTGGTTGACAGGGCCCTCAACCGTGTCCGATCCATTCCCCGCACCTCTACCCTCACCCCTTCCCCTCCCTCCCAGAACCGTGACAGGGTTCCCCTTGTCCTCACTTTTCATCCCACCAGCCTCCATATCCAAAGGATCATCCTCCGCCATTTTCGCCACCTCCAGCGTGATGCCACTACCAGTCGCATCTTCCCCTCCCTTCCCCTGTCAGCATTCCGAAGGGATCGTTCCCTCCGCGACACCCTGGTCCACTCCTCCATTACCCCCACCACCTCGTCCCCGTCCCAGGGCACCTTCCCTTGCAATCGCAGGAGGTGTAATACCTGCCCATTTACCTCCTCTCTCCTCACTATCCCAGGCCCTAAACAATCCTTTCAGGTGAAGCAGCGATTTACTTGTACTTCTTTCAATGTAGTATACTGTACTCGCTGCTCACAGTGTGGTCTCCTCTACATTGGGGAGACCAAGCACAGACTGGGTGACCGCTTTGCAGAACATCTCCGCTCAGTCCGCAAGCAGGACCCTGAGCTTCCGGTTGCTTGCCATTTCAACACTCCCCACTGCTCTCATTCTCACATCTCTGTCCTGGGATTGCTGCAGTGTTCCAGTGAACATCAACGCAAGCTCGAGGAACAGCATCTCATCTACCGATTAGGCACACTACAGCCTGCCGGACTGAACATTGAGTTCAATAATTTCAGAGCATGACAGCCCCCCACTTTACTTTCATTTTTAGTCATTTTTAGTTATTTTTTCTTCCTTTTTTTTTGCATTCCTTTTTACATTTTTTACAATCTTTCTTTGCATTTATTTCATTTCATCTTAGTTTGTTCAGTTTGCTTACCCACTGTTTTTTTCAGGTTGTTTTTCTTCAGGTTTGCACTTGCTGATGTTCAATATTCAGTATATTCACACCTAATCTGTACTGATGCTTTGTCTTTCAACACACCATTAACATATTGTTTGCCTTTGCTCCGTGACCTTTTGGTCAGCTATGTGGCCTGGTCCAATCTGCACCTTCTCCTTTGATATCTCTTGCCCAACCCCCACCTCACTTGTTTATGATCTGTGACATTTCTAATATTTGTCAGTTCCGAAGAAGGGTCACTGACCCGAAACGTTAACTCTGCTTCTCTTTCCACAGATGCTGCCAGACCTGCTGAGTGAATCCAGCATTTCTTGTTTTTGTTTCAGATTTCCAGCATCCGCAGTATTTTGCTTTTATTACGGAAGTTTACTGTCTATTGCAGGCAAAATCTTGACCATTTTGATTCGAACTAAACGTTTTCCGACAATAGATGCAGAGAGGATCCGTGAGAGTCTGTGAAGATTCAGACCCAATAAGGAACTTTAGGTATGATTTTTGTGCTGAGACAGGTCCAGGAGAAAAGTGGAGAATACAACATAGGCATGTACTCTTCTTTTGTAGAACTCTCCGAGATGTTTGATACAGTCAACGGGGACAGACTAAGGTACAGTCAAAGAATAATCGAATGGTTACAGCATAGAAGGAGGCATTTGGCAAGCCGTGTCAGTGACCGTTTTCTTAAAGAGCAACTCACCTAGTCCCACTCCCCTGTTTTTTTTCTGTAGCCCTTCATTGTTTTTATTAATCTTCAGATAATTAGTCAGTGCACTTCTGAAGGCCCCAATTGAACTTGTCTCCACCGCACTGCCAGTCACTGAATTCCAGATCCTAAGCACTTGTTCCATAAAACAAAGTTTTCCGCATGTCACTGCTTCATCTTTTGCACTTCACATTAAGTCGCCTTTCTTACGTTCTCGATCCTCTAGTCCTGGATCCTTGAGCCAATCGTTGAATTTCTCCGTATCCCGTGTATATTCTGTCCAGACCCCTCATGATATCAAATCTCCTCGTTATTGTCTTGTCAGCCTATACCATCAGCCTGTTTATATCCTGTTGAAGATTATCACTATCCTCCTCATGGTTCACAATACTAGCAAGTCCTTTTTCATGCTCAACTTTTTTTGAAAAATTGTGCCCTGCACAACAAAGTCTAGGTCATTAATGCAGGTCATGAAAAGCAGGCATCCCAACACTGACCACTGGGGATCCTCACTAAATACCTTATGCAGTCTTAAAATAACTGTTCACACATAACATAACTGAGGAGGGTTGTGTAGAACTCCGAAAGGAGATAGATACATTGGTGGAATGAGAAGACAGGTGGCAGATGAAGTGAAATGCACAGAAATGGGATGTGATTCATGCTGGTAGGTAGAACATGGGGAGACAATATTAAATAAAATGTACAATTCTAAAGAGTGTGCAGGGGCAGAACGACCTAGGTGTATACGTGCATAAGTCATTGCAGGTGGCAGGGCAGGTTGAGAGAGCAGTTAATAAAGCATACAGTATCCTGGGCATGAATACGGGCATAGGGCACAAGAGGAAGGAAGTTATGCTGAACGTGGATAAGACACTCGTTCAGCCTCAGCTCGAGTATTGCGTCCAGTTCTGGAAGCCGCACATTAGGAAAGACTTGAGAGCATTGGAGCGAGTAAAGAAAAGATTCATGAGAATGATTCCAGTGATGAGGAATTTCAGTTATGAGGATAACTTGAAGAAAAACATACTTGACCTTTCCTCACCAATCTGCCTGCTGCAGATGTATCTGTCCATGACACTATTGGTAGGACTGACCATCGCACAGTCGTTGTGGAGACAAAAGCATGCCTTTACATTGAGGATAAACCCCATCGTGTTGTGTGGCACAAACACCGTCCGAAATGGGATAGATTTCAAACAGATCTAGCAGTGCAAAACTGGGCATCCATGATGCGCTTTGGGCCATCAGTAGCAGCAGAATTGTACTCTACCACAATCTGTAACCTCATGGCTGGCTTATTCCCAATCGACAATTACCATCAAGCCAGCAGACCAACCCTGGTTCAATGAACAGTGCAGGAGGGCGTGCCAGGAGCAGTACCAGGCATATCTCAAAATGGGGTGTCAATCTGGTGAAGCTGCAACAAAGGACGACTTGTGTGCGAAACTGTGTAAGCAGCATGCGATAGACAGAGCTAAGCGATCCCATGACCAATGGATCAGATGCAGTCCTGCCACATCCAGCTGTGAATGATGGTGGACAAATAAACAAAAAGCCCGAGGTGGTGGCTCCACAAATATCAGCATTCGTAATGATGGGCGAACCCAGCACATCAGTGCAAAGATAAGGCTGAAGCATTTGCAACCATCTCCAGCGAGAAGTGCCGAGTTGATAATCCATGTCGGCCTTCTAATGAAGTCCCCAGCATCACAGATGCCAGACTTGAGCCAATTTTATTCATTCTGCATGATATGGAGAAACGACAGAAGGCTATGGATACTGCAAAGGCTATAGGCCCTGACAATATACCGGCAATAGAACTGAAGACCTGTCCTCCATAACTTGCCACACCCCTAGCCAAGCTGTTCCAGTACTGCTGCATATTGTCCTCTACCTATAAAAGTAGAAAATTGCCCAGGTACATCCTGTACACAAAAATCAGGACAAGTTCAAACAGCTAATTACTGCCCCATAAGTCTGATCTCAATCATCAGTAAAGTGATGGAAGGTGTCATCAGCAAAGCTATCAAGCGGCATTTGCTTAGCAATAACCTGCTCAGTGACGCTCAGTTTGGGTTCCGCCAGGGCCACTCAGCTCCTATCCTCATTACACACTTGGTCCTAACATGGACAAAAGTGTTGAACTCAAGAGGTGAGGTAAATGTGACTACCCTTGACATCAAGGCAGCATTTGACCGAGTATGGCAGCAAGGAGCCCTAGCAAAAGTGAAGTCAATGTGAATCGGGGGGAAACTCTCCGCTGGTTGGAGTAACAAAGAGCGCAAAGAAAAATGGTTGTGTTTGTTGGAGGTCAATCATCTCAGCTCCAGGAGTTCCTCAGGGTAGTGGCCTCGGCCCAACCACGTTCAGCTGCTTCATCAATGACCTTCCTTCAATCCTAAGGTCAGAAGTGGGGATGTTCGCTGATGATTGCACAATGTTCAGCACCATTCCTAACTCCTCAGATACTGAAGCGACCCGTGTAGAAACGCAGGAAGACCTGGGCAATATACAGCCTTGTGGTTATCGGTGGCTAGTAACATAAACGCCACACAATTGCCAGGCAATGACCATCTCTAACAAGAGAGAATCTAACCATCTCCCCTTGACATTCAATGGCATTACGATCGCTTAATCCCCCACTGTCAACATCCTGGGGTTTGCCATTGACAATAAAGTAAAATAGAGTAGCCATATAAATACAATAGCTGCAAGAGCAGGTAGAGGCCAGGAATCATGTGGCGAGTAACTCACCTGCAGACTCCCCAAATCCTTTCCACCATCTACAAGGCACACGTCAAGAGTTTGATGAAGTAATCTCCACTTGCTTTGATGTGTGCAGCTCCAACAACACTCAAGAAGCTCGCCACCATCCAGGAGAAAGCAGCCTGCTTGATTGGTATTCCAGCCACAGACATTCAATTCCTCCACCATTGACACACAGTGAGAGCAGTGTGTACCATCTACAAGATGCACCGCAACAATGCACCAAGGCTCCTTTGACAGTACCTGACAGACAGGCAATCTCGACCAACTAGAAGGCCGAGGTCAGCACATGCATGGAAACTTCCTCTCCAAGTCACAAACCATTCTGACGTAGAACTATATAGCCGTTCCTTCAATGCTGCGCGGTCAAAATTCTGGAAATCTCTTCCTAACAGCACTTTGGATGTACCTACCCCACATGGACTACAGCGATTCAGGAAGGCAGCTCACCACCACCTTCTCCAGGGCAATTAGGAATGGAAAATAAATGCTGGAAAAAGCCAATGACGCCCACAAGCCATGTATGCATAATATAAAAAAATAGATATTTGAAGTGAGGAAAGTGAGTCTGCATTAGATGGCAGTGGACTGAGAAGGACTACGAGGAATTCAAAGACGGGAGTACAATACATGTGTGAACACACAAAGTGTGGTGTTTAAGGTCGGTGAGCGAATGTTTAAATATGGGAATGCGAAGTAGTGGAAATAATGGAAACGAGGTCCGGGCCCTTAATATATAAGGATACAAAGATATAAAGGGGTGGCAGTACTAATTAAGGAAGACTTTTCATTGCTGTAAAGGGACGTGCTTCGACATGGCAAGTACAGAATCCATTATTCCAAGATGAGGATTAGAATATGCATGATTGCTGTCCTCGGGGTATTCTCTAGGCCTCCAAATAGTACAAAAGAGGTAGAGGAGCAAATCTCAGGGAAATCACAGAGATGTGCAACAACTAAATTTTGGTGATATTTGGGAACTTTAATGACCAAACAGTTGATTGATATGATTTTGGATTAAAGATTAAGGACTGGGAGGAATTTGTAAAATGTGTCAGGAGAAATTTCTTGATCGGCATGCTCTCAGCCAACGAGAAAAGAGGAATTGCGAACTCTGGTGTTGGGAAATGAGCTAACCCAAGTGGACCCGGCGTCTATGCAGAAATACTTGGGTAAGAGTGATCATCGCATCATAGGTTTTCGAGTAGTAATGCGGAAAAGCAAAGAACAAAATAATGGAAAGTGTCTTGATTGGAAGGGGACTAATTTCAAAAAATGAGAAGGGATCCAGTTGGGAAGAATGGAACCAAAGATTCGCAGGAATATCTGCATCAGCACGATAGGTTATATTTAAGGAAGAGGTGCTTCAGTTCCATATTAGGAATATCCCACCAAGGGTGAAAGGTAGCGGAATGAAGAACATGTCACCTTGGTTGATGAAGGAGATATAGATGATGATGAAACAATCAAAAAACAAGGCACGTGATGCATGTCAGGTGAACTCAAGTGAGAGCCAGGCCAGTGGCAGTAAGTTGAGAGGAGAGGTGGGGAGGAAAATAAGACCAGTAAAGAGAGAATCTGAGAATGCAATGACAGCCTATTAAGTGAGTTGTGCAAGGAGGAATGTGGCCTATTAGGGACACATAGGGTAATACATACTTAGAGGTGCAGGGTAATGCTAATACACTTAATGACTACGTTTTATCAGTATTCACCAGAGGAATGGATGCTGACAAAATATCAGTGGAAGTGGAGTGAGTAGACATCGTGGAAGCGGATACAAAAAATGGTCTGGAAAGGTGCTAAAAAGGATGGCTTATAGTACATAAGGCACTTCGACTGGATGGCTTGCATCCCCAGTTATTAAAAATGATGGGGGCGGAAATAGCAGACGAGGTTGCTGTAATCTTCCAGTCTTTGCTGGATGCGAGTGTGATGCTGGAAGATTGTAAACTGCTAAATGTAAGACCTTCATTCAAGAAAGTGTGTGATGACAGTCCTAGAAAGTAAAAGTCAGTTAGTATAAACATCCGTGGTCGGTAAGGTTTTAGAAATAATAATCCGGGAAAATATCAACTGACATTCAGAGAAGTTTCAGTTAGTTAAGAATAGCCAGCATAGATTTCGTCAAGGCTGAACAAAACTCTGACAGTGCAGCGCACCCGCAATACTGACCCTCCGACAGTGCAGCATTCCCTCAGTACTGACCATCTGACACTGCAGTGCTCCCTCAGTATCGAACCCCCTGACAGTGCAGCAGTCCCACAGTACTGACCCTATAACACAGCAGTGCACACTCAGTACTGACCCTCTGACAGTGCAGTGCTCCCTCAGTACTGACTTCCTGACAGTGCAGCACTCCCTCAGTACTGACCCTCTGGCAGTGCAGTGCTCCCTCAGTACTGACTTCCTGACAGTGCAGCGCTCCCTCAGTACTGACCCTATGACAGAGCAGCACTCCCTCAGTACTTACCCTCTGACAGTGCGTCACTCCCTCAGTGCTGAGCCTCCGGCAGTGCAGTGCTCCTTCTGTACTGACCCAATGACTCCGCAGTGCTCCCTCAGTAATAATCCTCCGACAGCGCGGCACTCCCTCAGTGCTGAGCCTCCGACAGTTCAGTGCTCCTTCTGTACTGACCTTATGACACCGCTGTAAACCCTCAGTACTGAACCTCCGACAGTACGGCACTCCGTCAGGATTGACCCTACGAAAGTGCAGCAATCCCTCAGTACTGACCCTCCGACATTGCGGCACTTCCTCAATGCAGAGCATCTGATGGTGCAATGCTCCTTCTGTACTTACCCGATAAAACCGCTGTGCTCACTCAGTACTGACCCTCCGACAGTACGGCACTCCGACAGTAGTCAGCATAAGACAGTGCAGCACGCCCTCTGTACTGTCCATCTGACTGTGCAGTGCTCCGTCAGTACTGACCCTATGACACTGCAAAGCTCCCTCAGAACTGACAGTGCAGCTCTCCCGCAGTACTGACCCTCTGCCACTGCAGTGCTCCCTCAGTACTGACCCTCTCACATTGCAGCACTCCCTCAGTACTGACCCTCTGACGGTGCAGTGCTCCTTGAGTATTGAACCACCGACAGAGCAGTGCACTCTCAGTACTGAACCTCCAACAGTGCAGTGCTCCCTCAGTAATGTCCTTCCGAAATTGCGGCACTCCCTCAGTACTGACCCTCCGAGGGTGCAGTGCTCCCTCAGTACTGAACGTCCGACAGTGCGGCACTCCCTCAGTACTGAGCCTTCGACAGTGCAGTGCTCATTCAGTACTGACCCTGTGCCATCGCAGTACTCCCTCAGTACTGAACCTCCAACAGTACGACATTCCATCAGTACTGACCCTCCGACAGTGCAGCACTCCCTCAGTACTGACCATCTGGCAGTGCAGTGCACCCTCAGTACTGAACCTCCGACAGTGCAGTGCTCCCTCAGTAATGTCCTTCTGACATTGCGGCACTCCCTCAGTACTGACCCTCCGAGGGTGCAGTGCTCCCTCAGTACTGACCGTCCGACAGTGCGGCACTCACTCAGTGCTGAGTCCCCGACAGTGCAGTACTCATTCTGTACTGATCCTGTGACATCGCAGTGCTCCCTCAGTACTGACCCTATGACAGTGCAGTGCTCCCTCATTACTGACACTCTGGCAGTGCAGTGCTACCTCAGTACTGACCTTACGACAGTGCAGTGCTCCCCCAGTACTGGCCATCTGACATTGTGGCACTCCCACAGTACTGACCCTCCGACAGTGCAGCACTACCTCTGTACTGACCCTCTGACACTGCAGTGCTCCCTCAGCACTGACCTTACGACAGTGCAGTGCTCCCCCAGTACTGGCCACCTGACATTGTGGCACTCCCACAGTACTGACCCACCGACAGTGCGGCACTACCTCAGTGCTGAGCCTCTGACAGTGCAGTGCTCCTTCTGTACTTACCATATCACACCGCTGTGCTCCATCAGTACTGACCCTCCGACAGTCCGGCACTCTGTCAGTGACCATCTCACAGTGCAGCACTCCTTCAATAATGACCCTATGACATTGCAGTGCCCACTCAGTACTGACATTCCGACAGAACAGTTTTCCCTCAGTACTGACCCTTAGACAGTGCAGTGGTCCCTCAGTCCTGACGATCCGAAAGTGTGGCACTCCCTCAGTACTCACCCTCCGACATTGCAGTGCTCCTTCTGCACTGACCTTCTGACAGTGTAGCACTTCTTCAGTACTGACCCAATGACACTGCAGTGCTCCCTCAGTACTGACCCTCTGACAGTGCAGTGCTCAGTCAGTACTGTCCCTCCGACAGTGAAGCACTCGCTCAGTACTGACCCTCTGACAGTGGAGCACCATCTCAGTACTGACCCTATGACACTGCAGTGCTCCTTCAGCACTGACCCTATGACACGACTGTGCTCCCTCAGTACTGACCCTCGGACAGTACGGCATTCTGTCAGTAGTGACCTTACGACTGTGCAGCACTCCCTCTGTACTGACCCTCTGACACTGCAGTACTCCCTCAGTATTGACACTCTGACAATGCAGAAGTCCCTCAGTACTGACCCGATGACACTGTAGTGCTCCCTTAGTACTGACCCTCTGACAGTGCAGCACTCCCTCAGTACGGACACATTTACACTGCAGCACTCTCTCAGTACTGACCCTCTGACAGTGCAGTGGTTCCTCAGTAGTAACCCTGTGACAGTGCAGCACTCCCTCAGTACTGACCGTCTGACAGTGCAGTGCTTCCTCAGTATTGACCCTTTGACAGTGCAGCACTCCCTCAGTACGGACACATTTACACTGCAGCACTCCCTCATTACTGACCCTCCGAAAGTGCCGCACGCCCTCAGTGCTGAGCCTTCGACAGTGCAGTGCTCCTTCTGTACTGAACCTATGACACCGCTGTGCTCGCTCAGTACTTACCGTCCGACAGTATGGCATTGCGTCAGTACTGATCTTATGACAGTGCAGCACTCCCTCAGCACTGACCCTAAGACAGTGCAGCATGCCCTCTGTACTGTCCCTCTGAGAGTGCAGTGCTCCATCAGTACTGACCCTATGACACTGCAATGTTCATTCAGTACTGACCCTCTGACAGTGCAGCACTCCCTCAGTACTGACCAGATGACACTGCCGTGCTCCGTCAGTACCTACCATCTGACAGTGCAGCACTCCCTCAGTACTGACTCTATGACATTGCAGTGCCCCCTCAGTACTGACCCTCCGACAGAGCAGTTTTCCCTCATTCCTGACCCTACGACGTTGAGGCACTCCCTCAGTATTGATCCTATGACAGTGCATTGCTCCTTCTGTGCTGACCCTATGGCACCGCTGCGCTCCCACTGTCCTGACCCTCCGACAGTATGGCACTCCGTCAGTACTGAACCTGCGACAGTGCAGCTCTCCCACTGTACTGACCCTCTGACAGTATAGTGCTACCAGTACCGACCATAAAACACTACAGTGCTCCCTCAATACTGACCCTCTGACAGTGCAGCAATCCCCAGTACATACCCTCCGACAGTGCAGTGCTCCCTCAGTCCTGACCCGACGACACTGCTGTGCCCCTTCAGTACTGACCCTACGAAAGTGCAGTCTTCCCTCAGTACTGGCCCTAACACAGTGCAGTGCTCCTTCAGTTCTGACATTGTGACACCACTGTGTTCCCTCAGAATTGACACTCTGACAGGATGGCACTCCGTCAGTGGTAACCCTACGACAGTGCAGCACTCTCTCTGTACTGACCATCTGAAACTGCAGTGCTCCTTCAGTAATGACCCTCTGACAGTGCAGCGCTCCCTCTGTCCTGATCCTACGACACTGCTGTGCCCCTCAGTACTGACACTCTGACAGTGCAGTGCTCCATCAGTACTGACCCATCGACAGTGCAGCACTCCCTCAGTAGTGACTCTCTGTCAGTGCAGCACTCCCTCAGTACTGACCCTCTGACAGTGCAGCACTCCCTCAGTACTGACCCAATGAAACTGCAGTGCTCCCTCAGTACTGACCCACCTACAGTGCAGTGCTTCCTCGGTACTGAACCTCCGACAGGGCATTTCTCCCTCAGTACTGACCTTCCGACATTGCGGCACTCCCTCAGTTCTGACCCTCTGATAGTGTAGTGCTCCCTCAGTACTGACCCTCCGACACTGCAGTGCACCCTGAGCACTGACCTCCAATACTGCAGTGCTCCCTCAGTATTGACCCTCTGACAGTACGCCGCTCCCCCAGTTCTGACCCTCCGACAGTGCAGTGCTCCATCAGTATTGACCCATCGCTGGATGGATGCAGCTCCAACAACACTCAAGGAGACAACATTTTGAGGAGTGAATACAGTATACTCCATTGAAAAAAGTACATGTAAATCACTGCTTCACCTGAAGGGAGAGTTTGGGGCCTGGGTTACTGAGGAGAGAGGAAGTAAATGGGCAGGTATTACACCTCCTGCGATTGCAGGGGAAGGTGCCGTGGGAAGAGGACGAGGCGGTGTGGGTAATGGAGCAGTGGACCATGGTTTCGTGAACGGAATGATCCCTTCGGAATGCTGACCAGGGAAGGGAGGGGAGGATGCTTTCGGCAGTGGCATCACGCTGGACGTGTCGGAAATGGCGGAGGATGATCCTTTGGATGTGGAAGCTCGTGAGGTGGAAAGTGAGGACAAGAGGGAACCCTGTCACTGTTCTGGGAGAGGGGGGAAGGGGTGAGGGTAGAGGTGCGGGAAATGGGCTGGACACAGTTGCGGGCTCCGTCAACCACATTTGCCAGTTCTGTTGAAAGGTCACCGACCTGAAACATTAATTCTGCTTCTCTCTCCACAGATACTGCCAGACCTGCTGAGTATTCCCAGCATTTCCTGTTTTTATTTCAGATTTCCAACATCTGCAGTATTTTGCTTTTACTTAAATGGGAGATCCGTGCAATAGGAGAGCTGTCAATCAAAGCCGAACCCCGTGCAGCCTGCTGTCAGTCACAGAGTACTGGCGGCCGGATGGAAACCACGGAACTCAACATTTATTACGACTGAAACTGGTGTCTGTGCGCAGACATTTTGCTGACTCCTGGACCAGGAGGATAAGGAACCCCGCTTCAGTCATTTTGGTAAACGCTGGTTGCAGTTAACAGCGCACAGGCAATTAAATCCCCGCTGCCGTGTCCTCTGTCCCTTTTTCTATTCTCTGTTGTCAATTAAGAGCGGAGGGGATGGAAGGTTGGGCAGTTGCATGCTCCTCTTGCAGGATGTGGGAGGTAAGGGTCACCACCTGTGTCCCTGCTGACCTCACCTGCGAGAAGAGCACCCAAATCCAGCTCCTAATAGACAGTGTTCGGGAACTGGATGAACTTCGGATCATTCAGAAGGCTGAGGGGGTGATAGAGAGCAGTTATAGGGAAGTAGTGAAACCTAAGTTACAGGATAAAGGTAGCTGTGTGACCGTCAGGGTAGGGAAAGGGAATAGGCGCACAGTGCAGGGATCCCCTGTGGCCGTTCCCCTCAATAATACGTATGCCGTTTTGGATACTGTTGGGGGCGACGACCTACAAGGAGAAAGCCACTGCGGCCAGGTCTGTGGCACTGAGCCTGGCTCTGTGGCTCAGAAGGGAAGGGGGAGAATAGGAGAACGATAATGAAAGGAGATTCAATGGTTAGAGGAAAAGACAGGAGATTCTGTGGTCGCGAACGAGACTCCCGGATGGTATGTTGCTTCCCGGGTGCCAGGGTCAGGGATGTCTCGGATCGAGTCTACGGGATTCTTAAGGGGGAGGGGGAGCAGCCAGCAGTCGTGGTACACATCGGTTCCAATGACATAGCTAGAAAAATGGTTGAGGACCTGAAAAGCGAATATAGGAGTTAGGTTGGAAGCTAAAAGGCAGGACGAGCAGAGTAGTAATCTCAGGATTGATACAGGTGCCACGTGCTTGTGAGGCTAGAAACAGAGAGCGAATGCAGCTGAACACGTGGCAACAGAGCTGGTGCAGGAGGGAGGGCTTCAGATATGTGGATCATTGGATTACCTTTTGGGAAAGGTGGGACATGTACAAGAAGGACGGGTTGCATCTGAACTGGAGGGGCACCAATATCCTCTGCGGGAGGTTTGATAGAGATCTTCGGGAGGGTTTAAACTAGTTTGGCAGGGGCATGGGAACCGGAGCTACGGATCAGTGGATGGGGTAGCTGTTGGACAGTCAGATACAGAGAGCAGAGAGTCTGGAGGAAGGTTAGACAGTTAACAGGGCAAAGTTTCAGCCAGTATGATGGGTTGAAGTGTGTCTATTTTAACGCAAGAAGTGTCAGGAATAAGGGTGATGAACTTGGAGCATGGATCAGTACTTGGGGCTACGATGCAGTGGCCATTACGGAGACTTGGATGTCGCAGGGGCAGGAATGGATGTTGGATGTTCCGGGGTTTAGATGGTTCAAAAGGAATAGGGAGGGAGGTAAAAGAGGTGGGGGAGTGGCATTGTTAATCAGGGACAGTATCATAGCTGCAGAAAGGCAGGTCTTCGAGGAGAGTTCTTCGACTGAGTCAGTATGGGTGGAAGTCAGAAACAGGAAAGGAGCAGTCAATTTTTGGGAGTTTTCTATAGACCCCCCCAATAAGAACAGAGACACGGAGGAACAGATTGGGAGGCAGATTTTGGAAGGGTGCAGAAGTAACAGGGTTAACATAGAACATAGAACATAGAACAGTACAGCACAGTACAAGCCCTTCGGCCCACGATGTTGTGCCGAACCTTTAACCAACTCTAAGATCAAACGACCTACATACGCTTCATTCTACGATCATCCATGTACCTATCCAAGAGTCGCTTAAATGTCCCTAATGTATCTGCTTCTACTACCACCCCTGGCAGTGCATTCCACGCACCCACCACTCTCTGTGTAAAGAACATACCGCTGACATCTCCCCAAAACCTTCCTCTAATCACATTAAAACTATGCCACCTGGAGATATCCCTTTCCGCCCTGGGAAAAAGTATCTGGCTATCCACTCAATCGATGCCTCTCATCATCTTGTACGCCTCTATCAAGTCACCTCTCATCCTTCTTCTCTCCAATGAGATAAGACCTAGCACCCTCAACATTTCTTCGCAAGACATGCCCTCCAGTCCAGGCAGCACCCTGGTAAAACTCCTCTGCACCCTCTCTAAAGCTTCCACATCCTTCCGATAATGAGGCGACCAGAACTGAACACAATATTACAAGTGTGGTCTAACCAGGGCTTTATAGAGCTGCAGCATAACCCCGCGGCTCTTAAACTCAATCCCCCTGTTAACGAAAGTCAACACACCATACGCCTTCTTAACAACAGTATCAACTTGGGTGGCAACTTTGAGCAATTTATGGCCATGGACCCCAAGATCCCTCTGTTCCTCCACACTACCAAGAATCCTGTCTTTAAGCCCGTATTCTGCATTCAAATTCGCCCTTCCAAAAGGAATCACTTCACACTTTTCCAGGTTGAACTCCATCTGCCACTTCTCAGCCCAGCTCTGCATCCTGTCAATGTCCCGTTGCAACCTACAACAGCCTTCCACACTATCCACAACTCCAGCAACATTCGTGTCATCGGTAAACTTGCTAACCCAGCCTTCCACTTCCTTATCCATGTCATTTAAAAAGATCACAAAGAGCCGAGGTCCCAGAACAGATTCCTGCGGAACACCACTGGTCACCGAGCTCCAGGCTGAATACTTTCCATCTACTACCACCCGCTGTCTTCTATAGGCCAGCCAGTTCTGCATCCAGACAGCCAAATTTCACTGTATCCCATGCCTCCTTACTTTCTGAATGAGCCTACCATGGGGAACCTTATCAAAGGCCTTGCTAAAATCCGTCTCCGCCACATCCACCACTCTTCCTTTATCAATGTGTTTTGTCACATCTTCAAAGATTTCAATAAGGCTTGTGAGGCATGACCTGCCCCTCACAAAGCCATGCTGACTGTCTCTCATCAAACTATGCCTTTCCAAATAATCATACATCTTGTCTCTCAGAATCCTCTCCAATAATTTGCCCACTACCGACGTAAGACTGACTGGTCTATAATTCCCAGGGTTATCCCTATTCCCTTTCTTGAACAAGGGAATGACATTTGCCACCCTCCAATCATCCAGTACTACTCCAGTGGACAGTGAGGACGCAACGATCATCGCCAAAGGCGCGGCAATCTCTTCCCTCGCTTCCCGTAAAAACCTTGGGTATATCCCATCTGGCCCAGGGGATGTATCTATCCTCATGTCTTTCAAAATTGGCAGCACATCCTCCCTCTTAACATCAACCTGTTCGAGCATATCAGCCTGTTTCATGCTGTCCTCACCAACGACCAGGTACCTCTCGCCAGTGAATATTGAACCAAAGTATTCATTTAGGACGTCCCCTACCTCCACAGACTCCAGGCACAAGTTCCCTCCACTATCCCTGATCGGCTCTACCCTCCCTTTGGTCTTCCTGTTGTTCCTCACATATGTGTAGAACGTCTTGGGAATTTCCTTAATCTTACCCACCAAGACTTTTTCATGTCCCCTTCTAGCTCTCCTAAGTCCATTCTTCTGTATGTTCCTGGCTACCTTGTAGCCCTTTAGAGCCCTGTCTGATCCTTGCTTCCTCAACCTTAAGTAAGTTTCCTTCTTCCTCTTGACTCGCTGGTCCACATCTCTTGTCATCCAAGGTTCCTTCACCCTACCATCCCTTCCTTGCCTCATCGGGACAAACCTATCCACAGGTCGCAGCAAGAGCTCCCTGAACAACCTCCACATTTCTGTCGTGCATTTCCCTGAGAAAATCTGTCACAATTTAACCTGCCCAGTTCCTGCCTAATCACATTGAAATTTCCCCTCCTCCAATTAAATATTTTCCCATCCCGTCTGCTCCTATCCTTCTCCACGACTATCGTCAAGGTCAGGGAGTTCGGATCACTATCACCGAAATGCTCTCCCACCGAGAAATCTGCCACCTGGCCTGGTTCGTTGCCAAGCACCAAATCCAACATAGCCTCCCCGCTAGTCGGCCTATCTGCATATTGTGTCAGGAAACCTTCCTGGACACACCTGACAAAAACTGCTCCATCCAAACTATTTGCACTAAGGAGGTTCCAATCAATATTTGGGAAGTTGGAGTCACCCATGACAACAACCCTGTAACATCTACACCTTTCCAAAATCTGCCTCCAATTTGTTCCTCCGTGTCTCTGTTGCTATTGTGGGGTCTATAGAAAACGCCCAGTAATGTGACTGCTCCTTTCCCGTTTCTGACTTCCACCCATACTGACTCAGTGGACAAACCCTCCTCGTTGTTGTCTTGGGTGACTTCAACTTCCCTAATATTGATTGGAACCTCCTTAGTGCATATAATGTGCATGGAGCAGATTTTGTTAATGTGCCTGGGAAGGTTTCCTGACTCAATATGTAGATAGGCCGACCAGAGGGGCGACTATTTTGGATTTGGTGCTTGGCAACGAAACAGGCCAGGTGGCAGATCTCTCGGTGGGAGAGCATTTCGCTGATAGTGATCACAACTCCCTGACCTGTACTATAGTCATGGAGAGGGATATGAGCAGATGGGATGTGAAAATATTTAATTGGGGGAGGGGGAACAACAATGCTATTCGGCAGGAACTGAGGTGCTTAAATTGGGAACAGATGTTCTCAGGGAAATGCACGACAGAAATGTGGAGGTTGTTTAGGGAGCAGTTGCTGCGACTGCTGGATAGGTTTGTCCCGATAGGCAAGGAAGGGGTGGTAGGGTAAAGGAAACTTGGATGACAAGAACAGCTAGTCAAGAGGAAGAAGAAAGGGTGGCACAGTGGCGCAGTGGTTAGCACTGCAGTCTCACAGCTCCAGCGACATGGGTTCAATTCCGGGTACTGCCTGTGTGGAGTTTGCAAGTTCTCCCAGTGTCTGCGTGGGTTTTCTCCGGGTGCTCCGTTTCCTGCCAAAAGACTTGCAGGTTGGTAGGTAAATTGGCCATTATAAATTGCCCCTAGCATAGGTAGGTGGTAGGGAAATATACGGACAGGTGTGGATGTGGCAGGAATGTAGGATTAGTATAAATGGGTACAAATAGCTGATGGTTGGCACAGACTCGGTCTGCCGAAGGGTCTGTTTCAGTGCTGTATCTTTAAAACTAAAACTAAAGCTTATTTAAGTTTGAGGAAGCAATAATCATACAGGGCTTTAGAGGGTTACAAGGCAGCCAGGAAGGAACTGAAGAATGGACTTAGGAGAGCTAGAAGGGGACATGAAAAAGTCTTGGTGGGTAGGATTAAGGAAAATCCCAAGGCGTTCTACACTTATGTGAGGAACAAGAGGATGGCCAGAGTGAGGGTCGGGCCGTTCAGGGATAGTGGAGGAACTTCTGCCTGGAGTTGCAGGAGGTCCATCCCCCTCTCCTATCCCCCTCTCCCCAGTCAGCGTCCACCCCCTCTCTCCCCCTGTGTCCCTCCCCTCTCCCCCAATTTACATCCCCGTCCCCCCTCAGAGTCCATCACCCTTCTCCCGTCCCTCTGCGTCCATCCCCCTCTCCTATCCCCCTCTCTGGAGTCTGCGTCCACCCCGTCCTTCCCCTTATCTCCCTCCTCTATCCCCCAATGTCCAACCCCCTCCCCCTTTCGATGTGTCTATCACCTCTCTCCTGTCCCTCTGTGTCCATCCCCTCTCTCCCTCCTTGTCACCATCCCCCTCACTTTCCCCTTGTGTCCATCCCCTACTCTCCCCTCTTTGTCCATCCACCTCTCCCCCTCTGTGTCCATCCCTCTCTTCCCCTTCTTTGTCCATCCCTCTCTCCCCGTCTGTGTCCATCCATCTCTCCCCTTCTGTGTCCATCCATCTCTCCCCCTCTATGTCCATCTCCCTCTCCCCCGCTGTGCCCAAAACGTCTTTCCCACCTCTGTGTCCTCAGTACTGACCCTCCAACAGTATTGCACTCCCGAAGTACAGAGCCTCCGACAGTATTGCACTCCCTCAGTTCAGACCCTCCGACAGTATGGCACTCCTTCAGTACTGACCCTCCGACAGTGCAGCATTCCTTCAGTGCTGACCCTCCAAAAGTGCAGCACTCCATCATTACTGACCCTTCACCAGTTTGGCACTCCCTCAGTACTGAACCTTCAAAAGTGCAGCACTCCCTCAATACTGACTATCCAACACTATGGCATTCCCTCAATACTGACCCTCCATCAGTTTGATATTCCCACAGTACTGATGCTCCGAGAGTATGGCACTCCCTCAGTAATGACCCTCCGAAAGTGCAGCTCTCCCCCAGTATCGACTCTCTGACTGTGCAACGCTCTCTCAGTACTGACCCTGTAACAGTGCAGCACTCCATCAGTACTGAACCTCCACCAGTACGGCACTCCCTCAGTACTGACACGCTCGCAGTTAGCATCCCTCAATACTAACAATCTGAGAGTATAGCGCTCCCTCAGTACTGACTCAACAACAATGCAGCGCTCCCTCACTACTGACCCTACATCAGTATGGCACTCCCTCAGTCCTGACCCTCCAACAGTATGGCACTCCCTCATGACTGACCCTCCAACAGTATGGCACGCCGCAGTACAGATCATCTCACAGTCTTGCACTCCCTCAGTTCTGACCCTCCGACAGTATGGCACTCCCTCAGTTCTGACCCCCAGAAAGTGCAGCATTTCCTCTGGACTGACCCTCTGACAGTGCAGCACTCCATCATTACTGATCCTTCACCAGTATGGCACTCCCTCAGTACTGACCCTCCAAAACTGCAGCACTCCCTCAATACTGACTATCCAACACTATGGCATTCCCTCAATACTGACCCTCCATCAGTTTGATACTCCCTCAGTACTGATGCTCCGACAGTATGGCACTCCCTCAGTACTGACCCTCCAACAGTGCAGCTCTACCTCAGTATCGACTCTCTGACTGTGCAACGCTCCCTCAGTACTGACCCTCTAACAGTGCAGCACACCATCAGTACTGAACCTCCACCAGGACTGCACTCCCTCAGTACTGATCCGCCAACGGCAGGCACTTCCTCGGTGCAGAGCAGCCGGCAGTATGGCACTCCCTCAGTACTGACCATCCAACAGTGCAGCATTCCCTGAGTACTGAACCTCCGAAAGTATGACACGCCCACAGAACTGACACTCCAGCAGTGTTACAGTCCCTCCGTACTGACCATCTGACAGTGCAGCATTCCCAAAGTATTGACACTCTGAGAGTGCAGCATTCCCTCAGTCCTGATTCAGCAACAATGCAACACTCCCTCAGTACTGACCCGCTGGCAGTCAGCATCCCTCAATACTAACACTCTGAGAATGCAGCGCTCCCTCAGTACTGACCCTCCAACAGTGCATCATTCCCTCAATGCTGACTCTCCACCAGAACGGCACTCGCTCAGTACTGACCCGACAACAGCACGACACTCCCGCAGTACTGATCCTCCGACAGTGCAGCACTCACTCAATACTGACCCCACGACAGGATGGCACTCCCTCAGTGCTGACCATCTGACAGGGCAGAGCTCCCTTAGTACTGGCCCTCCAAAAGAATGGCCCACCATCAGAACTGACCCTCTGACAGTACGGCATACCCACAGTACTGATCCTCCGACAGTTTGGCACTCCCTCACTGCTGACGCTCCAACAGTGCAGCAGTTCCTCAGTACTGACACACCAAAAGTACAGCACTCCCTCAATACTGATCCTCCGACAGTGCGGCGCTCCCTCAGTACCGACTCTCTAACAGTGCAGCACTCCCTCAGTACTGAATCTCTAACAGTGCAGCACTCCCTCAGTACTGATCCTTCGACAGTGCAACACTCCCTCAGTGCTGACCCTCTACCAGTATGGCTCTCCCTCCGTACTGACCCTCCAATAGTATGAGACTCCCTCAATACTGACCATCCAACTGTATAACACTCCCTCAGTACTTACACTCTCACAGTATGGCACTCCCTCAGTGTTGACCATCTGACAGGGCAGAAATCCCTCAGTACTGGCCCTCCAAAAGAAGGGCACACCATCAGAACTGACCCTCTGACAGTACGGCACGCCCACAGTACTGGCCCTCCGACAGTCTGGCACTCCTTCAGTGCTGACTCTCCAACAGTGCAGCACTTCCTCAGTACTGACACTCTGAGAGTGCAGGGCCCCCTCAGTACCGACTCAACAATAATGCAGCGCTCCCTCAGTCCTGACACTGAGCGTGCAGCATTCCCTCAGTGCAGACTCAACAACAATGCAGCGCTCCCACAGTGCTGACCATCTGGCAGTGCAGCCCTCCCTCAGTTCTAAGCATCTGACAGTGCAGCACTCCCTCAGTACTGACACTCTGAGAGAGCAGAATTTCCTCAGTACTGATCCTCCGACAGTGCAGCACTCCCTCATCACAGACTTTCTGAGAGTGCAGCATTCCCTCAGTACTGATCTTCTGACAGTGCCGCACACCCTCTATTCTGACCCTCTGGCAGTGAAAGACTCCCTCAGCACTGACTCTCTAACAGTGCAGCACACCCTCAGGACTGATCCTCTGACATTGTAGCATTCCCTCAGTGCTGACCCTCCATCAGTGTGGCTGTCCCTCATTCCGGCCCCCAAATAGTAGGATACTCCCTCAATACTGACCCACCATAAGTAGAGAACTCCCTCAGTACTGACCCTCCAATAGTCTGGCACACCCTCAGTACTGAAGCTCCATCAGTATGGCAGTCCCTCAGTACTGACCCACCCACAGTATGGCACTCCCTCAGTACTGATCTTCTGACAGGATGGCTCTCCCTCAGTACTGACCCTCTAAAAGTCTGGCTCTCCCTCAGTACTGACCCTCCGACAGTATGGCTGACCCTCAGTACTAACCCTCCAATTGTATGATACTCCCTCAGTACTGACATTCTGACAGTGCAGCAGTCCCTCAGTACTGGGAATGCAGCGCACCCTCAGTACTGACTCAACAACAATTCAGCACTCCATCAGTTCTGACAATCTGACGCTGCAGAACTCCCTCAGGACTGATGCTCCAAAAGTGCACCACTACCTCAGTACTGACCCTCCGACAGTGCAGCACTCCCTCAGTACCGACTTTCCGACAGTGCAACAGTCCCTCAGTGCTGACCCTATAACATTGCAGAACTCCATCAGTACTGACCCTCCAACAGTATTGCACTCCCGCAGTACAGAGCCTCCGACAGTATTGCACTCCCTCAGTTCTGACCCTCCGACAGTATGGCACTCCTTCAGTGCTGAACCTCCGACAGTGCAGCATTCCTTCAGTGCTGACCCTCCAAAAGTGCAGCACACCATCATTACTGACCCTTCACCAGCATGGCACTCCCTCAGTACTGACCCTTCAAAAGTGCAGCACTCCCTCAATACTGACTATCCAACACTATGGCATTCCCTCAATACTGACCCTCCATCAGTTTGATATTCCCACAGTACTGAAGCTCCGAGAGTATGGCTCTCCCTCAGTACTGACCCTCCGACAGTGCAGCTCTCCCTCAGTATCGACTCTCTGACAGTGCAGCGCTCTCTCAGTACTGACCCTGTAACAGTGCAGCACTACATCAGTACTGAACCTCCACCAGTACGGCACTCCCTCAGTACTGACACGCTGGCAGTCAGTATGTCTCAAGACCAGCAATCTGAGAGTGTAGCGCTCCCTCAGTACTGGCTCAACAACAATGCAGCGCTCCCTCACTACTGACCCTACATCAGTATGGCACTCCCTCAGTACTGACCATCCGACAGTATGGCACTCCCTCAGTACTGATCATCTGGCAATATGGCTCTGCCTCAGTACTGACCCTCCGACAGTATGGCACTCCCTCAGTGCTGACCAACTGACAGGGCACAACTCCCTCAGTACTGGTCCTCCAAAAGAATGACACACCATCAGAACTAACCCTCTGACAGTACGGCACCACCAGTACTGACCCTCCGACAGTCCGGCACCCCCTCAGTGCTGACGCTCCAACAGTGCAGCACTTCCTCAGTACTGACGCGCCAAAACTGCAGCGCTCCCTCAATACTGATCCTCCAACAGTGCGGTGCTCCCTCAGTACCGGCCCTCCAAACGAATGGCACACCATCGGAACGGTCCCTCCAACAGTATGGCACTCCGTCCTAACTGATCCTCCAGCAGTATGGCACTCCCTCAGTACTGAGCCTCCAACTGTATGGAAATCCCTCAGTTTTGACCCTCCGACTGTATGGCACTCCTTCAGTACTGACCCACTGGCAGTGCCGCACTCCATCCGTACTCACCCTCCACCAGTATGGCACTCCATCCGTACTGACCTCTCCAACACTATGGCACCCCGCAGTACAGATCCTCCGACAGTCTTGCACTCCCTCAGTTCTGACCCTCCGACAGTATGGCACTCCCTCAGAACTGACCCTCCGAAGGTGCAGCATTTCCTCTGTATTGACCCTCCGAAAGTGCAGCACTCCCTCAATACTGTCTATCCAACACTATGGCATTCCCTCAATATTGACCCTCCATCAGTTTGATATTCCCTCAGTACTGATGCTCCGACAGTTGGCACTCCCTCAGTACTAACCCTGCGACAGTGCATCTCTACCTCAGTATCGACTCTCTGACTGCGCAACTCTCCATCAGTTCTGACCCTGTAACAGTGCAGCACTCCATCAGTACTGAACCTCCACCAGTACTGCACTCCCTCAGTACTGATCCGCCAATGGCCGGCACTCCCTCGGTGCAGAGCAGCCATAAATATGGCAGTCCCTCAGTACTGAACCTCCGACAGTATGGCACTTTCTAAGTACTGACCCTCCGACAGTTCAGCATTCTCTTAATACTGACTCTCCGACAGTGCAGCACTCCTTCAGTACCGTCTTTCTGACAGTGCAACACTCCCTCAGTACTGACCCTCCAACAGTGCAGCATTCCCTCAGTTCTTATCCTCCGACAGTGCAGCATTCCCTCAGTACTGACCCTCCACCTGTATGCAACTCCATCAGTACTTAACCTCCAACAGCTTGGCACTCCATCAGTACTGACCGTCCAACAGTGCAGCATTCCCTGAGTACTGAACCTCCGAAAGTATGACACTCCCTCAGAACTGACACTCCGGCAGTGTTACAGTCCCTCCGTACTGACCATCTGACAGTGCAGCACTCCCTCAGTACTGACACTCTGAGAGTGCAGCATTCCCTCAGTACTGACTCAACAACAATGCAACACTCCCTCAGTACTGACCCGTTGGCAGTCAGCATCCCTCAATACGAACAATCTGAGAATGCAGCGCTCCCTCAGTAGTGACCCTGATCCTCTAACAGTGAGGCGCTCCCTTAGTACTAACCATCCAAGAGTGCAGCACTCCCTCAATGCTGACTCTCCACCAGAACGGCACTCGCTCAGTACTGTACCGACAACAGTACGACATTCCCGCAGTACTGATCCTCCGACAGTGCAGCACTCACTCAATACTGACCCTCCGACAGGATGGCACTCCCTCAGTGCTGACCGTCTGACAGGGCAGTGCTCCCTCAGTACTGGCCCTCCAAAAGAATGGCCCACCATCAGAACTGACCCTCTGACAGTACAGCACTCCCACAGTATTGATCGTCCGACAGTCTGGCACTCCTTCAGTACCGATTTTCTGACAGTGCAACACTCCCTCAGTACTGACCCTCTAACAGTGCAGTATTCCCTCAGTGCTTATCCTCCGACGGTGCAGCATTCCCTCAGTACTGACCCTCCACCAGTTTGGCACTCCATCAGTACTGACCGTCCAACAGTGCAGCATTCCCTGAGTACTGAACCTCCGAAAGTATGACACTCGCTTAGAACTGACACTCCGGCAGTGTGACAGTCCTTCCGTACAGACCATCTGACAGTGCAGCACTCCCTCAGTACTGACACTCTGAGAGTGCAGCATTCCCTCAGTACTGACTCAACAACAATGCAACACTCCCTCAGTACTGACCCGCTAGCAGTCAGCATCCCTCAACACTCTGAGAATGCAGCGTTCCCTCAGTAGTGACCCTGACCCTCTAACAGTGAGGCACTCCCTTAGTACTAACCATCCAAGAGTGCATCATTCCCTCAATGCTGACTCTCCACCAGAACGGCACTCGCTCAGTACTGACCCGACAACAGTACGACACTCCCGCAGTACTGATCCTCCGACCGTGCAGCACTCACTCAATACTGTCCCTCCGACAGGATGGCACTCCCTCAGTGCTGACCATCTGACAGGGCAGAGCTCCACAGTACTGGCCCTCCAAAAGAATGGCCCACCATCAGAACTGACCCTCTGACTGTATGGCGCTCCCACAGTACTGATCCTCCGACAGTTTGGCACTCCCTCAGTGCTGACGCTCCAACAGTGCAGCACTTCCTCAGTACTGACACGCCAAAAGTGCAGCACTCCCTCAATACTGATTCTCCGACAGTGCGGCACTCCCTCTGTACCGACTCTCTAACAGTGCAGCACTCCCTCAGTACTGACTCCCTAACAGTGCAGCACTCCCTCAATACTGATCCTCCGACAGTGCAGCACTCCCTCAGTACTGTCAATCTGGCAGTGCAGCCCTCCCTTTGTACTGACCTTCTGACAGTGCAGCACTGCCTCTGTACTGACACTCTGAAAGAGCAGCATTCCCTCAGTACTGATCCTCCGACAGTGCAGCACTCCCTCAATCTCGAACCTCTGGCAGTGCAACACTCCCTCAGCACTGATCCTCCGGCAGTACAGCACTCCCTCAGTACTGAACCTCCACTAGTATGTCTCTCCTTCAGTCCTGACCCTCCAATATTATGATAAACCCTCAGTACTGTCCCTCCAACAGTATGGCACTCCCTCATTACTGACCATCCAGCAGTATGACACTCCATCAGTACTGATCCTCCGACAGTATGGCACTCCCTCAGTACTGATGCTCCGACAGTGTGGCACTCCCTCAGTACTGAACCTCTGACACTGCAGCACTCCCTCAGTACTGACACTCTGAGAGTGCAGCGCTCCCTCAGTACTCACTTAACAAAAATGCAACACTCCCTCAGTACTGACCCGCTGGCAGTCAGCATCCCTCAATACGAACGCTCTGAGAATGCAGCGCTCCCTCAGTACAGACTCAACAACAATGCCGTGCTCGCACAGTACTGACACTCTGAGAGTGCAGCAGTCCCTCAGTACAGACTGAACAAAAATGCAGCGCTCCTTTGCAACAGACCATTTGACAGTGCAGCACTCACTCAGTTCAGACTCAACATCAATGCAGAAATCCCTCAGTACTGACATTTTGAGGTTGCAGCACTCCCTCAGATCTGACCCTCTGACAGTGCAGCACTCCATCATTACTGACCCTCTACCAATATGGCACTCCATCAGTGCTGACCCTCCACCAGTAAGGCACTCCCTCATTACTGTCCCTCCAACAGTGCAACAGTCCCTCAGCACTCACTCTATAACAGTGCAGCACTCCCTCAGTACTGACCCTCCACCAGTCTGGCACTCCCTCAGCACTGACCATCCATCAGTATGGCACTCCCTCAGTACTTTTTCCTCCGACAGTGCATCACTCCTTCAATACTGACACTCTGAGAGATCAGCGCTCCCTCAGTACTGACACAACAACAATACAATATTCCCTCAGTACTGATCCGCTGGCAGTCAGCATCCCTCAATACTAACACTCTGAGAATGCAGCACTCTCTCAGTACTGACTCAACAGCAATGCAACGCTCCCTCAGTACTGACAATCTGAGAGAGCAGCATTTCCTCAGTACTGAGCATCTGACAGTGCAGCATTCCCTCAGTACTGATCCTCCAACAGTGCATCACTCACTCATCACCAACTTTCTGAGAGTGCAACATTGCCTCAGTACTGATCCTTCGACAGTGCAGCACTCCATCAATACTGACCCTCTGGCAGTGCAGCGCTCCCTAAGTACCGACTTTCTGACAGTGCAACACTCCCTCAGTACTCACTCTCTAACAGTGCAGTGCTCCCTCATTACTGATTCTCTGACAGTGCAGCACTCCCTCAGTACTGACCCTCCACCAGTTTGGCACTCCCTCAGCACTGACCCTCCAATAGTATGATACTCCCTCAATACTGACACTCCAACAGTATTACACTCCCTCAGTACTGAAGCTCCAACGGTCTGGCACTCCCTCATTACTGACCCACCATCAGTCTGGCACTCCCTCAATACTGATACTCCTACAGTATAGCACTCCCTCAGTACTGACCCTCCACCAGTATGGCACTTCCTCAGCACTGACCCTCCAATAGTATGATACTCCCTCAACACTGACACTCCAACAGTATTACACTCCCTCAGTACTGATGCTCCAACGGTCTGGCACTCCCTCATTACTGACCCACCATCAGTCTGGCACTCCCTCAATACTGAGACTCCAGCAGTATAGCACTCCCTCATTACTGATCTTCTGACAGTATGGCACTCCCTCAGTACTGACCCGTCGAAAGAATAGCACCCCCTCTGTCCTGATCCTTTGACAGTGCAGCACTCCCTCAGTACTGACCCTCAGCAGTATGGCACTCCATCATTACTGACCATCCAGCAGTATGGCACTCCCTCAGCAATGATCCTCCGACAGTATGGCACTCCCTCATCTCCAGCTTTCTGACAGTGCAGGACTCAATCAGTACTGACCCTCTAACAGTGCAGCACTCCCTCAGAACTGACCATCTGACAGTGCAGCACTCCCTCAGTACTGAATCAAAAACAATGCAGCACTCCTTCAGGACTTACACTCGGAGGGTGCAGCGTTCCCTCAGTGCTGACTCAACAACAATGCAGCATTCCCTCAGTACTGACGATCTGGCACTGCAGCACTCACCCAGTACTGACACTCTGAGTGTGTAGCATTCCCTCAGTACTGACCCTCCAACAGTGCAGCGCTCACTCTATACTGACCCTCTAACAGTGCAGCACTCCCTCAGTACTGATCATCTGACTGTGCAGCACTCCTTCAGTACTGGCCCTCCACCGGTATGGAAAACCATCCGTACTGACACTCCAACAGCATCGCTTTCCCTCAGTACTGACCTTCCAACAGTATGTCACTCCCTCAGTACTGACCCTCCGACAGTATCGCACTCCCTCAATACTAACCATCTATTAGGGCAGCAACCTCTCAGTACTGAAACTGTGAGAGTGCAGCACTCCCTCAGAACTGACTCAACAACAACGCAGCGCTCCCTCAGTACTGAGACACCAACAGTAGGCAAGTCTTCATCACCAAATTGATGACAGTGCAGAACTCCCTCAGTACTGGTCCTCCAACAGTGCAGCACTCCCGTAGTACTGACTCAACAACAATGCAGCGACCCTTCAGATCTGACCATCCGACAGTGCAGCACTCACTCAGTACTGACCCTCTGAGATTGCAGCGCTCCCACAGTACAGACTCAACAACAATGCAGCACCCTCTCAGTACAGACAGTCTGTGAATGCAGCTTTCCCTCAGTACTGACTCAACAACAATGAGCCATTCCCTCAGTACTTACCATCTTACTGTGCAGCACTCCCTCATCACTGACCCTCTGACAGTGCAGCGCTCCCACAGAACTGACACTCTGAGAGTGCAGCATTCCCTCAGTACTGACCAGCTGAAGTGCAGCATTTCCTCAGTACTGACCATCTGACACCGCAGCATTCACACAGTACTGGCACTCTGAGAGTGCAGCATACCCTCATCACCAACTTTCTGCCAGTGCAGCTCTCCTACACTACTGATCCTCAGAAAGTGCAGCACTCCCTCAGTACGGATCCTCTGACAGTGCAGCACACTCTCAGTACTGACTCTCCACAAATATGGCACTCCCTCAGTACTGACCCTCCAACAGTATGGAACACCCTCAGTACTGACCCTTCAACAATGCAGCTCTCCCTCAGTACTGACCACCCAAGTATCGCACTGCCTCAGAACTGACCCTCCGACAATACAGCACCACCTCAGTACCGACCATCCGGCAGTATGGCACTCCCTCAGTACTGACCCTCCGACAGAATATCTGTCCCTCAGTACTGACCCTCCGACAGTGCGACACACCCTCATACTGACACTCGAACAGGGTCGCACTCCCTCACTACTGACTCTCCAAATATGCAGCACTCCCACAATACGTATCATCCGACAGTGCAGCACTGCCTCAGTACCGAATTTCTGACATTGCAGCACTGCCACAGCACTGACCCTCTAGCAGAGCAGCACTCCCTCAGTACGGATCCTCCGACAGTGCCGCACACCCTCAGTGCTGACCCTCCAACAGCACAGCACTCCCTCAGTACTGACCCTCCAACTATCGCACTCCCTCAGAACTGACCCTCCGACAATACGGCACCACCACAGTCCTGACCATCCGACGGTATGGCACTCCCACAATACTGACCGTCTGACAAAATGTCAGTCCCTCAGACCTGACCCTCCGACAGTGCGGCACACCCTCAGTACTGTTCCTCCCACTGTCCAGCAGTCCCTCAGTGCTGACCCTCCACCTGTATGGCCAACCAATAGTACTGACCCTCCAACAGTAAGGCACTCCCTCAGTACTGACCCTCCAACAGTATGGCACTCCCTCGGTGCTGACTATCTGATGGTGCAGCATCCGTCAATACTGAGTGCAGTGCTCCCTCAGTACTGACTCATCAACAATGCAGCGCTCCCTCAGAACTGATCCTCTAACGGAAGGCAATCCCGCATCACCAAGTTTCTGACAGTGCAGCACTCCCTCAATACAGACCCTCTGGCAGTGCAGCTTTCACTTAGTAACGACTTTCTGACAGTGCAACACTCCGTCAGCACTGACTCTCTAATAGTGCAGCAGTCCCTCAGTACTGATCATCCGACAGTGCAGCACTCCCTCAGTACTGACCCTCCAACAGTACGGCACGCCCTCATATCTGACCCTCCAGCAGTATGGCTTTCCATCGGTACTGATCCTCCAACAGTATCGCTCTCCCTCAGTATTGACCATCCAACACTCCCTAAGTAGTGACCCTCCAATAGTGCAGCACTCCCTCAGTACTGACTCTCCAACAGTATGGTACTCCCTCAGTACTGTCAATCTGACAGTGCAGCAATCATCAACAGTTACACTCCAAGAGTGCAGCGCCTGCTCATTACTGACTCAAAAACCATGCAGCACTCTCTCACAACTGACACTCTGAGAGTGCAGCATTCCCTCAGTACTGACTCAACAACAATGCAGCTCTCCTTCAGAACTTACCATCCAACAGTGCAGCAATGCCTCAGTACTGACACTGAGAGTGCAGAGCTCCCTCAGAACTGACTCTGCAACAATGCAGCTTTCCCACAGTACTGACAGTCTGAGAATGCAGCTTTCCCTCAGAACTGACACTCTGAGAGTTCAGCATTCCTCCCGTACTGACTCAAGAACAATGCAGCACACACTTTGTACTGACCCTCTGACAGTGCAGCACTCCCTCAGTACTGAATCAACAACAATGCAACAGTCCCTCAGTACTGACACTCTGAGGGTGCAGCACTCCCTCAGTACTGACCTTCTGACAGTGCAGCACTCCCACAGTAGTGACTCTCTGAGAGTGCAGCGCTCCCTCATTACTGACTCAACAACAGTGCATCACTCCCTCAGTACTGACCGTCGCAGAGTGCTGCATTCCCTCAGTACTGATCCTCCGATAGGGCAGCGCTCGCTCAGTACTCAGTCTCCAACAATAGGGCACTCCCTCGGTAATGAATCTGCATCAGTCTGGCACTCCACCAGTACTGACCATCCGACAGTATGTCACTCCCTCAGTACTGACCCTCCGACAGTATCGCACTCCCTCAATACTAACCATCTATTAGGGCAGCAACCTCTCAGTACTGAAACTGTGAGAGTGCAGCACTCCCTCAGAACTGACTCAACAACAACGCAGCGCTCCCTCAGTACTGAGACACCAACAGTAGGCAAGTCTTCATCACCAAATTGATGACAGTGCAGAACTCCCTCAGTACTGGTCCTCCAACAGTGCAGCACTCCCGTAGTACTGACTCAACAACAATGCAGCGACCCTTCAGATCTGACCATCCGACAGTGCAGCACTCACTCAGTACTGACCCTCTGAGATTGCAGCGCTCCCACAGTACAGACTCAACAACAATGCAGCACCCTCTCAGTACAGACAGTCTGTGAATGCAGCTTTCCCTCAGTACTGACTCAACAACAATGAGCCATTCCCTCAGTACTTACCATCTTACTGTGCAGCACTCCCTCATCACTGACCCTCTGACAGTGCAGCGCTCCCACAGAACTGACACTCTGAGAGTGCAGCAGTCCCTCAGTACTGACCAGCTGAAGTGCAGCATTTCCTCAGTACTGACCATCTGACACCGCAGCATTCACACAGTACTGGCACTCTGAGAGTGCAGCATTCCCTCAGCACCAACTTTCTGACAGTGCAGCTCTCCCTCACTACTGATCCTCAGAAAGTGCAGCGTTCCTTCAGTAATAACTCAACAACAATGCAGCACTCCATCAGTACTGACACTCTGAGAATGCAGTATTCCCTCAGTAATAACTCAACAACAATGCAGGACTCCATCAGTACTGACACTCTGAGAGTGCAGCATTCCCTCAGTACTGACCAGCTGAAGTGCAGCATTTCTTCAGTACTGACCATCTGACACCGCAGCATTCACACAGTACTGGCACTCTGAGAGTGCAGCATTCCCTCATCACCAACTTTCTGACAGTGCAACTCTCCCTCACTACTGATCCTCAGAAAGTGCAGCACTCCCTCAGTACGGATCCTCTGACAGTGCAGCACACTCTCAGTACTGACCCTCCAACAGTATGGAACACCCTCAGTACTGATCCTTCAACAATGCAGCTCTCCCTCAGTACTGACCACCCAAGTATCGCACTGCCTCAGAACTGACCCTCCGAACAATACAGCACCACCTCAGTACCGACCATCCGACAGTATGGCACTCCCTCAGTACTGACCCTCCGACAGAATGTCTGTCCCTCAGTACTGACCCTCCGACAGTGCGACACACCCTCATACTGACACTCGAACAGGGTCGCACTCCCTCACTACTGACTCTCCAAATATGCAGCACTCCCACAATACGTATCATCCGACAGTGCAGCACTGCCTCAGTACCGAATTTCTGACAGTGCAGCACTGCCACAGCACTGACCCTCTAGCAGAGCAGCACTCCCTCAGTACGGATCCTCCGACAGTGCCGCACACCCTCAGTGCTGACCCTCCAACAGCACAGCACTCCCTCAGTACTGACCCTCCAACTATCGCACTCCCTCAGAACTGACCCTCCGACAATACGGCACCACCACAGTCCTGACCATCCGACGGTATGGCACTCCCACAATACTGACCGTCCGACAAAATGTCAGTCCCTCAGACCTGACCCTCCGACAGTGCGGCGCACCCTCAGTACTGTTCCTCCCACTGTCCAGCAGTCCCTCAGTGCTGACCCTCCACCTGCATGGCCAACCAATAGTACTGACCTTCCAACAGTAAGGCACTCCCTCAGTACTGACCCTCCAACAGTATGGCACTCCCTCGGTGCTGACTATCTGATGGTGCAGCATCCGTCAATACTGAGTGCAGTGCTCCCTCAGTACTGACTCATCAACAATGCAGCGCTCCCTCAGAACTGATCCTCTAACGGAAGGCAATCCCGCATCACCAAGTTTCTGACAGTGCAGCACTCCCTCAATACAGACACTCTGGCAGTGCAGCTTTCACTTAGTAACGACTTTCTGACAGTGCAACACTCCGTCAGCACTGACTCTCTAATAGTGCAGCAGTCCCTCAGTACTGATCATCCGACAGTGCAGCACTCCCTCAGTACTGACCCTCCAACAGTACGGCACGCCCTCATATCTGACCCTCCAGCAGTATGGCTTTCCATCAGTACTGATCCTCCAACAGTATCGCTCTCCCTCAGTATTGACCATCCAACACTCCCTAAGTACTGACCCTCCAATAGTGCAGCACTCCCTCAGTACTGACTCTCCAACAGTATGGTACTCCCTCAGTACTGTCAATCTGACAGTGCAGCAATCATCAACAGTTACACTCCAAGAGTGCAGCGCCTGCTCATTACTGACTCTAAAACCATGCAGCACTCTCTCACTACTGACACTCTGAGAGTGCAGCATTCCCTCAGTACTGACTCAACAACAATGCAGCTCTCCTTCAGAACTTACCATCCAACAGTGCAGCAATGCCTCAGTACTGACACTGAGAGTGCAGAGCTCCCTCAGAACTGACTCTGCAACAATGCAGCTTTCCCACAGTACTGACAGTCTGAGAATGCAGCTTTCCCTCAGAACTGACACTCTGAGAGTTCAGCATTTCTCCCGTACTGACTCAAGAACAATGCAGCACACACTTTGTACTGACCCTCTGACAGTGCAGCACTCCCTCAGTACTGAATCAACAACAATGCAACAGTCCCTCTGCTTTCAGTGCAGCAGCTTTTTCGGGAGCTGAGTGTGAGCGAGTGAGCAGCTGGGAAGGTCAGTTTGAAAGTAAATTTAATTTCCTTTTGTTTTTCGGCGGAGGCCAGGGGGCTGCTGGGTAAGTAAAACACTATATATTTGGCCGGTTTAAAATAACTTTCCTTTCAGTGTAGCAGCTTTTTCGGGAGCAGAGTGTGAGCGAGTGAGCAGCTGGGAAGGTCAGTTTGAAAGTAAATTTAATTTCCTTTTGTTTTTCGGCGGGGGCCAGGGGGCTGCTGGGTAAGTAAAACACTATATATTTGGGCGGTTTCCGAACCCGAGACACCACACTTGTAGTGTCTCCCACCCGCCCTCCTCCTCTAACCAAAAAAAAAGGACTCGGTGGGGTGTTTATAAGGTAAGGCTTTTTCGATTTCTCTGGTTTTATTGTGATTGGTAAAAACTTTTCGTTCCTTTTTCATTTAACTAAGTTTAAACTTAAGATTAAAAATGGCAGGAGATCTCAGACCTGTATCATGCTCCTCTTGCTCAATGTGGGAGCTCAGGGACATGGCTGATGACCCTGACTCCTTCACGTGCAGGAAGTGTGTCCAGTGTAGCTCTTGTTAGACCGCATGACGGCTCTCGAGCTGCGGATGGACTCACTTTGGAGCATGCGCGATGCTGAGGAGGTCGTGGATAGCACGTTTAGTGAATTGGTCACACCGCAGATTAGGATTGCTGAGGGAGAAAGGGGATGGGTGACCAAAAGGCAGAGAAAGAGCAGGAAGGCAGCGCAGGAGTCCCCTGCGGTCATCTCCCTCCAAAACAAGTATACCGTTTTGGATACTGTTGAGGGAGATGGCTCACCAGGGGAAGGCAGCAGTAGCCAGGTCCATGGCACCATGGCTGGCTCTGCTGTTCAGAAGGGCGGGAAAAAGAGTGGAAGGGCTATAGTCGTAGGGGATTCGATTGTAAGGGGAGTAGACAGGCGGTTCTGTGGTCGAAAACGAGGCTCCCGAATGGTATGTTGCCTCCCAGGTGCACGGGTCAGGGACGTCTCAGATCGGCTGCAGAACATTCTAAAGGGGGAGGGTGAACAGCCAGTTGTCATTGTGCACATAGGCACTAATGATATAGGTAAAAAAGGGATGAGGTCCTACAATCAGAGTTTAGGGAGTTAGGAGCCAAGTTAAAAAGTAGGACCTCAGAGGTAGTAATCTCAGGATTACTACCAGTGCCACGTGATAGTCAGAGTCAAAATGAAAGAATAGTCAGGATGAATGCGTGGCTTGAGAGATGGTGCAGGAAGGAGGGGTTCAGATTTTTGGGACATTGCGACCGGCTCTGGGGGAGGTGGGACTATTACAAATTGGACGGTCTACACCTGGGCCGGACTGGAACCAATGTCCTTGGAGGTGCTTTTGCTAACGCTGTTGGGGAGGGTTTAAACTAATGTGGCAGGGGGATGAGAACCAATTGAGGTCAGTTGACAGTAAGGAGGTAGCAACAAAAGCCTGTAAGGAACTAGATAATGAAGTCAGTGTGACTAAGGGGAAGAGCAGGCAGGGAGCAGATGATGAATAAAAAGGGACTGGTGGTCTGAGGTGCATTTGTTTTAATGCAAGAAATGTAGTAGGTAAGGCAGATGAACTTAGGGCTTGGATTAGTACCTGGGAGTATGATGTTATTGCTATTACTGAGACTTGGTTGAGGGAAGGGCATGATTGGCAACTAAATATCCCAGGATATCGATGCTTCAGGCGGGATAGAGAGGGAGGTAAAAGGGGTGGAGGAGTTGCATTACTGGTCAAAGAGGATATCACAGCTGTGCTGAAGGAGGGCACTATGGAGGACTCGAGCAGTGAGGCAATATGGACAGAACTCAGAAATAGGAAGGGTGCGGTAACAATGTTGGGGCTGTACTACAGGCCTCCCAACAGCGAGCGTGAGATAGAGGTACAAATATGTAAACAGATTATGGAAAGATGTAGGAGCAACAGGGTGGTGGTGATAGGAGATTTTAATTTTCCCAACATTGACTGGGATTCGCTTAGTGTTAGAGGTCCAGATGGAGCAGAATTTGTATGGAGCATCCAGGAGGGTTTTCTCGAGCAGTATGTAAATAGTCCAACTCGGGAAGGGGCCATACTGGACCTGGTGTTGGGGAATGAGCCCGGCCAGGTTGTTGAAGTTTCAGTAGGGGACTACTTTGGGAAGAGTGATCACAATTCCGTAAGCTTTAAAATACTCATGGACAAAGACGAGAGTGGTCCTAAAGGAAGAGTGCTAAATTGGGGGAAGGCCAACTATACCAAAATTCGGCAGGAGCTGGGAAATGTAGATTGGGAGCAGCTGTTTGAAGGTAAATCCACATGTGATATGTGGGAGGCTTTTAAAGAGAGGTTGATTAGCGTGCAGGAGAGACATGTTCCTGTGAAAATGAGGGATAGCAATGGCAATATTAGGGAACCATGGATGACAGGTGAAACTGTGAGGCTGGCTAAGAGGAAAAAGGAAGCATACATAAGGTCTAGGCGGCTGATGAAAGACGAAGCTTTGAAAGAATATCGGGAATGTAGGACCAATCTGAAACGACAAATCAAGAGGGCTAAAAGGGGTCATGAAATATCTTTAGCAAACAGGGTTAAGGAAAATCCCAAAGCCTTTTATTCATATATAAGGAGAAAGAGGGTAACTAGAGAAAGGATTGGCCCACTAAAGGACAAAGGAGGAATGTTATGCTTGGACTCAGAGAAAATGGGTGAGATTCTAAACGAGTACTTTGCTTCGGTATTCACCGAGGAGAGGGACATGACGGATGTTGAGGTTAGGAACAGATGTTTGATTACTCTAGGTCAAGTCGGCATAAGGAGGGTGGAAGTGTTGGGTATTCTAAAGGGCATTAAGGTGGACAAGTCCCCAGGTCCGGATGGGATCTATCCCAGGTTACTGAGGGAAGCGAGAGAGGAAATAGCTGGGGCCTTAACAGATATCTTTGCAGCATCCTTAAACACGTGTGAGGTCCCGGAGGACTGGAGAATTGCTAATGTTGTCCCCTTGTTTAAGAAGGGTAGCAGGGATAATCCAGGTAATTATAGACCGGTGAGCCTGACGTCAGTGGCAGGGAAGCTGCTGGAGAAGATACTGAGGGATAGGATCTATTCCCATTTGGAAGAAAATGGGCTCATCGGTGATAGGCAACATGGTTTTGTGCAGGGAAGGTCATGTCTTACCAACTTAATAGAATTCTTTGAGGAAGTGACAAAGTTGATTAATGAGGGAAGGGCTGTCGATGTCATATACATGGACTTCAGTAAGGCGTTTGATAAGGTTCCCCATGGCAGGCTGATGGAGAAAGTGAAGGCGCTTGGGGTCCAAGGTGTACTAGCTAGATGGATAATGAACTGGCTGGGCAACAGGAGACAGAGAGTAGCAGTAGAAGGGAGTTTCTCAAAATGGAGACGTGTGACCAGTGGTGTTCCACAGGGATCCGTGCTGGGACCACTGTTGTTTGTGATATACATTAATGATTTGGAGGAAAGTATAGGTGGACTGATTAGCAAATTTGCAGACGACACCAAGATTGGTGGAGTAGCAGATAGTGAAGGGGACTGTCAGAGAATACAGCAGAATATAGATAGATTGGAGAGTTGGGCAGAGAAATGGCAGATGGAGTTCAATCAGGGCAAATGCGAGGTGATGCATTTTGGAAGATCCAATTCAAGAGTGAACAATACAGTAAATGGAAAAGTCCTGGGGAAAATTGATGTCCAGCGAGATTTGGGTGTTCAGGTCCACTGTTCCCTGAAGGTGGCAACGCAGGTAAATAGAGTGGTCAAGAAGGCATACGGCATGCTGTCCTTCATCGGACGGGGCATTGAGTATAAGAGTTGGCAGGTCATGTTACAGTTGTATAGGACTTTGGTTCGGCCACATTTGGAATACTGCGTACAGTTCTGGTCGCCACATTATCAAAAGGATGTGGATGCTTTGGAGAGGGTGCAGAGGAGGTTCACCAGGATGTTGCCTGGTATGGAGGGCGCTAGCTATGAAGAGAGGTTGAGCAGATTAGGATTATTTTCATTAGAAAGACGGAGGTTGAGCGGGGACCTGATTGAGGTGTACAAAATCATGAGAGGTATAGACAGGGTGGATAGCAAGAGGATTTTTCCCAGAGTGGGGGTTTCAATTACTAGAGGACACGAGTTCAAACTGAAAGGGGAAAAGTTTAGGGGGGATATGCGTGGAAAGTTCTTTACGCAGAGGGTGGTGGGCACCTGGAACGCATTGCCAGCGGAGGTGGTAGATTCGGGCACGATGGAGTCTTTTAAGATGTATCTAAACAGATACATGAATGGGCCGAAAGAAAAGAGATACAGAACCTTAGAAAATAGGCGACATGTTTAGAGAGAGGATCTGGATCGGCGCAGGCTTGGAGGGCCGAAGGGCCTGTTCCTGTGCTGTAATTATCTTTGTTCTTTGTTCTTTGTACTGACACTCTGAGGGTGCAGCACTCCCTCAGTACTGACCTTCTGACAGTGCAGCACTCCCACAGTAGTGACACTCTGAGAGTGCAGCGCTCCCTCATTACTGACTCAACAACAGTGCATCACTCCCTCAGTACTGACCGTCGCAGAGTGCTGCATTCCCTCAGTACTGATCTTCAGACAGTGCAGCACTCCAGCAGCACCAACATCCTGTCAGTGCAGCATCCTTCAGTACTGATCCTCCGACAGGGCAGCGCTCGCTCAGTCCTGACTCTCCAACAATAGGGCACTCCCTCGGTACTGACCCTCCATCAGTCTGGCACTCCACCAGTACTGACCATCCGACAGTATGTCACTCCGTCAGTACTGACCCTCCGACAGTATCGCACTCCCTCAATACTGACCATCTATTAGGGTTTCGGTGACTGCAGCTTTGATATTAACGGAGGTGCGGGAGCGGGCTGACTGCTGCGAAGTCAATTTCAGTGTCAGTTTAAAAGTGAATTCTCTTTTGTTTTCGGAGGACCAGGGGACTGCTGGTAAGTAAAAACTATACATTTGGGTTGTTTAAAATCTCTTTCTTTTAGTTTCGGTGGCTGCAGCTTTGATAGTAACGGAGGTGCGGGAGCGGGCTTACTGCTGCGAAGTCAATTTCAGTGTAAGTTTAAAAGTGAATTCCCTTTTGTTTTCGGAGGACCAGGGGACTGCTGGGTAAGTAAGAACTATATATTTGGGTTGTGGCTGTACCCGAGACACTACATGTGTAGTGTCTCCCACCCACCCTCCTCCTCTAACCAAAATGAATGACTCTGGTGTGTTGATAAGGTAAGCTTTTTATTAAAGAAGTTCTGTCCGTTGGATGGCTAACCGAACAAGTTTTGACTTTTTGTTTTTGGTTTTTCAGCAGATTTGTTGGGAATTTGGAATAGTGGGAATGGAAGTTAAGGCAGTTGTATGTACCTCCTGCAGAATGTAGGCGGCAGGGGTCGCCAAGAGTGTCCCTGCTGACTGCATCTGCGGGAAGTGCACCCAACTCCAGCTCCTCGAGAACCGCGTTAGGGAACTGGAGCTGGAGCTGGATGAACTTCAGGTCATTCGGGAGGTGGAGGAGGTTATTGAGAGGAGTTATGGGGAGGTAGTATCACCTCAGGTAAAAGAAGTAGGTAGATGGGTTACCGTCAGGGGAAGGAGAGGGAACCAGCAGGCAGTGCAGGAATCCCCTGTGGCCGTTTCCCTCAACAACAGGTATACCGTTTTGGATACTGTTGCGGGGGACGACTTACCAGGGGTAAGCAATGGGGTACAGGTATCTGGCACAGAGTCTGTCCCTGTTGCTCAGAAGGGAAGGGGGAAGAGGAGCAGAACATTAGTCATTGGGGACTCTATAGTTATGGGAAAAGATAGGAGGTTCTGTGGGAACGAGAGAGACTCACGGTTGGTATGTTGCCTCCCAGGTGCCAGGGTTCGTGATGTCTCGGATTGTGTTTTTGGGATCCTTAATGGGGAGGGGGAGCAGCCCCAAGTCGTGGTCCACATAGGCACCAACGACAGAGGTTGGAAGAGAGATGGGGATTTAAGACATAAATTCACAGAGCTGGGGTGGATGCGAAGAGTGAGAACAAACAGAGTTGTTATGTCTGGGTTGTTGCCCGTGCCACGTGATAGCGAAGCGATAGCGAGGGAGAGAGAGGAGTTGAACATGTGGCTGCAGGGAAGGTGCAGGAGGGAGGGTTTTGGTTTCCTGGATAATTGGGGCTCTTTCTGGGGTAGGTGGGACCTCTACAAACAGGATGGTCTTCACCTGAACCAGAGGTGTACCAATATACTGGGCGGGAGATTTGTTAGTGCTCTTCGGGGGGGGGGGGGGGGGGGGTTAAACTAATTCAGCAGGGGAATGGGAACCTAAATTGTAGTGCCAGTGTGCAGAATGTTGAGAGTAGTGAGGTCAGGGATATGGTTACAAGGATGCAAGAGGGCACTGGCAAGCAAGAACCTGGTTTAAAGTGTGTCTAATACAACGCCAGGAGCATCCGGAATAAGATGGGTGAGCTTGCAGCTTGGGTTGGTACCTGGGATCTCGATGTAGTGGCCATTTCGTAGACATGGGCAGAGCAGGGGCAGGAATGGATGTTGCAGGTTCCGGGATTTAGATGTTTCAGTAAGAACAGAGAAGATGGTAAAAGAGGGGGAGGTGTGGCATTGTTAATCAAGGAGAGTATTACAGCGACAGAAAGGACGTTTGAGGACTCGTCTACTGAGGGAGTATGGGCCGAGGTTAGAAACAGGAGAGGTGAGGTTACCCTGTTGGGAGTCCTTTATAGACCTCCAAATAGTTCCAGAGATGTAGAGGAAAGGATAGCGAAGATGATTCTCGACAGGGGCGAGAGTAACAGGGTAGTTGTTATGGGGGACTTTAACTTTCCAAATATCGACTGGAAATACTATAGTTCGAGTACTTTCGATGGGTCAGTTTTTGTCCAGTGTGTGCAGGAGGGTTTTCTGACTCAGTATGTAGACAGGCCAACCAGGGGAGATGCCACATTGGATTTGGTACCGGGAAATGAACCCGGCCAGGTGTGACATTTAGATGGAGGTGAGCACTTTGGTGATAGTGACCACAATTCGGTTAGGTTTACCTTAGCGATGGACAGGGACAGGTATATACCGCAGGGCAAGAATTATAGCTGGGGGAAAGGAAATTATGATGCGATTATGCAAGATTTAGGATGGGTAGGATGGGGAAGGAAATTGCAGGGGATGGGAACAATCGAAATGTGGAGCTTATTCAAGGAGCAGCTACTGCGTGTCCTTGATAAGTATGTACCTGTGAGGCAGGGAGGAAGTTGTCGAGCCAGGGAGCCGTGGTTTACTAAGGAAGTTGAAGCGCTTGTCAAGAGGAAGAAGAAGGCTTATGTTAGGATGAGACGTGAAGGCTCGGTTAGGGCGCTTGAGAGCTACAAGCTTGCAAGGAAGTATCTAAAGGGAGAGCTAAGAAGAGCAAGAAGAAGACACGAGAAGTCATTGGCGGATAGGATCAGGGAAAACCCTAAGGCTTTCTCTAGGTATATCAGGAATAACAGAATGACTAGAGTTAGATTAGGGCCAATCAAGGATAGTGGTGGGAAGTTGTGTGTGGAATCAGAGGAGATAGGGGAAGTGTTAAATGAATATTTTGCGTCAGTATTTACAGTAGAGAAAGAAAATGTTGTTGAGGAGAATACTGAGATTCAGGTTACTAGGCTAGATGGGATTGAGGTTCACAAGGAGGAGGTGTTATCAATTTTGGAAAGTGTGAAAATAGATAAGTCCCCTGGGCCAGATGGGATTTACCCCAGGATTCTCTGGGAAGCCAGGGAGGAGATTGCAGAGCCTTTGTCCTTGATCGTTATGTCGTCATTGTCGACAGGAATAGTGTCGGAAGACTGGAGGATAGCAAATATTGTCCCCTTGTTCAAGAAGGGGAGTAGAGACAGCCCTGGTAATTATAGACCTGTGAGCCTTACTTCGGTTGTGGGTAAAATGTTGGAAAAGGTTATAAGAGACAGGATTTATAATCATCTTGAAAATAATAAGTTCATTAGCGATGGTCAGCACGGTTTTGTGAAGGGTAGGTCGTGCCTCACAAACCTTAGTGAGTTTTACGAGAAGGTGACCAAACAGGTGGATGAGGGTAAAGCAGTGGATGTGGTGTATATGGATTTCAGTAAGCCGTTTGATAAGGTTCCCCATGGTAGGCTATTGCAGAACATACGGAACTATGGGGTTGAAGGTGATTCAGAGCTTTGGATCAGAAATTGGCTAGCTGAAAGAAGACAGAGGGTGGTGGTTGATGGCAAATGTTCACCTGGAGATTAGTTACTAGTGGTGTACCGCAAGGATCTGTTTTGGTGCCACTGCTGTTTGTCATTTTTATAAATGACCTGGAAGAGGGTGTAGAAGGGTGGGTTAGTAGATTTGCGGCGAAGGTCGGTGGAGTTGTGGATAGTGCCAAAGGATGTTGTAGGGTACAGAGGGACATAGATAGGCTGCAGAGCTGGGTTGAGAGATGGAAAATGGAGTTTAATGCGGAAAAATGTGAGGTGATTCACTTTGGAAGGAGTACCAGGAATGCAGAGTACTGGGCTAATGGGAAGATTCTTGGTAGTGTAGATGAACAGAGAGATCTTGGTGTCCAGGTGCATAAATCCCTGAAAGTTGCTACCCAGGTTAATAGGGCTGTGAAGAAGGCATATGGTGTATTCGCTTTTATTTGTAGGGGGATCGAGTTTCGGAGCCACGAGGTCATGCTGCAGCTGTACAAAACTCTGGTGAGACCGCACCTGGAGTATTGCGTGCAGTTCTGGTCACCGCATTATCGGAAGGATGTGGAAGCTTTGGAAAGGGTGCATAGGTGATTTAGTAGGATGTTGCCTGGTATGGAGGGAAGGTCTTACGAGGAAAGGCTGAGGGACCTGAGGTTGTTTTCGTTGAGAGATGGAGAAGGAGAGGTGACTTAATAGAGACATATAAGATAATCAGTGGGATAGATAGGGTGGATAGTGAGCGTCTTTTTCCTCGGATGGTGATGGCAAACACGAGGGGACATAGCTTTAAGTTGAGGGGTGATAGATATAGGACAGATGTGAGAGGTAGTTTCTTTACTCAGAGAGTAGTAGGGGCGAGGAACGCCCTGCCTGCAACAGTAGTAGACTCGCCAACTTTAAGAGCATTTAAATGGTCATTGGATAGACATATGGATGAAAATGGAATAGTATAGGTCAGATGGTTTCACAGGTCGGCGCAACATCGAGGGCCGAAGGGCCTGTACTGCGCTGTAATTTTCTACCTGCACCCCCAATACTGCCAGATCCCTGCTCCGCCTAATGCTGCCAGATCTATGTACTCCCCAAGGCTGCCAGATGCCTGCTCCCTCCAATACTGCCTGATCTCTGTACTCCCCAATTCTGCCAGCTACCTGCTCCATCCATTACTGCCAGCTCCCTGCTCCCTCCAATAGTTCCTGGTCTCTGTACTCCCCAATACTGCCTGCTCCCTGCCCCCTCCAATAATGCCCACTGCATGCTCCCTGCTCCCTCCAATACTGCCAGCTCCCTGCTCCCGCCAATGCTGCCTGCTCCCTGCTCCCTCCAGTACTACCAGATATCTGTACTCTCCAATACAGCCAGCTCCCTGCTCCCTCCAATAGTTCCTGGTCTCTGTACTCCCCAATACTGCCTGCTCCCTGCTACCACCTATAATGCCAAATGCGTGCTCCCTGCTCCCTCTAATACTGCGAGCTCCCTGCTCCCTCCAATACTGCCATCTCCCTGCTCCCTCCAAAACTGCCAGGCCGCTGCTCCCTAAAATAATGCCAGCTCCGTGCTCCCTCCAATACTGCCAACTCCCTGCTCCCTCTAACACTGCCTGTTCATTTTTCTCCCCAATACTGCCGGCTCCCTGCTCCTTCCAATAATGCCAACTGCGTGCTTCCTCCAATACTGCCAGCTCCCTGCTCCCACCGATACTGACAGGTCTCTGTACTCCCCAATACTGCCAGCTCCCGGCTCCCACCAATACAGCCAGCTCCCTGCTCCCACCAATACTTCCATATCCCTGCTCCATCCAATACTGCCAGCTCCGAGCTCCCTCCAAGAATGCCAACTGCGTGCTCCCTGCTCCCTCCAATACTGCGAGCACCCTGCTCCCTCCAATACTGCCATCTCCCTGCTCCCTCCAAAACTGCCATTTCCGTGCTCCCTCCAATACTGCCAGCTCCCTGCTCCCACCAATACTTCCATATCCCTGCTCCCTCCAATACTGCCAGCTCCGAGCTCCCTCCAATAATGCCATCTCCGTGCCCCGTCCAATATTGCCAGCTCCCTGCTCCCATCGATACTGACAGATCTCTGTACTCCCCAATGCTGCCAGCTCCCTGCTCCCTCCAATAATGCCTACTGCGTGCTCTCCGCTCCCTCCAATACTGCCAGCTCCCTGCTCCCTCCAGGACTGTCAGATCTCTGTACTCCCGAATGCTGCCATCTCCCTGCTCCCTCCAATACTGCTTGCTCCCTGCTCCCTCCAGGACTGCCAGACCTCTGTCCTCCCTAATGCTGCCAGCTCCCTGCTCCCTTCAATACTGCCAGATCTCTGCACTCCCCAATGCATGTAGCTCCCTGCACCCTCCAATACTGCCATATCTCAGCACTCCCCAAGGCTGCCAGATGCCTGCTTCCTCCAATACTGCCAGAACCCTACTCTCTCCAACACGGCCAGAGCTCTGTACTCCCCAATACTGCCAGCTACCTGCTCCCCGCAATACTGCCAGATCTCTGAACTCCCCAAGGCTGCCAGCTCCCTGCTTCCTCCAATACTGCCAGAACCCTGCTACCTCCAACACTGCCAGAGCTCTGTACACTCCAATATTGCCAGAGTCTCTGCACTCCCCAAGGCTGCCAGATCCCAGCTCCCTCCTATACTGTCAGGTCGCTACACCCTCTTATACAGCCTGCTCCCTGCTCCCTCCACTACAGCCAGATCTCTGTACTCCCCAATACTGTCAGCTGCCTGCCCCCTCTAATAATGCCAACTGCGTGCTCCCTGCTCCCTCCAATACTGTTAGCTCCCTGCTCCATCCAATACTGCCAGATCTCTGTACTCTCCGATACTCGCCAGCTCCCTGCGCCCTCCAATACTGCCAGCTCCATGCACGCCCTCCAATACTGCCAAATCTCTGCACTACCCAATATTGCAAGCTCCCTGCTCACTCCAATACTGCCAGGTCTCAATACTCCCAATACTGCCAGCTCCCTGCTCCCTCCAATACTGCCAGCTCCCTCCTCCCTCCAATACTGCCATATCAATGCTGCCTCCAATAATGCCAGCTCCCTGCTGCCTCCAATAATACCAGCTCCCTGCTCCGTCCAATACCGCCAGCTCCCTCCTCCCTCCAATACTGCCATATCCCTGCTCCCTCCAATAATGCCAGCTCCCTGCTCCCTCCAATACTGCCAGATATCTGTGCTCCCCAATACTGCCAGCACCTTGCTCACTCCAATACTGCCGGATCTCTGTACTCACCAATACTGCCAGCTCCCTGCTCCCTCCAATACTGACAGCTCCCTGCTCCCTCCAAAACTCCCAGATCTCTGAACTCCCCAAGGCTGCCAGCTCCCTGCTTCCTCCAATACTGCCAGAACCCTGCTACCTCCAACACTGCCAGAGCTCTGTACACTCCAATATTGCCAGATCTCTGCACTCCCCAAGGCTGCCAGATCCCTGCTCCCTCCTATGCTGTCAGGTCGCTACATCCTCTTATACTGCCTGCTCCCTGCTCCCTCCAGTACAGCCAGATCTCTGTACTCCCCAATACTGTCAGCTGCCTGCCCCCTCTAATAATGCCAACTGCGTGCTCCCTGCTCCCTCCAATACTGTTAGCTCCCTGCTCCATCCAATACTGCCAGATCTCTGTACTCTCCGATACTTGCCAGCTCCCTGCGACCTCCAATACTGCCAGCTCCCTGCGCGCCCTCCAATACTGCCAAATCTCTGCACTACCCAATATTGCAAGCTCCCTGCTCACTCCAATACTGCCAGGTCTCTATACTCCCCAATACTGCCAGCTCCCTGCTCCCTCCAATACTGCCAGCTCCCTCCTCCCTCCAATACTGCCATATCCCTGCTGCCTCCAATAATGCCAGCTCCCTGCTGCCTCCAATAATGCCAGCTCCCTGCTCCCTCCAATACCGCCAGCTCCCTCTTCCCTCCAATACTGCCATATCCCTGCTCCCTCCAATAATGCCAGCTCCCTGCTCCCTCCAATACTGCCAGATATCTGTGTTCCCCAATACTGCCAGCACCTTGCTCACTCCAATACTGCCGGATCTCTGTACTCACCAATACTGCCAGCTCCCTGCTCCCTCCAATACTGACAGCTCCCTGCTCCCTCCAAAACTCCCAGATCTCTGAACTCCCCAAGGCTGCCAGCTCCCTGCATCCTCCGATACTGCCAGAACCCTGCTACCTCCAACACTGCCAGAGCTCTGTACACTCCAATATTGCCAGATCTCTGCACTCCCCAAGGCTGCCAGATCCCTGCTCCCTCCTATACTGTCAGGTCGCGACACCCTCTTATCCTGCCTGCACCCTGCTCCCTCCAGTACAGCCAGATCTCTGCACTCCCCAATACTGTCAGCAGCCTGCCCCCTCTAATAATGCCAACTGCGTGCTCCCTGCTCCCTCCAATACTGTTAGCTCCCTGCTCCATCCAATACTGCCAGATCTCTGTACTCTCCGATACTCGCCAGCTCCCTGCGCCCTCCAATACAGCCAGCTCCCTGCGTGCCCTCCAATACTGCCAAATCTCTGCACTACCCAATATTGCAAGCTCCCTGCTCACTCCAATACTGCCAGGTCTCTATACTCCCCAATACTGCCAGCTCCCTGCTCCCTCCAATACTGCCAGCTCCCTGCTCCCTCCAATACTGACAGCTCCCTGCTCCCTCCAAAACTGCCTGCTCCCTGCTCACTCCAATACTGCCGGATCTCTCCTCCCTCCAATACTGCCATATCCTGGCTCCCTCCAATAAGGCCATCTCCCTGCTCACTCCAATACTGCCAGAACTCGGTACTCCCCAATACTGCCAGATCTCTGTACTCCCCAATACAGGGAGCTCCCTGCACCCTACAATACTGCCAGAACTCTGTACTCCCCAATACAGGGAGCTCCCTGCTCCCTGCAAAACTGCCAGATCTCTGTACTCCCCAATTCTGCCAAGTCCCTGCTCCCGCCAATACTACCAGATAACTGTACTCTCCAATACTGCCAGCTCCCTGCTCCCTCCAATACTTCCTGGTCTCTGTACTGCCCAATACTGCCAGCTCCCTGCTCCCTCCAACAATGCCCACTGCGTGCTCCCTCCAATACTGCCAGATCTCTGTACTCCCCAATTCTGCCAGCTCCTTGCTCCCTCCAATACTACCAGATATCTGTACTCTCCAAAACTGCCAGCTCCCTGCTCCCTCCAATACTTCCTGGTCTCTGTGCTCCCCAATACTGCCAGCTCCCTGCTCCATCCAACAATGCCCACTGTGTGCTCCCTCCAATACTGCCAGATCTCTGAACTCCCCAATTCTGCCAGTTCTCTGCTCCCTACAATATTGCCAGATCTCTGTACTCCCCAAGGCTGCCAACTCCCTGCTCCATCCAATAATGCCCACTGTGTGCTCCCTCCAATACTGTCAGAACTCTGTCCTCACCAATACTGCCAGCTACCTGCTCCCCACAATACTGCCAGATCTCTGTCCTCCCTAATGCTGCCAGCTCCCTGCTCCCTTCAATACTGCCAGATCTCTGTACTCCCCAATGCAGGTAGCTCCCTGCACCCTCCAATACTGCCATATCTCAGCACTCCCCAAGGCTGCCAGATGCCTGCTTCCTCCAATACTGCCAGAACCCTACTCTCTCCAACACGGACAGAGCTCTGTACTCCCCAATACTGCCAGCTACCTGCTCCCCCAATACTGCCAGATCTCTGAACTCCCCAAGGCTGCCAGATCCCTGCTCCCTCCTATACTGTCAGGTCGCTACACCCTCTTATCCTGCCTGCTCCCTGCTCCCTCCAGTACAGCCAGATCTCTGTACTCCCCAATACTGTCAGCTGCCTGCCCCCTCTAATAATGCCAACTGCGTGCTCCCTGCTCCCTCCAATACTGTTAGCTCCCTGCTCCATCCAATACTGCCAGATCTCTGTACTCTCCGATACTCGCCAGCTCCCTGCGCGCCCTCCAATACTGCCAAATCTCTGCACTACCCAATATTGCAAGCTCCCTGCTCACTCCAATACTGCCAGGTCTCAATACTCAGCAATACTGCCAGCTCCCTGCTCCCTCCAATACTGCCAGCTCCCTCCTCCCTCCAATACTGCCATATCAATGCTGCCTCCAATAATGCCAGCTCCCTGCTGCCTCCAATAATACCAGCTCCCTGCTCCCTCCAATACCGCCAGCTCCCTCCTCCCTCCAATACTGCCATATCCCTGCTCCCTCCAATAATGCCAGCTCACTGCTCCCTCCAATACTGCCAGATATCTGTGCTCCCCAATACTGCCAGCACCTTGCTCACTCCAATACTGCCGGATCTCTGTACTCACCAATACTGCCAGCTCCCTGCTCCCTCCAATGCTGACAGCTCCCTGCTCCCTCCAAAACTGCCAGATCTCTGAACTCCCCAAGGCTGCCAGCTCCCTGCTTCCTCCAATACTGCCAGAACCCTGCTACCTCCAACACTGCCAGAGCTCTGTACACTCCAATATTGCCAGATCTCTGCACTCCCCATGGCTGCCATATCCCTGCTCCCTCCTATACTGTCAGGTCGCTACATCCTCTGATACTGCCTGCTCCCTGCTCCCTCCAGTACAGCCAGATCTCTGTACTCCCCAATACTGTCAGCTGCCTGCCCCCTCTAATAATGCCAACTGCGTGCTCCCTGCTCCCTCCAATACTGTTAGCTCCCTGCTCCATCCAATACTGCCAGATCTCTGTACTCTCCGATACTCGCCAGCTCCCTGCGCCCTCCAATACTGCCAGCTCCCTGCGCGCCCTCCAACACTGCCAAATCTCTGCACTACCCAATATTGCAAGCTCCCTGCTCACTCCAATACTGCCAGGTCTCTATACCCCCCAATACTGCCAGCTCCCTGCTCCCTCCAATACTGCCAGCTCCCTCCTCCCTCCAATACTGCCATATCCCTGCTGCCTCCAATAATGCCAGCTCCCTGCTGCCTCCAATAATGCCAGCTCCCTGCTCCCTCCAATACCGCCAGCTCCCTCTTCCCTCCAATACTGCCATATCCCTGCTCCCTCCAATAATGCCAGCTCCCTGCTCCCTCCAATACTGCCATATATCTGTGCTCCCCAATACTGCCTGCACCTTGCTCACTCCAATTCTGCCGGATCTCTGGACTCACCAATACTGCCAGCTCCCTGCTCCCTCCAATACTGACAGCTCCCTCCTCCCTCCAATACTGCCATATCCCTGCTCCCTCCAATACTGCCAGCTCCCTGCTCCCTCCAATACTGACAGCTCCCTGCTCCCTCCAAAACGGCCAGATCTCTGAACTCCCCAAGGCTGCCAGCTCCCTGCTTCCTCCAATACTGCCAGAACCCTGCTACCTCCAACACTGCCAGAGCTCTGTACACTCCAATATTGCCAGATCTCTGCACTCCCCAAGGCTGCCAGATCCCTGCTCCCTCCTATACTGTCAGGTCGCTACACCCTCTTATCCTGCCTGCTCCCTGCTCCCTCCAGTACAGCCAGATCTCTGTACTCCCCAATACTGTCAACTGCCTGCCCCCTCTAATAATGCCAACTGCGTGCTCCCTGCTCACTCCAATACTGTTAGCTCCCTGCTCCATCCAATACTGCCAGATCGCTGTACTCTCCGAACTCGCCAGCTCCCTGCGCCCTCCAATACTGCAAGCTCCCTGCGCGCCCTCCAATACTGCCAAATCTCTGCACTACCCAATATTGCAAGCTCCCTGCTCACTCCAATACTGCCAGGTCTCTTTACTCCCCAATACTGCCAGCTCCCTGCTCCCTGCTCCCTCCAATACTGCCAGCTCCCTCCTCCCTCCAATACTGCCATATCCCTGCTGCCTCCAATAATGCCAGCTCCCTGCTCCCTCCAATACCGCCAGCTCCCTCCTCCCTCCAATACTGCCATATCCCTGCTCCCTCCAATAATGCCAGCTCCCTGCTCCCTCCAATACTGCCAGATATCTGTGACCCCAATACTGCCAGCACCTTGCTCACTCCAATACTGCCGGATCTCTGTACTCACCAATACTGCCAGCTCCCTGCTCCCTCCAATACTGACAGCTCCCTGCTCCCTCCAAAACTGCCTGCTCCCTGCTCACTCCAATACTGCCAGATATCTGTGCCCCCCAATACTGCCAGCACCTTGCTCACTCCAATACTGCCGGATCTCTGTACTCACCAATACTGCCAGCTCCATGCTCCCTCCAATACTGACAGCTCCCTGCTCCCTCCAAAACTGCCTGCTCCCTGCTCACTCCAATACTGCCGGATCTCTCCTCCCTCCAATACTGCCATATCCCTGCTCCCTCCAATAAGGCCATCTCCCTGCTCACTCCAATACCGCCAGATCTCTGTGCTCCCCAATACTGCCAGCTCCCAGCTCCCTCCAATACTGCCAGAACTCGGTACTCCCCAATACTGCCAGATCTCTGTACTCCCCAATACAGGGAGCTCCCTGCACCCTACAATACTGCCAGAACTCTGTACTCCCCAATACAGGGAGCTCCCTGCTCCCTGCAAAACTGCCAGATCTCTGTACTCCCCAATTCTGCCAAGTCCCTGCTCCCGCCAATACTACCAGATACCTGTACTCTCCAATACTGCCATCTCCCTGCTCCCTCCAATACTTCCTGGTCTCTGTACTGCCCAATACTGCCAGCTCCCTGCTCCCTCCAACAATGCCCTCTGCGTGCTCCCTCCAATACTGCCAGATCTCTGTACTCCCCAATTCTGCCAGCTCCTTGCTCCCTCCAATACTACCAGATATCTGTACTCTCCAAAACTGCCAGCTCCCTGCTCCCTCCAATACTTCCTGGTCTCTGTGCTCCCCAATACTGCCAGCTCCCTGCTCCATCCAACAATGCCCACTGTGTGCTCCCTCCAATACTGCCAGATCTCTGAACTCCCCAATTCTGCCAGTTCTCTGCTCCCTACAATATTGCCAGATCTCTGTACTCCCCAAGGCTGCCAGCTCCCTGCTCCATCCAATAATGCCCACTGTGTGCTCCCTCCAATACTGCCAGAACTCTGTCCTCACCAATACTGCCAGCTACCTGCTCCCCACAATACTGCCAGATCTCTGTACTCCCCAATGCTGCCAGCTCCCTGCTCCCTCCAATACTGCCAGATCTCTGTACTCCCCAATATTGCCAGCTCCCTGCTCACTTCAATACTGCCAGATCTCTGTACTCCCCAATATTGCCAGCTCCCTGCTCACTCCAATACTGACAGATCTCTGTACTCCCCAAAGCTGCCAGCTCCCTGCTCCCCCCAACACTGCCAGCCACCTGCTCCCTGCAATATTGCCGGATCTCTGTACTCACCAAAACTGCCAGTTCCCTGCTCACTGCAATACTGGAGCTCTCTGCTCCATCCTATACTGCCAGCTCACTGTTCCCTCCAATACTGCCAGATTACAGCTCCCTCCAATACTGCCAGATCCCTGCTCCCCCCAATACTGCCTGCTCCCTGCTCCCCGCATTACTGCCAGATCTCTGTACTCCCCAAAAGTGACAGCTCCCTGCTCTCACCAATACTGCCAGATCTCTGTACACCCCAATACTGCCAGCTCCCTGCACCCTCCAATACAGCAAGATCTCTGTACTCCCCAATAATGCCAGCTCCATGCTCCCCCCAACACTGCCAGCCACCTGCTCCCTGCAATATTGCCGGATCTCTGTACTCACCAAAACTGCCAGTTCCCTGCTCACTGCAATACTGGAGCTCTCTGCTCCATCCAATACTGCCAGCTCACTGTTCCCTCCAATACTGCCAGCTCACTGCTCCCACTAATACTGCCAGATCCCTGCTCCCTCCAATACTGCCAGATCCCTTCTCCCTCCAATACAGCCAGATCTCTGGAATCTCCAATACTGCCAGCTCACTCCTCCCTCCAATACTGGAGCTCTCTGCTCCCTCCAATACTGCCAGCTCACTACTCCCTCCAATACTGCCAGATCCCTGCTCCCTCCAATACTGCCATCTCCCTTCTCCCTCCAATACAGCCAGATCTCTGTACTCTCCAATACTGCCAGCTCCCTCCTCCCTCCAATACTGGAGCTCTCTGCTCCCTCCAATACTACCAGCTCACTGCTCCCTCCAATACTGCCAGATCCCTGCTCCCTCCAATACTGCCAGATCCTTGCTGCCTCCAATACTGCCAGATCTCTGTACTCCCTGCAATACAGCCAGCTCACTGCTCCCTCCAATAATGCCAGATTTCTGTACTCCCGAATACTGCCAGCTCCCTGCCCCCTCCAATACTGCCAGATCTCTGCTCTCCCAATACAGCCAGCTCCCTGCTCCCTCCAATACTGCCAGATCTCTGTACTCCCCAATACTGCAGCTCCCTCCTCACTCCAATACTGCCAGCTCCATGCTCCCTCGTAAACTGCCAGCTCCCTGCTCCCTCCAATACTGCCAGCTCACTTCTCCCTCCAATACTGCCTGATCTCCTTACTCCCCAATATTGCCTGCTCCCTGCTTGCTCCAATATTTCCAGATCTCTGTACTCCCCAATGCTGCCAGCTCCGTGCTCCCTCAAATACTGCCAGATCTCTGCACTCCCCAATAATGCCAGCTCCCTGGACACTCCAATAATGCCACATCTCTGTATTCTCCAGTACTGCCAGCTCGCTGCTCCCTCCAATACTGGAGCTCACTGCTCCCTCCAACACTGCCAGCTCCCTGCTCCCTCCAATATTGTCAGGTCTCTGTACTCCGCAATACCGCCAGCTCTCTGATCCAATAAATACTGCCAGCTCCCTGCTCCCACCAATAATGCCAGGTCTCTGTACTCCCCAACGCTGCCAGCTCCCTGCTCCCTCCAATACTGCCAGCTCCCTGCTTCGTCCAATATTGCCAGGTCTCTGTACTCCGCAATGCTGCCAGCTCCCTGCTCCATCAAATACTGCCAGCTCCCTGCTCCCTCCAATAATGCCAGGTCTTTGTACTCCCCAATACTGCCAGCACCCTGCTCCCTCCAATACTGCCAGCTCCCTGCTCCCTCCACTACTGTCAGCTCGCTGCTCGCTCCAATACTGCCAGGTCTCTGTACTGCCCAATACTGCCAGCTCCCTGCTCCATCAAATACTGCCAGCTCCCTGCTCCCTCCAATACTGTCAGCGCACTCCTCCCTCCAATACTGCCAGTTCCCTGCTCCTTCCAATACTGCCAGCTCCCTGCTCCCTCCAATACTGCCAGCTCCCTGCTCCCTCCAATACTGTCAGCTCACTCCTCCCTCCAATACGGCCAGCTCCCTCCTCCCTCCAATACTGTCAGCTCACTTCTCCCTCAAATACTGCCAGATCACTGCTCCCTCCAATATTGCCAATCTCTGTACTCCGCTATAATGCCAGCTCCCTGCTGGCTCCAATATTGCCACATCTCTGCACTCCCCAATACTACCAGCTCCCTGCTCGCTCCAATACTGGAGCTCACTGCTCCCTCCAATACTGCCAGCTCACTTCTCCCTCGAAAACTGCCAATCTCTGTACTCCCCAAAACTGCCAGCTCCCTGCTCCATCCAATACTGCCAGATCTCTTTTCTCCCAATACTGCCAGCTCCCTGCTCCCTCCAATAGCACCAGTTTTCTGCACCCTCCAGTACTGCCAGTTCCCTGCACACTCCAATACTACCAGTTCCCTGCACCTTCCAATAATGCCAGCTCCCTCCCATACTGCCAGCTCCCTGCTCCCCCCAATACTGCCATCACCATGTTCCATCCAATACTACTCGTTCCCTGCACCCTCCTAAACTGCCGGTTCCCTGCTCCCTACAATACTGCCAGATCTCTTTACTCCCAATACTGCCAGCTCCCTGCTCCCTCCAATACTGCCAGATCTCTGTACTCCCCAATACTGCCAGCTCTCTGCTCCCTCCAATACTGCCAGATCTCTGTCCACCGGAATACTGCCAGCTCCCTGCCCCCTCCAATACTGCCATCTCCCTGCTCCCTCCAGTAGTGTCAGCTCCCTGCCCCCTCCAATACTGCCAGCTCCCAGGTCCCTCCAAAACTGCCAGCTGCCCGCTCCCTCCAATACTGCCAACCTCCTGCGCCCTCCTGTACTACCAGCTCCCAGCACCCTCCAATACTGCCATCTCCCTCCTCCTTCCAATAGTGACAACTCCCTGCTCCCTCCAATAATGCAAGATCTCTGTACTCCTCAATACTGCCAGTTCCCTGCTCCCTACCATATTGACATCTCTCAGTTCTCCCAATACTGCCAGCTCCCTGCTCCCTCCAACACTACGACTCCATTCTCCCTCCAATACATCCAGATTTCTGGACTCCGCAACACTGCCAGCTCGCTGCTCCCTCCAGTAATGCCAGCTCCCTGCTCCCTCCAACACTCCGACCCAATGCTCCATCCAATACTGCCAGCTCCCTGCTCCCTCCAATACAGCCAGATTTCTGGACTCCGCAATGCTGCCAGCTCCCTGCTCCCTCCAATAATGCCAGCTCCCTGCTGCCCACAACACTACCTGCTCCCTGCTCCATCCAATACTGCCAAATCCCAGCTCCGTCCAATACTGCCAGCTCCCTGCTCCCTCCAACACTGCCAGCTCCCTGCTCCCTTCAACACTACCTGCTCTCTGCTCCCTCCAATACTGACAGCTCCCTACTGCCTCCAATAATGCCAGATCCCTGCTACCTCCAATACTGCCAGATCTCTGTACTCCCCAATACTGCCAGCTCCCTGCTCCTTCCAATACTGCCAGATCTCTGTACTCCCCAATGCTGCCAAGTCCCTGCTCCATCAAATACTGCCAGATCTCTCTACTCCCCAATACTGCCATCTCCCTGCTCCCTCCAATACTGCCAGATCTCTGTACTCCCCAAACTGCCAACTCACTGCAGCCTCCAATACTGCCAGCTTCCTGTTCGCTCAAATACTGCCAACTCCCACCTCCCTCCAATACTGCCAGCGCATGCTACCTCAAATACTGCCAGATCTCTGTACACCCCGATACTGCCAGATTCCTGCGCCCGGCAATGCTGCCAGCTCCATGTTCCATCCAATACTGCACACTCTCTGCACCGTTCAATACTGCCTTCACAATGCACCTGCCAATACTACTCGTTCCCTGCTCCCTACAATACTGCCAGATCTCTTTACTACCAATACTGCCAGCTCCCTGCTCCCTCCCATCCTGTCAGATCGCTGTACTCCCCAATACTGCCAGCTCCCTGCTCCCTCCAATACTGCCATATCTCTGTACTCCCCAATACTTCCAGCTCCATGCTCCCTCCAATACTGCCAGATCTCTGTTCTCCCAATACTTCCAGCTCCCTGCTTCCTCCAATACCACCAGTTCTCTGCACCCTCCAGTGCTGCCAGTTCCCTGCACCCTCCAATACCACCAGTTCCCTGCACCTTCCAATACTGCCAGCTCCCTCCCATACTGCCAGATTCCTGCGCCCCGCAATGCTGTCAGCTCCCTGCTCCCTCCAAAACTGCCAGATATCTGTACTCCCCAATACTGCCAGCTCCCTGCTCCCTCCAATACTACCAGTTCTCTGCACCCTCCAGTACTGCCAGTTCCCTGCACCCTCCAATACTACCAGTTCCCTGCACCTTCCAATACTGCCAGCTCCCTCCCATACTGCCAGCTTCCTGCTCCCCCAATACTGCCATCTCCATGTTCCATCCAATAATGCAAACACGCAGCACCGTTCAATACTGCCTTCTCCCTGCACCCTCCAATACTACTCGTTCCCTGCACCCTCCAATACTGCCAGTTCCCTGCTCCCTACAATACTGCCAGATCTCTTTACTCCCAATACTGCCAGCTCCCTGCTCCCTCCCATACTGCCAGATCTCTGTACTCCCCAATACTGCCAGCTCCCTGCCCCCTCCAATACTGTCATCTCCCTGCTCCCTCCAATAGTGTCAGCTCCCTGCCCCCTCCAATACTGCCAGCTCCCAGGTCCCTCCAAAACTGCCAGCTCCCCGCTCACTCCAATACTGCCAACTTCCTGCACCCTCCAGTTCTACCTGCTTTCAGCACCCTCCAATACTGCCATCTCCCTCCTCCTTCCAATAGTGACAACTCACTGCCCCCTCCAATAATGCAAGATCTCTGTGTACCCCACTACAGCCAGCTCCCTGCTTCCTCCAATACTTACAGATCTCTGTACTCCCCAACACTGCCAGCTCCCTGCTCACTCCAGTAATGCCAGCTCCCTGCTCCCTCCAACACTACGACTCCATTCCCCCTCCAATACAACCAGCTTTCTGGACTCCGCAACACTGCCAGCACCCTGCTCCCTCCAGTAATGCCAGCTCCCTGCTCCCTCCAATACAGCCAGATTTCTGGACACCGCAATACTGCCAGCTCCCTGCTTCCCCCAATACTGCCAGCTCCCTGCTCCCCACAACATTACCTGCTCCTTGCTCCCTACAACACTACATGCTCGCTGCGCCCTACAATACTCCCAGCTCCCTGCTCCCTTTCAATACTGCCAGCCCTCTGCTCCTTCCAATACTGCCAGAACTCTGTACTCCATAAAACTGACAGCTCCCTGCCGCCTCCAATAATGCCAGATCCCTGCTCCCTCCAATACTGCTAGATCACTGTACTCCCCAATACTGCCAGCTCCCTGCTCCTTCCATTACCGCCACATCTCTGTACTTCCCAATACTTCCAGATCCCTGCTACCTCCAATACTGCCAGATCTCTGGACTCCCCAATACTGCCAGATCCCTGCTCCTTCCAATACTGCCAGATCTCTGTACTCCCCAATACTGCCAGCTCCCTGCTCCTTCCAATACTGCCAGATCTCTGTACTCCCCAATGCTGCCAAGTCCCTGCTCCATCAAATACTGCCAGATCTCTCTACTCCCCAATACTGCCAGCTCCCTGCTCCCTCCAATACTGCCAGATCTCTGTACTCCCCAATACTGCCAACTCACTGCAGCCTCCAATACTGCCAGCTTCCTGTTCGCTCAAATACTGCCAACTCCCACCTCCCTCCAATACTGCCAGCTCATGCTACCTCGAATACTGCCAGATCTCTGTACACCCCGATACTGCCAGCTTCCTGCGCACGGCAATGCTGACAGCTCCATGTTCCATCCAATACTGCACACTCGCTGCACCGTTCAATACTGCCTTCACCCTGCACCTTCCAATACTACTCGTTCCCTGCACCCTCCAATACTGCCAGTTCCCTGCTCCCAACAATACTGCCAGATCTCTTCACTACCAATACTGCCAGCTCCCTGCTCCCTCCCATACTGTCAGATCACTGTACTCCCCAATACTGCCAGCTCCCTGCTCCCTCCAACACTGCCAGATCTCTGTACTCCCCAATACTGCCAGCTCCATGCTCCCTCCAATACTGCCGGATCTAATGCTGCCCCTCAATCTAAGGCAGCCCCTCAAACTAAGTTAGCCCCTCAAACTAATGCAGCCACTCAATCAAAGGCAGACTCTCAAACTACTGCAGCGACTCAATCAAAGGCAGCCCCTCAAACTAAGCCCACCCCTCAAATTAATACAGCCACTCAAACTAAGGCAGCCCCTCAAACTAAAGCAGCCTCTCAAACTAAGGCAGCCTCTCACATGAAGGCAGCCCCTCAAAGTAAGGCAGACCCTCAAATTAAGGGAGCGCCTCAACCAAAGGCAGCCCCTCAAACTAATGCAGCCGCTCAACTTGAGGCAGCCCCTCAAACCCAGGCAGCCTCTCAAACTAAGGCAGACTCTCAAACTAAGGCAGCCTGTCAAACTGAGGCAGCCTCTAAAAGTAAGGCAGACCCTCAAACTAAGGCAGCCTCTCAAACTAAGACAGCCTCTCAAACTAAGGCAGCCTGTCAAACTAAAGCAGCCCATCAAAATAATGCAGCCCCTCAATCTAAGGCAGCCCCTCAAACTAAGGCAGCACCTCAAACTAAGTTAGCCCCTCAAACTAATGCAGCCACTCAATCAAAGGCAGACTCTCAAACTACTGCAGCGACTCAATCAAAGGCAGCCCCTCAAACTAAGCCCACCCCTCAAATTAATACAGCCACTCAAACTAAGGCAGACCCTCAAACTCAAGCAGCCTCTCAAACTAAGGCAGCCTCTCACATGAAGGCAGCCCCTCAAAGTAAGGCAGACCCTCAAATTAAGGGAGCGCCTCAACCAAAGGCAGCCCCTCAAACTAATGCAGCCGCTCAACTTGAGGCAGCCCCTCAAACCCAGGCAGCCTCTCAAACTAAGGCAGACTCTCAAACTAAGGCAGCCTGTCAAACTGAGGCAGCCTCTAAAAGTAAGGCAGACCCTCAAACTAAGGCAGCCGCTCAAACTAAGGCAGCCGCTCAAACTAAGGCAGCCTCTCAAATTAAGGCAGACCCTCAAACTCAGGCAGCCCCTCAAACTAAGGCTGCCGCTCAAACGACGACAGCCCCCAAACTAAGGCAGCCTCTCAAACTAAGGCAGCCCCTCAAACTAAGGCAGCCTCTCAAACTAAGGCACCCCCTCAAACTAATGCAGCCCCTCAATCTAAGGCAGCCACTCATACTAAGACAGCCCCTCTAACTAATGCAGCCCCTCAATCCAAGGCCACTCCTCAAACTAAGGCAGCCCCTCAAACTAAGGCAGACGCTCAAACTAAGGCAGGCCCTTAAAGTAAGGCAGCCCCTCAAACTAAGGAAGGGCCTCAACCAAAGGCAGCCCCTCAAACTAATGCAGCCGCTCAATCTCAGGCAGCCTCTCAAACTAAGGCAGCCTGTCAAACTAAGGCAGCCTCTCAAAGTAAGGCAGACCATCAAACTAAGGCAGCCTCTCAAACAAAGGCAGTCTCTCAAACTAAGGCAGGCCCTCAAACTAAGGCAGCCCCTCAAACTAAGGCAGCCCCTCAAACTAAGTTAGCCCTCAAACTAATGCAGCCACTCATTCAAAGGCAGACTCTCAAACTACTGCAGCCACTCAATCAAAGGCAGCCCCTCAAACTAAGCCCACCCCTCAAATTAATGCAGCCGCTCAAACTGAGGCAGCCCCTCAAACTCAAGCAGCCTCTCAAACTAAGGCAGCCTCTCACATTAAGGCCGCCTCTCAAAGTAAGGCAGACCCTCAAATTAAGGGAGTGCCTCAACCAAAGGCAGCCCCTCAAACTAATGCAGCCGCTCAACTTTAAGCAGCCCCTCAACCCCAGGCAGGCTCTCAAACTAAGGCAGACTCTCAAACTAAGGCAGCCTGTCAAACAGAGGCAGCCTGTCAAACTGAGGCAGCCTCTAAAAGTAAGGCAGACCCTCAAACTAAGGCAGCCGCTCAAACTAAGGCAGCCGCTCAAGCTAAGGCAGCCTCTCAAATTAAGGCAGACCCTCAAACTAATGCAGCCCCTCAAACTAAGGCAGCCACTCAAACGAAGACAGCCCCCAAACTAAGGCAGCCTCTCAAACTAAGGCAGCCCCTCAAACTAAGGCAGCCTCTCAAACTAAGACAGCCTCTCAAACTAAGGCAGCCTGTCAAACTATAGCAGCCCATCAAAATAATGCAGCCCCTCAATCTAAGGCAGCCCCTCAAACTAAGGCAGCACCTCAAACTAAGGCAGCCCCTCTAACAAATGCAGCCCCTCAATCTAAGGCAGCCCCTCAAACTAAGTCAGCCCCTCAAACTAATGCAGCCACTCAATCAAAGGCAGACTCTCAAACTAATGCAGCCACTCAATCAAAGGCTGAACCTCAAACTAAGCCTATCCCTCAAACTAATGCAGCCGCTCAAACTAAGGCAGCCCCTCAAACTCAGGCAGCCTCTCAAACTAAGACAGCCTCTCAAACTAAGGCAGCCTGTCAAACTAAGGCAGCCTCTCAAAGTAAGGCAGACCCTCAAATTAAGGGAGCGCCTCAACCAAAGGCAGCCCCTCAAACTACTGCAGCCGCTCAAATTAAGGCAGCCCCTCAAACTCAGGCAGCCTCTCAAACTAAGGCAGCCTCTCAAACTAAGGCAGCCTGTCAAACTGAGGCAGCCTGTAAAAGTAAGGCAGACCCTCAAACTAAGGCAGCCGCTCAAACTAAGGCAGATTCTCAAACTAAGGCAGCCGCTCAAACTAAAGCAGCCGCTCAAACTAAGGCAGCCGCTCAAACTAAGGCAGTCTCTCAAATTAAGGCAGACCCTCAAACTAAGGTAGCACCTCAAACTAAGGAAGCCGCTCAAACTAAGGCAGACTCTCAAACTAAGGGAGACGCTCAAACTAAGGCAGCCGCTCAAACTAATGCAGCCCCTCAAACTAAGGCAGCCGCTCAAATTAAGGCAGCCCCTCAAACTATGGCAGACTCTCAAACTAAGGCAGCCCCTCAAACATAGGCAGCCTCTCAAACTAAGGCTGCCCCTCAAACTAATGCAGCCCCTGAAACTAATGCAGAACTCAATCTAATGCAGCACCTCAAACTAAGACATCCCCTCAAACTGATGCAGCCCCTCAATCTAAGGCAGCCCCTCAAACTAAGGCAGCCCCTCAAACTAAGGCAGACTCTCAAACTAATGTAGCCACTCAATCAAAGGCAGCCCCTCAAACTAAGCCAACCCCTCAAACTAAGGCACCCCTCAAACTAAGGGAGGGCCTCAACCAAAGGCAGCACCTCAAACTAATGCAGCCGCTCAAACTAAGGCAGCCTCTCAAACTGAGGCAGCCCCTCAAACTAAGGCAGACTCTCAAACTGACGCTGCCCCTTAAAGTAAGGCAGCCCTACAAACTAAGTGAGCGCCTCAACCAATGGCAGCCCCTCAAACTAATGCAGCCGCTCAATCAAAAGCAGCCCCTCAAACTAAGCCAACCCCTCAAACTAAAGCAGCCCCTCAAACTAAGGCAGACTCTCAAACTGACGCTGCCCCTTAAAGTAAGGCAGCCCTACAAACTAAGTGAGCGCCTCAACCAAAGGCAGCCCCTCAAACTAATGCAGCCGCTCAAACTAAACTGCCCCTCAAACTGAGGGAGCCGATCAAACTAATGCAGCCCAGTCTAAGGCAGCCCCTCAAACTAAGGCAGCCTCTCAAACAAAGGCAGCCCCTCAAACTAAGGCAGCCGCTCAAAATAAGGCCGCCCCTCAAACAAAGGCAGCCGCTCAAACTAAACTGCCCCTCAAACTGAGAGAGACGATCAAACTAATGCAGCCCAGTCTAAGGCAGCCCCTCAAACTCAGGCAGCCTCTCAAACAAAGGCAGCCGCTCAAACAAAGGCAGCCCCTCAAACTAAGGCAGCCGCTCAAAATAAGGCAGCCCCTCAAACAAAGGCAGCCGCTCAAACTAAACTGCCCCTCAAACTGAGAGAGCCGATCAAACTAATGCAGCCCAATCTAAGGCAGCCCCTCAAACTCAGGCAGCCTCTCAAACAAAGGCAGCCGCTCAAACTAAGGCAGCCCCTCAAACTAATGCAGCCCCTCAATCTAATGCAGCCCCTCAATCTAATGCAGCCACTCAATCAAAGGCAGACTCTCAAACTAATGCAGCCACTCAATCAAAGGCAGCGCCTCAAACTAAGCCAACCCCTCAAACTATGGCAGCCCCTCAAACTAAGGCAGACTCTCAAACTCATGCAGCCCCTTAAAGTAAGGCAGCCCCTAAAACTAAGCCTACCCCTCAAACTAATGCAGCCGCTGAAACGAAGGCAGACCTCAAACTCAGGCAGCCTCTCAAACTAAGGCAGCCCCTCAAACTAAGGCAGCCTGTCAAACTAAGGCAGCCTCTCAAAGAAAGGCAGACACTCAAACTAAGGGAGCGCCTCAACCAAAGGCAGCCCCTCAAACTAATGCAGCCGCTCAAATTAAAGCAGCCCCTCAAACTCAGGCAGCCTCTCAACCAAAGGCAGCCCATCAAACTAATGCAGCCGCTCAAACTAAGGCAGCCCCTCAAACTAAGGCAGCAACTCAAACTAATGCAGACACTCAAACTAAGGCACCCCCTCAAACTAATGCAGACCCTCAATCTAAGGCACCCCCTCAAACGAATGCAGCCCCTCAATCTATGGCAGCCCCTCATTCCAAGGCAGCCCCTCAAACTAATGCAGCCCCTCAAACGAAGGCAGCCCCTTAAACTAAGCCAGCCCCTCAAACTAATGCAGCCACTCAATCAAAGGCAGCCCCTCAAAGTAAGCCAACCACTCAAACTAAGGTAGCACCTCAAACTAAGGCAGCCGCTCAAAGTACTGCAGCCCCTCAAACAAATGCAGCCCCTCAATCTAAGGCAGCCCCTTAAACTAAGGCAGCCCCTCAAACTAATGCAGCCCCACAAACTAATGCAGCCCCTCAAACCAAGGCAGCCGCTCAATCTAAGGCAGCCCCTCAAACTATGGCAGCCGCTCAAACTAAGGCATCCGCTCAAACGAAGGCAGCCCCTCAAACTTAGGCAGCCGCTCAAACTCAGGCAGGCCCTCAAACTGAGACAGCCGCTCAAACTAATGCAGCCCCTCAGTCTAAGGCAGCCCCACAAACTCAGGCAGCCTCTCAAATTAAGGCAACCGCTCAAACTAAGGCAGCCCCTCAAACTAAGACAGCCGCTCAAACTAATGCAGCCTCTCAAACTAAGTCAGCCGCTCAAATTAAGGCAGCCCCTCAAACTGTGGCAGACTCTCAAACTAAAGCAGCCCCTCAAACTTAGGCAGCCCCTCAAACTATGGCAGCACCTCAAACTAATGCAGCCCCTCAAACTAATGCAGTCCCTCAAACTAATGCAGCCCCTCAATCTAAGGCAGCCCCTCAAAATAATGCAGCCACTCAATCAAAGGCAGACTCTCAAACTAATGCAGCCACTCAATCAAAGGCAGCCCCTCAAACTAAGCCAACACCTCAAACTAAGGCAGCCCCTCAAACTAAGGCAGACTCTCAAACTATTGCAGCCCCTTAAAGTAAAGCAGCCCCACAAACTAAGGGAGCGCCTCAACCAAAGGCAACCCCTCAAATTAATGCAGCCGCTCAAACTAAGGCAGTCCCTCAAACTCAGGCAGCCTCTCAAAGTAAAGCAGACCCTCAAACTAAGGCAGCCGCTCAAACTAAGGCAGACTCTCAAACTAAGGCAGCCGCTCAAATTAAGGCAGCCCCTCAAACAAAGGCAGACTCTCAAACTAAGCCAACCTCTCAAACTAAGTCAGCCGCACAATCTAAGGCTGCCCCTCAAACTAAGGTAGCCCCTCAAACCGAGGCATCCGCTCAAACTAATGCAGCCCCTCAATCTAAGGAAGTCCCTCAACTAAGGCAGCCGCTCAAACTAAAGAAGCCCATCAAACTAATGCAGCCCCTCAAACTAAGTCAGCCCCTCAAACTGATGCAACCACTCAATCAAAGGCAGACTCTCAAACTAATGCAGCCACTCAATCAAAGGCAGCCCCTCAAACTAAGCCTACCCCTCAAACTAATGCAGCCGCTCAAACTAAGGCAGCCCCTCAAACTCAGGCATACTCTCAAACTAAGGCAGCCCCTAAAACTAAGGCAGACTGTCAAACCACGGCAGCCTCTCAAAATAAAGCAGACCCTCAAACTAAGGGAGCGCCTCAACCAAAGGCAGCCACTCAAACTAATGCAGCTGCTCCAACTAAGGCAGCCCCTCAAGCACAGGCAGCCTCTCAAACTAAGGCAGCCGCTCAAACTGAAGCAGCCGGTCAAACTAAGGCAGCCTCTCAAAGTAAGGCAGACCCTCAAACGAAGGCAGCCGCTCAAACTAAGGCAGACTCTCAAACAAAGGCAGAACCTCAAACTAAGGCAGCCGCTCAAACTAAGGCAGACTCTCAAACTAAGGCAGCCTCTCAAACTAATGCAGCCCCTCAATCCAAGGAAGCCTCTCAAACTAAGGCAGCCCCTCAAACTAATGCAGCCCCTCAATCTAAGGCAGCCCCTCAAACAAATGCAGCCCCTCAAACTAAGCTGCCCCTCAAACTAAGTCCGCCCCTCAAACTAATGCAGCCACTCAATCAAAGGCAGCCCCTCAAACTAAGCCTACCCCTCAAACTAATGCAGCCGCTCAAACTAAGGGAGCGCCTCAACCAAAGTCAGCCCCTCAAACTAATGCAGCCACTCAAATTAAGGCAGCCCCTCAAACTAAGGCAGCCCCTCAAAGTAAGGCAGCCGCTCAAACTAAGGCAGCCTGTCAAACTAAGGCAGACTGTCAAACCACGGCAGCCTCTCAAAATAAAGCAGACCCTCAAACTAAGGGAGCGCCTCAACCAAAGGCAGCCACTCAAACTAATGCAGCTGCTCCAACTAAGGCAGCCCCTCAAACACAGGCAGCCTCTCAAACTAAGGCAGCCGCTCAAACTAAAGCAGCCTGTCAAACTAAGGCAGCCTCTCAAAGTAAGGCCGACCCTCAAACGAAGGCAGCCGCTCAAACTAAGGCAGACTCTCAAACAAAGGCAGAACCTCAAACTAAGGCAGCCGCTCAAACTAAGGCAGACTCTCAAACTAAGGCAGCCTCTCAAACTAATGCAGCCCCTCAATCTAAGGAAGCCTCTCAAACTAAGGCAGCCCCTCAAACTAATGCAGCCCCTCAATCTAAGGCAGCCCCTGAAACAAATGCAGCCCCTCAAACTAAGCTGCCCCTCAAACTAAGTCCGCCCCTCAAACTAATGCAGCCACTCAATCAAAGTCAGACTCTCAAACTAATGCAGCCACTCAATCAAAGGCAGCCCCTCAAACTAAGCCTACCCCTCAAACTAATGCAGCCGCTCAAACTAAGGGAGCGCCTCAACCAAAGTCAGCCCCTCAAACTAATGCAGCCACTCAAATTAAGGCAGCCCCTCAAACTGAGGCAGCCTGTCAAGCTAAGGCAGCCTGTCATACTAAGACAGCCTGTCAAACTAAGGCAGCCTCAAAAAGTAAGGCAGACCCTCAAACTAAGGCAGCCGCTAAAAATAAGGCAGACTGTCAAACTAAGGCATCCCCTCAAACTAAGGCAGCCGCTCAAACTAAGGCAGACTCTCAAACTATGGCAGACTGTCAAACGAAGGCAGCCCCTCAAACTTAGGCAGCCTCTCAAACTAAGGCTGCCCCTTAAACTAATGCAGCCCCTCAAACTAATGCAGAACTCTATCTAAGGCAGCCCCTCAAAATAAGGCAGGCCCTCAAACTAATGCAGCCCCTCAAACTAATGCAGCCCCTCAACCTAATGCAGCCCCTCAATCTAAGGCTGCCCCTCAAACTAATGCACCCACTCAAACAAATGCAGCCCCTCAAACTAATGCAGCCCCTCAATCTAAGGCAGCCCCTCAAACTAATGCAGCCACTCAATCAAAGGCAGACTCTCAAACTAATGCAGCCACTCAATCAAAAGCAGCCCCTCAAACTAAGCCAACCCCTCAAACTAAGGCAGCCCCTCAAACTAAGGCAGACTCTCAAACTGACGCTGCCCCTTAAAGTAAGGCAGCCCTACAAACTAAGGGAGCGCCTCAACCAAAGGCAGCCCCTCAAACTAATGCAGCCGCTCAAACTAAGGCAGCCCCTCAAACTCAGGCAGCCTCTCAAACTAAGGCAGCCGCTGAAACTAAGGCAGCCTGTCAAACTAAGGCAGCCGCTCAAACTAAGGCAGCCGCTCAAACTAAGGCAGCCCCTCAAACTCAGGCAGCCTCTCAAACTAACGCAGCCGCTGAAACTAAGGCAGCCTGTCTAAGTAAGGCAGACCCTCAAACAAAGGGAGCGCCTCAACCAAAGGCAGCCCCTCAAACTAATGCAGCCGCTCAAATTAAGGCAGCCCCTCAAGCTAAGGCAGCCTCAAAAAGTAAGGCAGACCCTCAAACTAAGGCAGCCGCTCAAACTAAGGCAGACTCTCAAACTAAGGCAGACTCTCAAACTAAGGGAGCGCCTCAACCAAAGGCAGCCCCTCAAACTAATGCAGCCGCTCAAATTGAGGCAGCCCCTCAAACTGAGGAAGCCTCTAAAAGTAAGGCAGACCCTCAAACTAAGGCAGCCGCTCAAACTAAGGAAGACTCTCAAACTAAGGCATACCCCTCAAACTAAGGCAGCCGCTCAAACTAATGCACACTCTCAAACTGAGGCAGCCGCTCAAACAAAGCCAGACGCTCAAACTAAGGCAGCCTCTCAAATTAAGGCAGCCGCTCAAATGAAGGCAGCACCTCAAAGTAAGGCAGCCTCTCAAACTAAGGCACTCCCTCAAACTAATGCAGCCCCTCAATCTAAGGCAGCCCCTCATTCTAATGCAACCCCTCAAATTAATGCAGCCCCTCACACTAAGGCAGCCCCTCAAACGAAGCCAACCCCTCAAACTAAGGCATCCCCTCAAACTAAGGCAGACTCTCAAACTAATGCAGCCACTCAATCTAAGGCAGCCCCTGAAACTAAGCTAACCCCTCAAACTAAGGCAGCCCCTCAAACTGAGGCAGCCCGTCAAAATAATGCAGCCCCTCAAACTAATGCAGACCCTCAATCTAATGCAGCCCCTCAAACTAATGCAGCCCCTCAATCTAAGGCAGCCCCTCAAACTAATGCAGCCACTCAATCAAAGGCAGACTCTCAAACTAATGCAGCCACTCAATCAAAAGCAGCCCCTCAAACTAAGCCAACCCCTCAAACTAAGGCAGCCCCTCAAACTAAGGCAGACTCTAAAACTGACGCTGCCCCTTAAAGTAAGGCAGCCCTACAAACAAAGGGAGCGCCTCAACCAAAGGCAGCCCCTCAAACTAATGCAGCCGCTCAAACTAAGTCAGCCCCTCAAACTCAGGCAGCCTCTCAAACTAAGGCAGCCTGTCAAACTAAGGCAGCCTGTCAAACTAAGGCAGCCGCTCAAACTAAGGCAGACTCTCAAGCTAAGGCAGCCTCTCAAACTAAGTCAGCCGCTCAATCTGAGGCAGCCCCTCAAACTAAGGCAGCCCATCAAACTAAGGCAGCCGCTCAAACTAATGCAGCCCCTCAATCTAAGGCAGCCCCTCAAACTAAGGCAGCCCCTCAAACTAAGGCAGCCCCTCAAACTAATGCAGCCCCTCAATCTAAGGCAGCCCATCAAACAAATGCAGCCCCTCAAACTACGTCAGCCCCTCAAACTAAGTCAGCCCCTCAAACTAATGCAGCCACTCAATCAAAGGCAGACTCTCAAACTAATGCAGCCGCTCAAACTAAGGCAGCCCCTCAAACGCAGGCAGCCTCTCAAACTAACGCAGCCGCTGAAACTAAGGGAGCCTTTCAAAGTAAGGCAGACCCTCAAACTAAGGGAGCGCCTCAACCAAAGGCATCCCCTCAACCTAATGCAGCCGCTCAAATTAAGGCAGCCCCTCAAGCTAAGGCAGCCTCAAAAAGTAAGGCAGCCCCTTTAACTAAGCCAACCCCTCAAACTAAGGCATCCCATCAAACTAAGGCAGACTCTCAAACTAATGCAGCCACTCAATCTAAGGCAGCCCCTCAAACTAAGCTAACCCCACAAACTAAGGCAGCCCCTCAAACTGAGGCAGCCCCTCAAAATAATGCAGCCCCTCAAACTAATGCTGACCCTCAATCTAATGCAGCCCCACAAACTAATGCAGCCACTCAATCAAAGGCAGACTCTCAAACTAATGCAGCGCCTCAACCAAAGGCAGCCCCTCAAACTAATGCAGCCTCTCAAATTAAGGCAGCCCCTCAAACTAAGGCAGCCTCTAAAAGTAAGGCAGACCCTCAAACTAAGGCAGCCGCTCAAACTAAGGCAGCCCCTCAAACTAAGGCAGCCCCTCAAACTAAGGCAGCCGCTCAAACTAATGCAGACTCTCAAACTAAGGCAGCCGCTCAAACTAAGGCAGCCCATCAAACAAATGCAGCCCCTCAAACTACGTCAGCCCCTCAAACTAAGTCAGCCCCTCAAACTAATGCAGCCACTCAATCAAAGGCAGACTCTAAAACTAATGCAGCCGCTCAAACTAAGCAGCCCCTCAAACTCAGGCAGCCTCTCAAACTAACGCAGCCGCTCAAACTAAGGCAGCCTGTCAAAGTAAGGCAGACCCTCAAACTAAGGGAGCGCCTCAACCAAAGGCAGCCCCTCAAACTAATGCAGCCGCTCAAACTAAGGCAGCCGCTCAAACTAAGGCAGACTCTCAAACTAAGGCAGACTCTCAAACTAAAGGAGCGCCTCAACCAAAGGCAGCCCCTCAAACTAATGCAGCCGCTCAAATTGAGGCAGCCGCTCAAACTAAGGAAGACTCTCAAACTAAGGCAGCCCCTCAAACTAAGGCAGCCGCACAAACTAATGCACACTCTCAAACTGAGGCAGCCGCTCAAACTAAGCCAGCCGCTCAAACTAAGGCAGCCCCTCAAACCAAGGCAGCCGCTCAAACTAAGGCAGCCCCTCAAACTAAGGCAGCCGCTCAAACTAAGGCAGCCCCTCAAACTCAGGCAGCCGCTCAAACTAAGGCAGCCCCTCAAACTGGGACAGCCGCTCAAACCAATGCAGCCCCTCAGTCTAAAGCAGCCCCTCAAACTCAGGCTGCCTCTCAATCTAAGGCCGCCGCTCAAACTAAGGCAGCCCCTCAAACTAAGACAGTCGCTCAAACTAAGGCAGCCCCTCAAACTCAGGCAGCCGCTCAAACTAAGGCAGCCCCTCAAACTGAGACAGCCGCTCAAACTAATGCAGCCCCTCAGTCTAAAGCAGCCCCTCAAACTCAGGCTGCCTCTCAATCTAAGGCAGCCGCTCTAACTAAGGCAGCCCCTCAAACTAAGACAGTCGCTCAAACTAATGCAGCCCCTCAAATTAAGGCAGCCCCTCAAACTATGGCAGACTGTCAAACGAAGGCAGCCCCTCAAACTTAGGCAGCCTCTCAAAATAAGGCAGCCCCTCAAACTAATGCAGCCCCTCAAACTAAGGCAGCCCCTCAACCTAATGCAGCCCCTCAATCTAAGGCAGCCCCTCAAACTAAGGAAGACTCTCAAACTAATGCAGCCACTGAATTAAAAGCAGCCCCTCAAACTAAGCCAACCCCTCAAACTAAGGCAGCCCCTCAAACTAAGGCAGACTCTCAAACTGACGCTGCCCCTTAAAGTAAGGCAGCCCCTCAAACCAAGGCAGCCGCTCAAACTAAGGCAGCCACTCAAACTAAGGCAGCCGCTCAAACTAAGGCAGCCCCTCAACCTAATGCAGCCCCTCAATCTAAGGCAGCCCCTCAAACTATGGAAAACTCTCAAACTAATGCAGCCACTCAATTAAAAGCAGCCCCTCAAACTAAGCCAACCCCTCAAACTAAGGCAGCCCCTCAAACTAAGGCAGAAACACAAACTGACGCTGCACCTTAAAGTAAGGCAGGCCCTCAAACCTAGGCAGCCGCTCAAACTAAGGCAGCCACTCAAACTAAGGCAGCCGCTCAAACTAAGGCAGCCCCTCAAACTCAGGCAGCCGCTCAAGCTAAGGCAGCCCCTCAAACTAAGGAAGCCTCAAAAAGTAAGACAGACCCTCAAACTAAGGCAGCCGCTCAAACTAAGGAAGACTCTCAAACTAAGACAGCCCCTCAAACTGAGGCAGCCGCTCAAACTAAGCCAGCCGCTCAAACTAAGGCAGCCCCTCAAACCAGGCAGCCGCTCAAACTAAGGCAGCCCCTCAAACTAAGGCAGCCGCTCAAACTAAGGCAGCCCCTAAAACTCAGGCAGCCGCTCAAACTAAGGCAGCCCCTCAAAATGAGACAGCCGCTCAAACTAATGCAGCCCCTCAGTCTAAAGCAGCCCCTCAAACTCAGGCTGCCTCTCAATCTAAGGCAGCCGTTCAAACTAAGGCAGCCCCTCAAACTAAGACAGTCGCTCAAACTAATGCAGCCCCTCAAACTAAGGCAGCCGCTCAAACTAAGGCAGCCCCTCAAACTCAGGCAGCCGCTCAAACTAAGGCAGCCCCTCAAACTGAGACAGCCGCTCAAACTAATACAGCCCCTCAGTCTAAAGCAGCCCCTCAAACTCAGGCTGCCTCTCAATATAAGGCAGCCGCTCAAACTAAGGCAGCCCCTCAAACTAAGACAGTCGCTCAAACTAATGCAGCCCCTCACATTAAGGCAGCCCCTCAAACTATGGCAGACTGTCAAACGAAGGCAGCCCCTCAAACTAAGGCAGCCTCTCAAAATAAGGCAGCCCCTCAAACTAATGCACCCACTCAAACTAATGCAGCCCCTCAAACTAATGCAGCCCCTCAATCTAAGGCAGCCCCACAAACTAATGCAGCCTCTCAATCAAAGGCAGACACTGAAACTAATGCAGCCACTCAATCAAAAGCAGCCCCTCAAACTAAGCCAACCCCTCAAACTAAGGAGCCCCTCAACCTATTGCAGCCCCTCAATCTAAGGCAGCCCCTCAAACTAATGCACCCACTCAAACTAATGCAGCCCCTCAAACTAATGCAGCCCCTCAAACTAATGCATCCCCTCAATCTAAGGCAGCCCCTCAAACGAATGCAGCCACTCAATCAAAGGCAGACTCTCAAACTAATGCAGCCACTCAATCAAAAGCAGCCCCTCAAACTAAGCCAACCCCTCAAACTAAGGCAGCCCCTCAAACTAAGGCAGACTCTCAAACTAATGCAGCCCCTCAAACTCAGGCAGCCTCTCAAACTAAGGCAGCCCCTCAAACTCAGGCAGCCTCTCAAACCATGGCAGCCTCTCAACCTAATGCAGCCCCTCAATCTAAGGCAGCCCCTCAAACTAAGGCAGCCTCTAAAAGTAAAGCAGACCCTCAAACTAAGGCAGCCGCTCAAACTAAGGCAGACTCTCAAACTAAGGCAGCCTCTCAAACTAAGGCAGCCGCTCAAACTAATGCAGACTCTCAAACTAAGGCAGCCGCTCAAACTAAGGCAGCCCTTCAACCTAATGCAGCCCCTCAATCTAAGGCAGCCCCTCAAACTAATGCTCCCACTCAAACTAATGCAGCCCCTCAAACTAATGCAGCCCCTCAATCTAAGGCAGCCCCTCAAACTAATGCAGCCACTCAATCAAAGGCAGACTCTCAAACTAATGCAGCCACTCAATCAAAAGCAGCCCCTCAAACTAAGCCAACCCCTCAAACTAAGGCAGCCCCTCAAACTAAGGCAGACTCTCAAACTGACGCTGCCCCTTAAAGTAAGGCAGCCCTACAAACTAAGGGAGCGCCTCAACCAAAGGCAGCCCCTCAAACTAATGCAGCCGCTCAAACTAAGGCAGCCCCTCAAATTCAGGCAGCCTCTCAAACTAAGGCAGCCTGTCAAACTAAGGCAGCCTGTCAAACTAAGGCAGCCGCTCAAACTAAGGCAGACTCTCAAACTAAGGCAACCCCTCAAACTAAGGCAGCCACTCAAACTAAGGCAGACTCTCAAACTAAGGCAGCCTCTCAAACTAAGTCAGCCGCTCAATCTGAGGCAGCCCCTCAAACTAAGGCAGTCCCTCAAACTAAGGCAGCCGCTCAAACTAATGCAGCCCCTCAATCTAAGGCAGCCCCTCAAACGAAGGCAGCCCCTCAAACTAATGCAGCCCCTCAATCTAAGGCAGCCCATCAAACAAATGCAGCCCCTCAAACTACGTCAGCCCCTCAAACTAAGTCAGCCCCTCAAACTAATGCAGCCACTCAATCAAAGGCAGACTCTCAAACTAATGCAGCCGCTCAAACTAAGGCAGCCCCTCAAACTCAGGCAGCCTCTCAAACTAACGCAGCCGCTGAAACTAAGGCAGCCTGTCAAAGTAAGGCAGACCCTCAAACTAAGGGAGCGCCTCAACCAAAGGCAGCCCCTCAAACTAATGCAGCCGCTCAAATTAAGGCAGCCCCTCAAGCTAAGGCAGCCGCTCAAACTAAGGCAGACTCTCAAACTAAGGCAGACTCTCAAACTAAGGGAGCGTCTCAACCAAAGGCAGCCCCTCAAACTGATGCAGCCGCTCAAATTAAGGCAGCCCCTAAAACTAAGGAAGCCTCTAAAAGTAAGGCAGACCCTCAAACTAAGGCAGCCGCTCAAACTAAGGAAGACTCTCAAACTAAGGCAGCCCCTCAAACTAAGGCAGCCGCTCAAACTAATGCACACTCTCAAACTGAGGCAGCCGCTCAAACTAAGCCAGACGCTCAAACTAAGGCAGCCACTCAAATTAAGGCAGCCGCTCAAACTGAGGCAGCCCCTCAAAGTAAGGCAGCCTCACAAAGTAAGGCAGCCTCTCAAACTAAGGCACTCCCTCAAACTAATGCAGCCCCTCAATCTAAGGCAGCCCCTCATTCTAATGCAACCCCTCAAACTAATGCAGCCCCTCAAACTAAGGCAGCCCCTCAAACTAAGCCAACCCCTCAAACTAAGACATCCCCTCAAACTAAGGCAGACTCTCAAACTAATGCAGCCACTCAATCTAAGGCAGCCCCTCAAACTAAGCTTACCCCTCAAACTAAGGCAGCCCCTCAAACTGAGGCAGCCCCTCAAAATAATGCAGCCCCTCAAACTAATGCAGACCCTCAATCTAATGCAGCCCCTCAAACTAATGCAGCCACTCAATCAAAGGCAGACTCTCAAACTAATGCAGCGCCTCAACCAAAGGCAGCCCCACAAAATAATGCAGCCGCTCAAATTAAGGCAACCCTCAAACTAATGCAGCCTCTAAAAGTAAGGTAGACCCTCAAACTAAGGGAGCCGCTCAAACTAAGGCAGACTCTCAAACTAAGGCAGCCCCTCAAACTAAGGCAGCCGCTCAAACTAATGCAGACTCTCAAACTAAGGCAGCCGCTCAAACTAAGGCAGCCGCTCAAACTAAGGCAGCCGCTCAAACTCAGGCAGCCTCTCAAATTAAGGCAGCCGCTCAAACTAAGGCAGCCCCTCAAACTAAGGCAGCCCCTCAAACTAATACAGCCCCTCAATCTAAGGCAGCCCATCAAACAAATGCAGCCCCTCAAACTACGTCAACCCCTCAAACTAAGTCAGCCCCTCAAACTAATGCAGCCACTCAATCAAAGGCAGACTCTCAAACTAATGCAGCCGCTCAAACTAAGGCAGCCCCTCAAACTAATGCAGCCCCTCAATCTAAGGCAGCCCATCAAACAAATGCAGCCCTTCAAACTACGTCAGCCCCTCAAACTAAGTCAGCCCCTCAAACTAATGCAGCCACTCAATCAAAGGCAGACTCTCAAACTAATGCAGCCGCTCAAACTAAGGCAGCCCCTCAAACTCAGGCAGCCTCTCAAACTAACGCAGCCGCTCAAACTAAGGCAGTCTGTCAAAGTAAGGCAGACCCTCAAACTAAGGGAGCGCCTCAATCAAAGGCAGCCCCTCAAACTAATGCAGCCGCTCAAATTAAGGCAGTCCCTCAAACTAAGGCAGCCTCAAAAAGTAAGACAGACCCTCAAACTAAGGCAGCCGCTCAAATTAAGGCAGACTCTCAAACTAAGGCAGACTCTCAAACTAAGGGAGCGCCTCAACCAAAGGCAGCCCCTCAAACTAATGCAGCCGCTCAAGTTAAGGCAGCCCCTCAAACTAAGGAAGCCTCTGAAAGAAATGCAGACCCTCAAACTAAGGCAGCCGCTCAAACTAAGGAAGACTCTCAAACTAAGGCAGCCCCTCAAACTAAGGCAGCCGCTCAAACTAATGCACACTCTCAAACTGAGGCAGCCGCTCAAACTAAGGCAGCCTGTCAAACTAAGGCAGCCTGTCAAACTAAGGCAGCCGCTCAAACTAAGGCAGACTCTCAAACTAAGGCAACCCCTCAAACTAAGGCAGCCTCTCAAACTAAGTCAGCCGCTCAATCTGAGGCAGCCCCTCAAACTAAGGCAGTCCCTCAAACTAAGGCAGCCGCTCAAACTAATGCAGCCCCTCAATCTGAGGCAGCCCCTCAAACTAAGGCAGTCCCTCTAACTAATGCAGCCCCTCAATCTAAGGCAGCCCATCAAACAAATGCAGCCCCTCAATCTAAGTCAGCCCCTCAAACTAATGCAGCCACTCAATCAAAGGCAGACTCTCAAACTAATGCAGCGCCTCAACCACAGGCAGCCCCACAAACTAATGCAGCCGCTCAAATTAAGGCAACCCTCAAACTAAGGCAGCCTCTAAAAGTAAGGCAGACCCTCAAACTAAGGGAGCCGCTCAAACTAAGGCAGACTCTCAAACTAAGGCAGCCCCTCAAACTAAGGCAGCCGCTCAAACTAATGCAGACTCTCAAACTAAGGCAGCCGCTCAAACTAAGGCAGCCGCTCAAACTAAGGCAACCGCTCAAACTCAGGCAGCCTCTCAAATTAAGGCAGCCGCTCAAACTAAGACAGCCGCTCAAACTAATGCAGCCCCTCAATCTGAGGCAGCACCTCAAACTAAGGCAGCCCCTCAAACTAAGGCAGCCCCTCAAACTAATGCAGCCCCTCAATCTAAGGCAGCCCATCAAACAAATGCAGCCCCTCAAACTACGTCAGCCCCTCAAACTAAGTCAGCCCCTCAAACTAATGCAGCAACTCAATCAAAGGCAGACTCTCAAACTAATGCAGCCGCTCAAACTAAGGCAGCCCCTCAAACTAATGCAGCCCCTCAATCTAAGGCAGCCCATCAAACAAATGCAGCCCCTCAAACTACGTCAGCCCCTCAAACTAAGTCAGCCCCTCAAACTAATGCAGCCACTCAATCAAAGGCAGACTCTCAAACTAATGCAGCCGCTCAAACTAAGGCAGCCCCTCAAACTCAGGCAGCCTCTCAAACTAACGCAGCCGCTCAAACTAAGGCAGTCTGTCAAAGTAAGGCAGACCCTCAAACTAAGGGAGCGCCTCAACCAAAGGCAGCCCCTCAAACTAATGCAGCCGCTCAAGTTAAGGCAGCCCTTCAAACTAAGGAAGCCTCTAAAAGTAAGGCAGACCCTCAAACTAAGGCAGCCGCTCAAACTAAGGAAGACTCTCAAACTAAGGCAGCCCCTCAAACTAAGGCAGCCGCTCAAACTGATGCACACTCTCAAACTGAGGCAGCCGCTCAAACTAAGGAAGACTCTCAAACTAAGGCAGCCCCTCAAACTAAGGCAACCCCGCAAACTAAGGCAGCCTCTCAAACTAAGTCAGCTGCTCAATCTGAGGCAGCCCCTCAAACTAAGGCAGTCCCTCAAACTAAGGCAGCCGCTCAAACTAATGCAGCCCCTCAATCTAAGGCAGCCCCTCAAACTAAGGCAGTCCCTCAAACTAATGCAGCCCCTCAATCTAAGGCAGCCCATCAAACAAATGCAGCCCCTCAAACTACGTCAGCCCCTCAAACTAAGTCAGCCCCTCAAACTAATGCAGCCACTCAATCAAAGGCAGACTCTCAAACTAATGCAGCCGCTCAAACTAATGCAGCCCCTCAATCTAAGGCAGCCCCTCAAACTAAGGCAGTCCCTCAAACTAATGCAGCCCCTCAATCTAAGGCAGCCCATCAAACAAATGCAGCCCCTCAAACTACGTCAGCCCCTCAAACTAAGTCAGCCCCTCAAACTAATGCAGCCACTCAATCAAAGGCAGACTCTCAAACTAATGCAGCCGCTCAAACTAAGGCAGCCCCTCAAACTCAGGCAGCCTCTCAAACTAACGCAGCCGCTGAAACTAAGGCAGCCTGTCAAAGTAAGGCAGACCCTCAAACTAAGGGAGCGCCTCAACCAAAGGCAGCCCCTCAAACTAATGCAGCCGCTCAAATTAAGGCAGCCCCTCAAGCTAAGGGAGCCTCAAAAAGTAAGGCACACCCTCAAACTGATGCAGCCGCTCAAATTAAGGCAGCCCCTCAAACTAAGGAAGCCTCTAAAAGTAAGGCAGACCCTCAAACTAAGGCAGCCGCTCAAACTAAGGAAGACTCTCAAACTAAGGCAGCCCCTCAAACTAAGGCAGCCGCTCAAACTAATGCACACTCTCAAACTGAGGCAGCCGCTCAAACTAAGCCAGACGCTCAAACTAAGGCAGCCGCTCAAATTAAGGCAGCCGCTCAAACTAAGGCAGCCCCTCAAAGTAAGGCAGCCTCTCAAAGTAAGGCAGCCTCTCAAACTAAGGCACTCCCTCAAACCAATGCAGCCCCTCAATCTAAGGCAGCCCCTCATTCTAATGCAACCCCTCAAACTAATGCAGCCCCTCAAACTAAGGCAGCCCCTCAAACTAAGCCAACCCCTCAAACTAAGGCATCCCCTCAAACGAAGGCAGACTCTCAAACTAATGCAGCCACTCAATCTAAGGCAGCCCCTCAAACTAAGCCAACCCCTCAAACTAAGGCAGCCCCTCAAACTGAGGCAGCCCCTCAAAATAATGCAGCCCCTAAAACTAATGCAGACCCTCAATCTAATGCAGCCCCTCAAACTAATGCAGCCACTCAATCAAAGGCAGAATCTCAAACTAATGCAGCGCCTCAACCAAAGGCAGCCCCTCAAACTAATGCAGCCGCTCAAATTAAGGCAACCCTCACACTAAGGCAGCCTCTAAAAGTAAGGCAGACCCTCAAACTAAGGGAGCCGCTCAAACTAAGGCAGACTCTCAAACTAAGGCAGCCCCTCAAACTAAGGCAGCCGCTCAAACTAATGCAGACTCTCAAACTAAGGCTGCCGCTCAAACTAAGGCAGCCGCTCAAACTAAGGCAGCCGCTCAAACTCAGGCAGCCTCTCAAATTAAGGCAGCCGCTCAAACTAAGGCAGCCGCTCAAACTAATGCAGCCCCTCAATCTGAGGCAGCACCTCAAACTAAGGCAGCCCCTCAAACTAAGGCAGCCCCTCAAACTAATGCAGCCCCTCAATCTAAGGCAGCCCATCAAACAAATGCAGCCCCTCAAACTACGTCAGCCCCTCAAACTAAGTCAGCCCCTCAAACTAATGCAGCAACTCAATCAAAGGCAGACTCTCAAACTAATGCAGCCGCTCAAACTAAGGCAGCCCCTCAAACTCAGGCAGCCTCTCAAACTAACGCAGACGCTCAAACTAAGGCAGTCTGTCAAAGTAAGGCAGACCCTCAAACTAAGGGAGCGCCTCAATCAAAGGCAGCCCCTCAAACTAAGGCAGCCTCAAAAAGTAAGGCAGACCCTCAAACTAAGGCAGCCGCTCAAACTAAGGCAGACTCTCAAACTAAGGCAGACTCTCAAACTAAGGGAGCGCCTCAACCAAAGGCAGCCCCTCAAACTAATGCAGCCGCTCAAGTTAAGGCAGCCCCTCAAACTAAGGAAGCCTCTAAAAGTAAGGCAGACCCTCAAACTAAGGCAGCCGCTCAAACTAAGGAAGACTCTCAAACTAAGGCAGCCCCTCAAACTAAGGCAGCCGCTCAAACTAATGCACACTCTCAAACTGAGGCAGCCGCTCAAACGAAGCCAGCCGCTCAAACTAAGGCAGCCTCTCAAATTAAGGCAGCCGCTCAAACTCAGGCAGCCCCTCAAAGTAAGGCAGCCTCTCAAACCACGGCACTCCCTCAAACTAATGCAGCCCCTCAATCTAAGGCAGCTCCTCATTCTAATGCAACCCCTCAAACTAATGCAGCCCCTCAAACTAAGGCAGCCCCTCTAACTTAGCCAACCCCTCAAACTAAGGCATCCCCTCAAACTAAGGCAGACTCTCAAACTAATGCAGCCACTCAATCTAAGGCAGCCCCTCAAGCTAAGCTAACCCCTCAAACTAAGGCAGCCCCTCAAACTGAGGCAGCCCCTCAAAATAATGCAGCCCCTCAAACTAATGCAGACCCTCAATCTAATGCAGCCGCTCAAACTAATGCAGCCTCTCAATCAAAGGCAGCCCCTCAAACTAATGCAGCTGCTCAAATTAAGGCAGCCCCTCAAACTAAGGCAGCCCCTCAAACTTCGGCAGCCCCTCAAACTAAGGCAGCCTCTAAAAGTAAGGCAGACCCTCAAACTAAGGCAGCCGCTCAAACTAAGGCAGACTCTCAAACTAAGGCAGCCCCTCAAACTAAGGCAGCCTCTCAAACCAATGCAGACTCTCAAACTAAGGCAGCCGCTCAAACTAAGGCAGCCCCTCAATCTAAGGCAGCCCATCAAACAAATGCAGCCCCTCAAACTACGTCAGCCCCTCAAACTAAGTCAGCCCCTCAAACTAATGCAGCCACTCAATCAAAGGCAGACTCTCAAACTAATGCAGCCGCTCAAACTAAGGCAGCCCCTCAAACTCAGGCAGCCTCTCAAACTAACGCAGCCGCTGAAACTAAGGCAGCCTGTCAAAGTAAGGCAGACCCTCAAACTAAGGGAGCGCCTCAACCAAAGGCAGCCCCTCAAACTAATGCAGCCGCTCAAATTAAGGCAGCCCCTCAAGCTAAGGCAGCCTCAAAAAGTAAGGCACACCCTCAAACTAAGGCAGCCGCTCAAACTAAGGCAGACTCTCAAACTAAGGCAGACTCTCAAACTAAGGGAGCGCCTCAACCAAAGGCAGCCCCTCAAACTGATGCAGCCACTCAAATTAAGGCAGCCCCTCAAACTAAGGAAGCCTCTAAAAGTAAGGCAGACCCTCAAACTAAGGCAGCCGCTCAAACTAAGGAAGACTCTCAAACTAAGGCAGCCCCTCAAACTAAGGCAGCCGCTCAAACTAATGCACACTCTCAAACTGAGGCAGCCGCTCAAACTAAGCCAGACGCTCAAACTAAGGCAGCCGCTCAAATTAAGGCAGCCGCTCAAACTAAGGCATCCCCTCAAAGTAAGGCAGCCTCTCAAAGTAAGGCAGCCTCTCAAACGAAGGCACTCCCTCAAACTAATGCAGCCCCTCAATCTAAGGCAGCCCCTCATTCTAATGCAACCCCTCAAACTAATGCAGCCCCTCAAACTAAGGCAGCCCCTCAAACTAAGCCAACCCCTCAAACTAAGGCATCCCCTCAAACGAAGGCAGACTCTCAAACTAATGCAGCCACTCAATCTAAGGCAGCCCCTCAAACTAAGCCAACCCCTCAAACTAAGGCAGCCCCTCAAACTGAGGCAGCCCCTCAAAATAATGCAGCCCCTAAAATTAATGCAGACCCTCAATCTAATGCAGCCCCTCAAACTAATGCAGCCACTCAATCAAAGGCAGACTCTCAAACTAATGCAGCGACTCAACCAAAGGCAGCCCCTCAAACTAATGCAGCCGCTCAAATTAAGGCAACCCTCACACTAAGGCAGCCTCTAAAAGTAAGGCAGACCCTCAAACTAAGGGAGCCGCTCAAACTAAGGCAGACTCTCAAACTAAGGCAGCCCCTCAAACTAAGGCAGCCGCTCAAACTAATGCAGACTCTCAAACTAAGGCAGCCGCTCAAACTAAGGCAGCCGCTCAAACTAAGGCAGCCGCTCAAACTCAGGCAGCCTCTCAAATTAAGGCAGCCGCTCAAACTAAGGCAGCCGCTCAAACTAATGCAGCCCCTCAATCTGAGGCAGCACCTCAAACTAAGGCAGCCCCTCAATCTAAGGCAGCCCATCAAACAAATGCAGCCCCTCAAACTACGTCAGCCCCTCAAACTAAGTCAGCCCCTCAAACTAATGCAGCCACTCAATCAAAGGCAGACTCTCAAACTAATGCAGCCGCTCAAACTAAGGCAGCCCCTCAAACTCAGGCAGCCTCTCAAACTAACGCAGCCGCTCAAACTAAGGCAGTCTGTCAAAGTAAGGCAGACCCTCAAACTAAGGGAGCGCCTCAATCAAAGGCAGCCCCTCAAACTAATGCAGCCGCTCAAATTAAGGCAGTCCCTCAAACTAAGGCAGCCTCAAAAAGTAAGGCAGACCCTCAAACTAAGGCAGCCGCTCAAACTAAGGCAGACTCTCAAACTAAGGCAGACTCTCAAACTAAGGGAGCGCCTCAACCAAAGGCAGCCCCTCAAACTAATGCAGCCGCTCAAGTTAAGGCAGCCCCTCAAACTAAGGAAGCCTCTAAAAGTAAGGCAGACCCTCAAACTAAGGCAGCCGCTCAAACTAAGGAAGACTCTCAAACTAAGGCAGCCCCTCAAACTAAGGCAGCCGCTCAAACTAATGCACACTCTCAAACTGAGGCAGCCGCTCAAACTAAGCAGCCGCTCAAACTAAGGCAGCCTGTCAAATTAAGGCAGCCGCTCAAACTCAGGCAGCCCCTCAAAGTAAGGCAGCCTCTCAAACCATGGCACTCCCTCAAACTAATGCAGCCCCTCAATCTAAGGCAGCTCCTCATTCTAATGCAACCCCTCAAACTAAGTCAGCCCCTCTAACTTAGCCAACCCCTCAAACTAAGGCATCCCCTCAAACTAAGGCAGACTCTCAAACTAATGCAGCCACTCAATCTAAGGCAGCCCCTCAAGCTAAGCTAACCCCTCAAACTAAGGCAGCCCCTCAAACTGAGGCAGCCCCTCAAAATAATGCAGCCCCTCAAACTAATGCAGACCCTCAATCTAATGCAGCCGCTCAAACTAATGCAGCCTCTCAATCAAAGGCAGCCCCTCAAACTAATGCAGCCGCTCAAATTAAGGCAGCCACTCAAACTAAGGCAGCCCCTCAAACTATGGCAGCCTCTAAAAGTAAGGCAGACCCTCAAACTAAGGCAGCCGCTCAAACTAAGGCAGACTCTCAAACTAAGGCAGCCCCTCAAACTAAGGCAGCCTCTCAAACTAATGCAGACTCTCAAACTAAGGCAGCCGCTCAAACTAAGGCAGCCCCTCAACCTAATGCAGCCCCTCAATCTAAGGCAGCTCCTCAAACTAATGCACCCACTCAAACTAATGCAGCCCCTCAAACTAATGCAGCCCCTCAATCTCAGGCAGCCCCTCAAACTAATGCAGTCACTCAATCAAAGGCAGACTCTCAAAATAATGCAGCCACTCAATCAAAAGCAGCCCCTCAAACTAAGCTAACCCCTCAAACTAAGGCAGCCCCTCAAACTAAGTCAGACTCTCAAACTGACGCTGCCCCTTAAAGTAAGGCAGCCCTACAAACTAAGGGAGCGCCTCAACCAAAGGCAGCCCCTCAAACTAATGCAGCCGCTCAAACTAAGGCAGCCCCTCAAACTCAGGCAGCCTCTCAAACTAAGGAAGCCTGTCAAACTAAGGCAGCCTCTCAAACTAAGGCAGACTCTCAAACTAAGGCAACCCCTCAAACTAAGGCAGCCACTCAAACTAAGGTAGACTCTCAAACTAAGGCAGCCTCTCAAACTAAGTCAGCCCCTCAATCTGAGGCAGCCCCTCAAACTAAGGCAGCCCCTCAATCTAAGGCAGCCCCTCAAACTAAGGCAGCCCCTCAAACTAATGCAGCCCCTCAATCTAAGGCAGCCCATCAAACAAATGCAGTCCCTCAAACTAAGGCAGCCCCTCAAACTAAGTCAGCCGCTCAATCTGAGGCAGCCCCTCAAACTAAGGCAGCCCCTCAATCTAAGGCAGCCCATCAAACAAATGCAGCCCCTCAAACTACGTCAGCCCCTCAAACTAAGTCAGCCCCTCAAACTAATGCAGCCACTCAATCAAAGGCAGACTCTCAAACTAATGCAGCCGCTCAAACTAAGGCAGCCCCTCAAACTCAGGCAGCCTCTCAAACTAACGCAGCCGCTGAAACTAAGGCAGCCTGTCAAAGTAAGGCAGACCCTCAAACTAAGGGAGCGCCTCAACCAAAGGCAGCCCCTCAAACTAATGCAGCCGCTCAAATTAAGGCAGCCCCTCAAGCTAAGGCAGCCTCAAAAAGTCAGGCAGACCCTCAAACTAAGGCAGCCGCTCAAACTAAGGCAGACTCTCAAACTAAGGCAGACTCTCAAACTAAGGGAGCGCCTCAACCAAAGGCAGCCCCTCAAACTAATGCAGCCGCTCAAATTAAGGCAGCCCCTCAAACTAAGGAAGCCTCTAAAAGTAAGGCAGACCCTCAAACTAAGGCAGCCGCTCAAACTAAGGAAGACTCTCAAACTAAGGCAGCCCCTCAAACTAAGGCAGCCGCTCAAACTAATGCACACTCTCAAACTGAGGCAGCCGCTCAAACTAAGCCAGACGCTCAAACTAAGGCAGCCTCTCAAATTAAGGCAGCCGCTCAAACTACGGCAGCCCCTCAAAGTAAGGCAGCCTCTCAAACTAAGGCACTCCCTCAAACTAATGCAGCCCCTCAATCTAAGGCAGCCCCTCATTCTAATGCACACTCTCAAACTGAGGCAGCCGCTCAAACTAAGCCAGACGCTCAAACTAAGGCAGCCTCTCAAATTAAGGCAGCCGCTCAAACTACGGCAGCCCCTCAAAGTAAGGCAGCCTCTCAAACTAAGGCACTCCCTCAAACTAATGCAGCCCCTCAATCTAAGGCAGCCCCTCATTCTAATGCAACCACTCAAACTAATGCAGCCCCTCAAACTAAGGCAGCCCCTCTTACTAAGCCAACCCCTCAAACTAAGGCATCCCCTCAAACGAAGGCAGACTCTCAAACTAATGCAGCCACTCGATCTATGGCAGCCCCTCAAACTAAGGTAACCCCTCAAACTAAGGCAGCCCCTCAAACTGAGGCAGCCCCTCAAAATAATGCAGCCCCTCAAACTAATGCAGACCCTCAATCTAATGCAGCCCCTCAAACTAATGCAGCCACTCAATCAAAGGCAGACTCTCAAACTAATGCAGCGCCTCAACCAAAGGCAGCCCCTCAAACTAATGCAGGCGCTCAAATTAAGGCAGCCCCTCAAACTAAGGCAGCCTCTAAAAGTAAGGCAGACCCTCAAACTAAGGCAGCCGCTCAAACTAAGGCAGACTCTCAAACTAAGGCAGCCCCACAAACTAAGGCAGCCGCTCAAACTAATGCAGACTCTCAAACTAAGGCAGCCGCTCAAACTAAGGCAGCCGCTCAAACTCAGGCAGCCTCTCAAATTAAGGCAGCCGCTCAAACTAAGGCAGCCGCTCAAACTAATGCAGCCCCTCAATCTGAGGCAACCCCTCAATCTGAGGCAGACCCTCAAACTAAGGCAGCCCCTCAAACTAATGCAGCCCCTCAATCTAAGGCAGCCCCTCAAACTACGGCAGCCCCTCAAACTACGGCAGCCCCTCAAACTAAGTCAGCCCCTCAAACTAATGCAGCCACTCAATCAAAGGCAGACTCTCAAACTAATGCAGCCGCTCAAACTAAGGCAGCCCCTCAAACTCAGGCAGCCTCTCAAACTAACGCAGCCGCTGAAACTCAGGCAGCCTGTCAAAGTATGTCAGACACTCAAACTAAGGGAGTGCCTCAACCAAAGGCAGCCCCTCAAACTAATGCAGCCGCTCAAATTAAGGCAGCCCCTCAAACTAAGGAAGCCTCTAAAAGTAAGGCAGACCCTCAAACTGAGGCAGCCGCTCAAACAAAGCCAGCCGCTCAAACGAAGGCAGCCTCTCAAATTGAGGCAGCCGCTCATACTCAGGCAGCCCCTCAAAGTAAGGCAGCCTCTCAAACTAAGGCACTCCCTCAAACTAATGCAGCCCCTCAATCTAAGACAGCCCCTCATTCTAATGCAACCCCTCAAACTAATGCAGCCCCTCAAACTAAGGCAGCCCCTCTAACTTAGCCAACCCCTCAAACTAAGGCATCCCCTCAAACTAAGGCAGACTCTCAACCTAATGCAGCCAAACAATCTAAGGCAGCCCCTCAAACTAAGCTAACCCCTCAAACTAAGGCAGCCCCTCAAACTGAGGCAGCCCCTCAAAATAATGCAGCCCCTCAAACTAATGCAGACCCTCAATCTAATGCAGCCCCTCAAACTAATGCAGCCTCTCAATCAAAGGCAGACTCTCAAACTAATGCAGCCACTCAAACTAATGCAGCCGCTCAAATTAAGGCAGCCCCTCAAACTAAGGCAGCCTCTAAAAGTAAGGCAGACCCTCAAACTAAGGCAGCCGCTCAAACTAAGGCAGCCCCTCAATCTCAGGCAGCCTCTCAAACTAATGCAGCCCCTCAATCTAAGGCAGCCCCTCATTCTAATGCAACCCCTCAAACTAATGCAGCCCCTCAAACTAAGGCAGCCACTCTAACTTAGCCAACCCCTCAAACTAAGGCATCCCCTCAAACTAAGGCAGACTCTCAAACTAATGCAGCCAAACAATCTAAGGCAGCCCCTCAAAATAAGCTAACCCTTCAAACTAAGGCAGCCCCTCAAACTGAGGCAGCCCCTCAAAATAATGCAGCCCCTCAAACTAATGCAGACACTCAATCTAATGCAGCCCCTCAAACTAATGCAGCCTCTCAATCAAAGGCAGACTCTCAAACTAATGCAGCGCCTCAACCAAAGGCAGCCCCTCAAACTAATGCAGCCGCTCAAATTAAGGCAATCCCTCAAACTAAGGCAGCCTCTAAAAGTAAGGCAGACCCTCAAACTAAGGCTGCCGCTCAAACTAAGGCAGACTCTCTAACTAATGCAGCCCCTCAAACTAAGGCAGCCGCTCAATCTAATGCAGACTCTCAAACTAATGCACCCACTCAAACTAATGCAGCCCCTCAAACTAATGCAGCCCCTCAATCTAAGGCAGCCCCTCAAACTAATGCAGCCACTCAATCAAAGGCAGACTCTCAAACTAATGCAGCCACTCAATCAAAAGCAGCCCCTCAAATTAAGCCAACCCCTCAAACTAAGGCAGCCCCTCAAACTAAGGCAGACTCTCAAACTGACTCTGCCCCTTAAAGTAAGGCAGCCCTACAAACTAAGGGAGCGCCTCAACCAAAGGCAGCCCCTCAAACTAATGCAGCCGCTCAAACTAAGGCAGCCCCTCAATCTCAGGCAGCCTCTCAAACTAATGCAGCCCCTCAATCTAAGGCAGCCCCTCATTCTAATGCAACCCCTCAAACTAATGCAGCCCCTCAAACTAAGGCAGCCAATCTAACTTAGCCAACCCCTCAAACTAAGGCATCCCCTCAAACTAAGGCAGACTCTCAAACTAATGCAGCCAAACAATCTAAGGCAGCCCCTCAAAATAAGCTAACCCTTCAAACTAAGGCAGCCCCTCAAACTGAGGCAGCACCTCAAAATAATGCAGCCCCTCAAACTAATGCAGACACTCAATCTAATGCAGCCCCTCAAACTAATGCAGCCTCTCAATCAAAGGCAGACTCTCAAACTAATGCAGCGCCTCAACCAAAGGCAGCCCCTCAAACTAATGCAGCCGCTCAAATTAAGGCAGTCCCTCAAACTAAGGCAGCCTCTAAAAGTAAGGCAGAGCCTCAAACTAAGGCTGCCGCTCAAACTAAGGCAGACTCTCAAACTAAGGCAGCCCCTCAAACTAAGGCAGCCGCTCAAACTAATGCAGACTCTCAAACTAAGGCAGCCGCTCAAACTAAGGCAGCCCCTCAAACTAATGCAGCCCCTCAATCTAAGGCAGCCCCTCAAACTAATGCAGCGCCTCAACCAAATGCAGCCCCTCAAACTAATGCAGCCGCTCAAATTAAGGCAGCCACTCAAACTAAGGCAGCCTCTAAAAGTAAGGCAGACCCTCAAACTAAGGCAGACGCTCAAACTAAGGCAGCCCCTCAAACTAAGGCAGCCGCTCAAACTAATGCAGACTCTCAAACTAAGGCAGCCGCTCAAACTAAGGCAGCCCCTCAACCTAATGCAGCCCCTCAATCTAAGGCAGCCCCTCAAACTAAGGCAGCCACTCTAACTTAGCCAACCCCTCAAACTAAGGCATCCCCTCAAATTAAGGCAGACTCTCAAACTAATGCAGCCAAACAATCTAAGGCAGCCCCTCAAAATAAGCTAACCCTTCAAACTAAGGCAGCCCCTCAAAATGAGGCAGCCCCTCAAAATAATGCAGCCCCTCAAACTAATGCAGACACTCAATCTAATGCAGCCCCTCAAACTAATGCAGCCTCTCAATCAAAGGCAGACTCTCAAACTAATGCAGCGCCTCAACCAAAGGCAGCCCCTCAAACTAATGCAGCCGCTCAAATTAAGGCAGTCCCTCAAACTAAGGCAGCCTCTAAAAGTAAGGCAGACCCTCAAACTAAGGCAGCCGCTCAAACTAAGGCAGACTCTCTAACTAAGGCAGCCCCTCAAACTAAGGCAGCCGCTCAATCTAATGCAGACTCTCAAACTAATGCACCCACTCAAACTAATGCAGCCCCTCAAACTAATGCAGCCCCTCAATCTAAGGCAGCCCCTCAAACTAATGCAGCCACTCAATCAAAGGCAGACTCTCAAACTAATGCAGCCACTCAATCAAAAGCAGCCCCTCAAATTAAGCCAACCCCTCAAACTAAGGCAGCCCCTCAAACTAAGGCAGACTCTCAAACTGACGCTGCCCCTTAAAGTAAGGCAGCCCTACAAACTAAGGGAGCGCCTCAACCAAAGGCAGCCACTCAAACTAATGCAGCCGCTCAAACTAAGGCAGCCCCTCAATCTCAGGCAGCGTCTCAAACTAATGCAGCCCCTCAATCTAAGGCAGCCCCTCATTCTAATGCAACCCCTCAAACTAATGCAGCCCCTCAAACTAAGGCAGCCAATCTAACTTAGCCAACCCCTCAAACTAAGGCATCCCCTCAAACTAAGGCAGACTCTCAAACTAATGCAGCCAAACAATCTAAGGCAGCCCCTCAAAATAAGCTAACCCTTCAAACTAAGGCAGCCCCTCAAACTGAGGCAGCACCTCAAAATAATGCAGCCCCTCAAACTAATGCAGACACTCAATCTAATGCAGCCCCTCAAACTAATGCAGCCTCTCAATCAAAGGCAGACTTTCAAACTAATGCAGCGCCTCAACCAAAGGCAGCCCCTCAAACTAAGGCAGCCTCTAAAAGTAAGGCAGACCCTCAAACTAAGGCTGCCGCTCAAACTAAGGCAGACTCTCAAACTAAGGCAGCCCCTCAAACTAAGGCAGCCGCTCAAACTAATGCAGACTCTCAAACTAAGGCAGCCGCTCAAACTAAGGCAGCCCCTCAACCTAATGCAGCCCCTCAATCTAAGGCAGCCCCTCAAACTAATGCACCCACTCAAACTAATGCAGCCCCTCAAACTAATGCAGCCCCTCAATCTTATGCAGCCCCTCAAACTAATGCAGCCACTCAATCAAAGGCAGACTCTCAAACTAATGCAGCCACTCAATCAAAAGCAGCCCCTCAAACTAAGCCAACCCCTCAAACTAAGGAAGCCCCTCAAACTAAGGCAGCCTCTCAAACTGACGCTGCCCCTTAAAGTAAGGCAGCCCTACAAACTAAGGGAGCGCCTCAACCAAAGGCAGCCCCTCAAACTAATGCAGCCGCTCAAACTAAGGCAGCCCCTCAAACTCAGGCAGCCTCTCAAACTAAGTCAGCCTGTCAAACTAAGGCAGCCTATCAAACTAAGGCAGCCGCTCAAACTAAGGCAGACTCACAAACTAAGGCAACCCCTCAAACTAAGGCAGCCGCTCAAACTAAGGAAGACTCTCAAACTAAGGTAGCCCCTCAAATTAAGGCAGCCGCTCAAACTAATGCACACTCTCAAACTGAGGCAGCCGCTCAAACTAAGCCAGCCGCTCAAACTAAGGCAGCCTCTCAAATTAAGGCAGCCGCTCAAACTAAGGCAGCCCCTCAAAGTAAGGCAGCCTCTCAAACTAAGGCACTCCCTCAAACTAATGCAGCCCCTCAATCTAAGGCAGCCCCTCATTCTAATGCAACCCCTCAAACTAATGCAGCCCCTCAAACTAAGGCAGCCCCTCTAACTTAGCCAACCCCTCAAACTAAGGCATCCCCTCAAACTAAGGCAGATTCTCAAACTAATGCAGCCACTCAATCTAAGGCAGCCCCTCAAACTAAGCTAACCCCTCAAACTAAGGCAGCCCCTCAAACTGAGGCAGCCCCTCAAAATAATGCAGCCCCTCAAACTAATGCAGACCCTCAATCTAATGCAGCCCCTCAAACTAATGCAGCCTCTCAATCAAAGGCAGACTCTCAAACTAATGCAGCGCCTCAACCAAATGCAGCCCCTCAAACTAATGCAGCCGCTCAAATTAAGGCAGCCCCTCAAACTAAGGCAGCCTCTAAAAGTAAGGCAGACCCTCAAACTAAGGCAGACGCTCAAACTAAGGCAGCCCCTCAAACTAAGGCAGCCGCTCAAACTAATGCAGACTCTCAAACTAAGGCAGCCGCTCAAACTAAGGCAGCCCCTCAACCTAATGCAGCCCCTCAATCTAAGGCAGCCCCTCAAACTAATGCAGCCACTCAATCAAAAGCAGCCCCTCAAACTAATGCAGCCCCTCAAATTAAGGCAGCCGCTCAAACTAATGCACACTCTCAAACTGAGGCAGCCGCTCAAAGTAAGCCAGCCGCTCAAACTAAGGCAGCCTCTCAAATTAAGGCAGCCGTTCAAACTCAGGCATCCCCTCAAACTAAGGCAGCCCCTCAAACTAAGGCAGACTCTCAAACTGACGCTGCCCCTTAAAGTAAGGCAGCCCTACAAACCCATGGAGGGCCTCAACCAAAGGCAGCCCCTCAAACTAATGCAGCCGCTCAAAGTAAGGCAGCCCCTCAAACTCAGGCAGCCTCTCAAACTAAGGCAGCCTGTCAAACTAAGGCAGCCTGTCAAACTAAGGCAGCCGCTCAAACTAAGGCAGACTCTCAAACTAAGGCAACCCCTCAAACTAAGGCAGCCACTCAAACTAAGGCAGACTCTCAAAATAAGGCAGCCTCTCAATCTAAGGCAGCCCCTCAAACTAAGGCAGCCCATCAATCTAAGGCAGCCCATCAAACAAATGCAGCCCCTCAAACTACGTCAGCCCCTCAAACTAAGTCAGCCGCTCAATCTGAGGCAGCCCCTCAAACTAAGGCAGCCCTTCAATCTAAGGCAGCCCCTCAAACTAAGGCAGCCCCTCAAACTAATGCAGCCCCTCAATCTAAGGCAGCCCCTCAAACTAATGCAGCCCCTCAATCTAAGGCAGCCCATCAAACAAATGCAGCCCCTCAAACTACGTCAGCCCCTCAAACTAAGTCAGCCCCACAAACTAATGCAGCCACTCAATCAAAGGCAGACTCTCATCTAATGCAGCCGCTCAAACTAAGGAAGCCCCTCAAACTCAGGCGGCCTCACAATTTAACGCAGCCGCTGAAGCTAAGGCAGGATGTCAAAGTAAGGCAGACCCTCAAACTAAGGGAGCGCCTCAACCAAAGGCAGCCCTCAAACTAATGCAGCCGCTCAAATTAAGGCAGCCCCTCAAGCTAAGGAAGCCTCTAAAAGTAAGGCAGACCCTCAAACTAAGGCAGCCGCTCAAACTAAGGCAGACTCTCAAACTAAGGCAGCCCCTCAAACTAAGGCAGCCGCTCAAACTAATGCAGACTCTCAAACAAATGCAGCCGCTCAAATTAAGGCAGCCCCTCAAACTAAGGCATCCTCTAAAAGTAAGGCAGACCCTCAAACTAAGGCAGCCGCTCAAACTAATGCAGACTCTCAAACTAAGGCAGCCGCTCAAACTAAGGCAGCCCCTCAACCTAATGCAGCCCCTCAATCTAAGGCAGCCCCTCAAACTAATGCACCCACTCAAACTAATGCAGCCCCTCAAACTAATGCAGCCCCTCAATCTAAGGCAGCCCCTCAAACTAATGCAGCCACTCAATCAAAGGCAGACTGTCAAACTAATGCAGCCACTCAATCAAAAGCAGCCCCTCAAACTAAGCCAACCCCTCAAACAAAGGCAGCCCCTCAAACTAAGGCAGACTCTCAAACTGACGCTGACCCTTAAAGTAAGGCAGCCCTACAAACTAAGGGAGCGCCTCAACCAAAGGCAGCCCCTCAAACTAATGCAGCCGCTCAAACTAAGGCAGCCCCTCAAACTCAGGCAGCCTCTCAAACTAAGTCAGCCTGTCAAAATAAGGCAGCCTGTCAAACTAAGGCAGCCGCTCAAACTAAGGCAGACTCTCAAACTAAGGCAACACCTCAAACTAAGGCAGCCGCTCAAACTAAGGAAGACTCTCAAACTCAGGCAGCCCCTCAAATTAAGGCAGCCGCTCAAACTAATGCACACTCTCAAACTGAGGCAGCCGCTCAAACTAAGCCAGCCGCTCAAACTAAGGCAGCCTCTCAAATTAAGGCAGCCGCTCAAACTAAGGCATCCCCTCAAAGTAAGGCAGCCTCTCAAACTAAGGCACTCCCTCAAACTAATGCAGCACCTCAATCTATGGCAGCCCCTCATTCTAATGCAACCCCTCAAACTAATGCAGCCCCTCAAACTAAGGCAGCCCCTCTAACTTAGCCAACCCCTCAAACTAAGGCATCCCCTCAAACTAAGGCAGATTCTCAAACTAATGCAGCCACTCAATCTAAGGCAGCCCCTCAAACTAAGGCAGCCCCTCAATCTAAGGCAGCCCCTCAAACTAAGCCAACCCCTCAAACAAAGGCAGCCCCTCAAACTAAGGCAGTCCCATCAAAATAATGCAGCCCATCAACTAATGCAGACCCTCAATCGAATGCAGCCCCTCAAACTAATGCAGCCACTCAATCAAAGGCAGTCTCTCAAACTAAGGCAGCCCCTCAAACTAAGGCAGACTCTCAAACTATTGCAGCCCCTTAAAGTAAAGCAGCCCCACAAACTAAGGGAGCGCCTCAACCAAAGGCAGCCCATCAAACTAATGCAGCCGCTCAAACTAAGGCAGCCCCTCAAACTCAGGCAGCCTCTCAAAGTAAGGCAGACCCTCAAGCTAAGGCAGCCGCTCAAACTAAGGCAGACTCTCAAACTAAGGCAGGCCCTCAAACTAAGGCAGCCGCTCAAACTAAGGCAGACTCTCAAACTAAGGCACCCGCTCAAACTAAGGCAGCCGCTCAAACTAAGGCAGCCTCTCAAATTAAGGCAGCCGCTCAAACTAAGGCAGCCCCTCAAACTAAGGCAGCCTCTCAAACTAAGGCACCCCCTCAAACTAAGGCACCCCCTCAAACTAATGCAGCCCCTCAATCTAAGGCAGCCCCTCAAACTAAGCCAACCCCTCAAACAAAGGCAGCCCCTCAAACTAAGGCAGTCCCATCAAAATAATGCAGCCACTCAATCAAAGGCAGTCTCTCAAACTAATGCAGCCACTCAATCAAAGGCAGCCCCTCAAACTAAGCCAACCCCTCAAACTAAGGCAGCCCCTCAAACTAAGGCAGCCTCTCAAACTAATGCAGCCCCTCAATCAAAGGCAGCCCCTCAAACTAATGCAGCCCGTCAAACTAATGCAGCCCCTCAATCTAAGGCAGCCCCTCAAACAAATGCAGCCCCTCAAACTAAGTCAGCCCCTCAAACTAAGTCAGCCCCTCAAACTAATGCAGCCACGCAATCAAAGGCAGACTCTCAAACTAATGCAGCCAGTCAATCAAAGGCAGCCCCTCAAACTATGCCAACCCCTCAAACTAAGGCTGCCCTTCAAACTAAGGCAGACTCTCAAACTAATGCAGCCCCTTAAAGTAAGGCAGCCCCTCAAACTAAGGGAGCCCCTCAACCAAAGGCAGCCGTTCAAACTAATGCAGTCACTCAAACTAAGGCAGCCCTTCAAACACAGGCAGCCTCTCAAACTAAGGCAGCCGCTCAAACTAAGGCAGCCCCTCAAACTAAGGCAGCCTCTCAAAGTAAGGCAGACGCTCAAACTAAGGCAGCCGCTCAAACTAAGGCAGACTCTCAAACTAAGGCAGCCCCTCAAACTAAGGCAGCCTCTCAAACTCAGTCAGCCGCTCACTCTAAGTCAGCCCCTCTAACTATGGCAGCCCCTCAAACTAAGGCAGCCGCTCAATCTAATGCATCACCTCAATCTAAGGCAGCCCCTCAAACTAAGGCAGCCCCTCAAACTAAGGCAGCCCATCAAACTAATGCAGCCCCTCAATCTCAGGCAGCACCTCAGATTAAGGCAGCCCCTCAAACTATGGCAGACTCTCAAACTAAAGCAGCCGCTCAAACTTAGGCAGCCTCTCAAACTATGGCAGCCCCTCAAACTAATGCAGCCCCTCATACTAATGCAGAACTCTATCTAAGGCAGCCCCTCAAACTAAGGCAGCCCCTCAATCTAAGGCAGCCCCTCAAACTAAGCCAACCCCTCAAACAAAGGCAGCCCCTCAAACTAAGGCAGCCCCTCAAAATAATGCAGCCCATCAACTAATGCAGACCCTCAATCTAATGCAGCCCCTCAAACTAATGCAGCCACTCAATCAAAGGCAGTCTCTCAAACTAATGCAGCCACTCAATCAAAGGCAGCCCCTCAAACTACGCCAACCCCTCAAACTAAGGAGCCCCTCAAACTAAGGAAGCCTCTCAAACTAATGCAGCCCCTCAATCTAAGGCAGCCCCTCAAACTAATGCAGCCGCTCACTCTGTCAGCCCCTCTAACTATGGCAGCCACTCAAACTAAGGCAGCCGCTCAAACTAATGCATCACCTCAATCTAAGGCAGCCCCTCAAACTAAGGCAGCCCCTCAAACTAAGGCAGCCCATCAAACTAATGCAGCCCCTCAATCTCAGGCATCACCTCAGATGAAGGCAGCCCCTCAAACTATGGCAGACTCTCAAACTAAAGCAGCCGCTCAAACTTAGGCAGCCTCTCAAACTATGGCAGCCCCTCAAACTAGTGCAGCCCCTCAAACTAATGCAGAACTCTATCTAAGGCAGCCCCTCAAACTAAGGCAGCCCCTCAATCTAAGGCAGCCCCTCAAACTAAGCCAACCCCTCAAACAAAGGCAGCCCCTCAAACTAAGGCAGCCCCTCAAACTAAGGCAGCCCCTGAAAATAATGCAGCCCAACAACTAATGCAGACCCTCAATCTAATGCAGCCCCTCAAACTAATGCAGCCACTCAATCAAAGGCAGTCTCTCAAACTAATGCAGCCACTCAATCAAAGGCAGCCCCTCAAACTACACCAACCCCTCAAACTAAGGCAGCCCCTCAAACTAAGGAAGCCTCTCAAACTAATGCAGCCAGTCAATCAAAGGCAGCCCCTCAAACTATGCCAACCCCTCAAACTAAGGCTGCCCTTCAAACTATGGCAGCCCCTCAAACTAATGCAGCCCCTCAAACTAATGCAGAACTCTATCTAAGGCAGCCCCTCAAACTAAGGCAGCCCCTCAATCTAAGGCAGCCCCTCAAACTAAGCCAACCCCTCAAACAAAGGCAGCCCCTCAAACTAAGGCAGCCCCTCAAAATAATGCAGCCCATCAACTAATGCAGACCCTCAATCGAATGCAGCCCCTCAAACTAATGCAGCCACTCAATCCAAGGCAGTCTCTCAAACTAAGGCAGCCCCTCAAACTAAGGCAGACTCTCAAACTATTGCAGCCCCTTAAAGTAAAGCAGCCCCACAAACTAAGAGAGCGCCTCAACCAAAGGCAGCCCATCAAACTAATGCAGCCGCTCAAACTAAGGCAGCCCCTCAAACTCAGGCAGCCTCTCAAAGTAAGGCAGACCCTCAAGCTAAGGCAGCCGCTCAAACTAAGGCAGACTCTCAAACTAAGGCAGGCCCTCAAACTAAGGCAGCCGCTCAAACTAAGGCAGACTCTCAAACTAAGGCACCCGCTCAAACTAAGGCAGCCGCTCAAACTAAGGCAGCCTCTCAAATTAAGGCAGCCGCTCAAACTAAGGCAGCCCCTCAAACTAAGGCAGCCTCTCAAACTAAGGCACCCCCTCAAACTAAGGCACCCCCTCAAACTAATGCAGCCCCTCAATCTAAGGCAGCCCCTCAAACTAAGCCAACCCCTCAAACAAAGGCAACCCCTCAAACTAAGGCAGTCCCATCAAAATAATGCAGCCACTCAATCAAAGGCAGTCTCTCAAACTAATGCAGCCACTCAATCAAAGGCAGCCCCTCAAACTAAGCCAACCCCTCAAACTAAGGCAGCCCCTCAAACTAAGGCAGCCTCTCAAACTAATGCAGCCCCTCAATCAAAGGCAGCCCCTCAAACTAATGCAGCCCGTCAAACTAATGCAGCCCCTCAATCTAAGGCAGCCCCTCAAACAAATGCAGCCCCTCAAACTAAGTCAGCCCCTCAAACTAAGTCAGCCCCTCAAACTAATGCAGCCACGCAATCAAAGGCAGACTCTCAAACTAATGCAGCCAGTCAATCAAAGGCAGCCCCTCAAACTATGCCAACCCCTCAAACTAAGGCTGCCCTTCAAACTAAGGCAGACTCTCAAACTAATGCAGCCCCTTAAAGTAAGCCAGCCCCTCAAACTAAGGGAGCCCCTCAACCAAAGGCAGCCGTTCAAACTAATGCAGTCACTCAAACTAAGGCAGCCCTTCAAACACAGGCAGCCTCTCAAACTAAGGCAGCCGCTCAAACTAAGGCAGCCTGTCAAACTAAGGCAGCCTCTCAAAGTAAGGCAGACGCTCAAACTAAGGCAGCCGCTCAAACTAAGGCAGACTCTCAAACTAAGGCAGCCCCTCAAACTAAGGCAGCCTCTCAAACTCAGTCAGCCGCTCACTCTAAGTCAGCCCCTCTAACTATGGCAGCCCCTCAAACTAAGGCAGCCGCTCAAACTAATGCATCACCTCAATCTAAGGCAGCCCCTCAAACTAAGGCAGCCCCTCAAACTAAGGCAGCCCATCAAACTAATGCAGCCCCTCAATCTCAGGCAGCACCTCAGATTAAGGCAGCCCCTCAAACTATGGCAGACTCTCAAACTAAAGCAGCCGCTCAAACTTAGGCAGCCTCTCAAACTATGGCAGCCCCTCAAACTAATGCAGCCCCTCATACTAATGCAGAACTCTATCCAAGGCAGCCCCTCAAACTAAGGCAGCCCCTCAATCTAAGGCAGCCCCTCAAACTAAGCCAACCCCTCAAACAAAGGCAGCCCCTCAAACTAAGGCAGCCCCTCAAAATAATGCAGCCCATCAACTAATGCAGACCCTCAATCTAATGCAGCCCCTCAAACTAATGCAGCCACTCAATCAAAGGCAGTCTCTCAAACTAATGCAGCCACTCAATCAAAGGCAGCCCCTCAAACTACGCCAACCACTCAAACTAAGGAGCCCCTCAAACTAAGGAAGCCTCTCAAACTAATGCAGCCCCTCAATCTAAGGCAGCCCCTCAAACTAATGCAGCCGCTCACTCTAAGTCAGCCCCTCTAACTATGGCAGCCACTCAAACTAAGGCAGCCGCTCAAACTAATGCATCACCTCAATCTAAGGCAGCCCCTCAAACTAAGGCAGCCCCTCAAACTAAGGCAGCCCATCAAACTAATGCAGCCCCTCAATCTCAGGCAGCACCTCAGATGAAGGCAGCCCCTCAAACTATGGCAGACTCTCAAACTAAAGCAGCCGCTCAAACTTAGGCAGCCTCTCAAACTATGGCAGCCCCTCAAACTAGTGCAGCCCCTCAAACTAATGCAGAACTCTATCTAAGGCAGCCCCTCAAACTAAGGCAGCCCCTCAATCTAAGGCAGCCCCTCAAACTAAGCCAACCCCTCAAACAAAGGCAGCCCCTCAAACTAAGGCAGCCCCTCAAACTAAGGCAGCCCCTCAAAATAATGCAGCCCATCAACTAATGCAGACCCTCAATCTAATGCAGCCCCTCAAACTAATGCAGCCACTCAATCAAAGGCAGTCTCTCAAACTAATGCAGCCACTCAATCAAAGGCAGCCCCTCAAACTACACCAACCCCTCAAACTAAGGCAGCCCCTCAAACTAAGGAAGCCTCTCAAACTAATGCAGCCCCTCAATCTAAGGCAGCCCCTCAAATTAAGGCAGCCCCTCAAACTAATGCAGCCCCTCAATCTAAGGCAGCCCCTCAAACTAATGCAGCCACTCAATCAAAGGCAGACTCTCAAACTGATGCAGCCACTCAATCAAAGGCAGCCCCTCAAACTAAGCCAACGCCTCAAACTAAGGCTGCCCTTCAAACTAAGGCAGACTCTCAAACTAATGCAGCCCCTTAAAGTAAGGCAGCCCCTCAAACTAAGGGAGCCCCTCAACCAAAGGCAGCCGTTCAAACTAATGCAGCCACTCAAACTAAGGCAGCCCTTCAAACACAGGCAGCCTCTCAAACTAAGGCAGCCGCTCAAACTAAGGCAGCCTGTCAAACTAAGGCAGCCTCTCAAAGTACGGCAGACGCTCAAACTAAGGCAGCCGCTCAAACTAAGGCAGACTCTCAAACTAAGGCAGCCCCTCAAACTAAGGTAGCCTCTCAAACTCAATCAGCCGCTCAGTCTAATTCAGCCCCTCAAACTCAGGCAGCCCCTCAAACGAAGGCAGTCGCTCAAACTAATGCTGCCCCTCAATCTAAGGCAGCCCCTCAACTAAGGCAGCCGCTCAAACTAAAGCAGCCCATCAAACTAATGCAGCCCCTCAATCTAAGGCAGCCCCTCAAACTAAGGCAGCCCCTCAAACTAAGGCAGCGCCTCAATCTCAGGCAGCACCTCAAATTAAGGCAGCCCCTCAAACTATGGCAGACTCTCAAACTAAAGCAGCCCTCAAACATAAGCAGCCACTCAATCAAAGGCAGTCTCTCAAAATAATGCAGCCCCTCAATAAAGCCAACCCCTCAAACAAAGGCAGCCACTCAAACTAAGGCAGCCCCTCAAAATAATGCAGCCCATCAAACTAATGCAGACCCTCAATCAAAGGCAGTCTCTCAAACTAATGCAGCCACTCAATCAAAGGCAGCCCCTCAAACTAAGGCAGCCCCTCAAACTAATGCAGAACTCTATCTAAGGCAGCCCCTCAAACTAATGCATCCCCTCAATGTAATGCATCCCCTCAAACTAATGCAGTCACTCAAACGAATGCAGCCCCTCAAACGAATGCTGCCCCTCAATCTAAGGTAGCCCCTCAAACTAATGCACCCCCTCAAATTAATGCAGCCCCTCAAACTAATGCAGCCGCTCAATCTAAGGCAGCCCCTCAAAATAATGCAGCCACTCAATCAAAGGCAGACTCTCAAACTAATGCAGCCACTCAATCAAAGGCAGCCCCTCAAACTAAGCCAACCCCTCAAACTAAGGCAGCCCCTCAAACTAAGGCAGACTCTCAAACTATTGCAGCCCCTTAAAGTAAAGCAGCCCCACAAACTAAGGGAGCGCCTCAACCAAAGGCAGCCCATCAAACTAATGCAGCCGCTCAAACTAAGGCAGCCCCTCAAACTCAGGCAGCCTCTCAAAGTAAGGCAGACCCTCAAGCTAAGGCAGCCGCTCAAACTAAGGCAGACTCTCAAACTAAGGCAGGCCCTCAAACTAAGGCAGCCGCTCAAACTAAGGCAGAATCTCAAACTAAGGCACCCGCTCAAACTAAGGCAGCCGCTCAAACAAAGGCAGCCTCTCAAATTAAGGCAGCCGCTCAAACTAAGGCAGCCCCTCAAACTAAGGCAGCCTCTCAACCTAAGGCACCCCCTCAAACTAAGGCACCCCCTCAAACTAATGCAGCCCCTCAATCTAAGGCAGCCCCTCAAACTAAGCCAACCCCTCAAACAAAGGCAGCCCCTCAAACTAAGGCAGCCCCATCAAAATAATGCAGCCACTCAATCAAAGGCAGTCTCTCAAACTAATGCAGCCACTCAATCAAAGGCAGCCCCTCAAACTAAGCCAACCCCTCAAACTAAGGCAGCCCCTCAAACTAAGGCAGCCTCTCAAACTAATGCAGCCCGTCAAACTAATGCAGCCCCTCAATCTAAGGCAGCCCCTCAAACAAATGCAGCCCCTCAAACTAAGTCAGCCCCTCAAACTAAGTCAGCCCCTCAAACTAATGCAGCCACGCAATCAAAGGCAGACTCTCAAACTAATGCAGCCAGTCAATCAAAGGCAGCCCCTCAAACTAAGCCAACCCCTCAAACTAAGGCTGCCCTTCAAACTAAGGCAGACTCTCAAACTAATGCAGCCCCTTAAAGTAAGGCAGCCCCTCAAACTAAGGGAGACCCTCAACCAAAGGCAGCCCCTCAAACTAATGCAGCCCGTCAAACTAATGCAGCCCCTCAATCTAAGGCAGCCCCTCAAACAAATGCAGCCCCTCAAACTAAGTCAGCCCCTCAAACTAAGTCAGCACCTCAAACTAATGCAGCCACGCAATCAAAGGCAGACTCTCAAACTAATGCAGCCAGTCAATCAAAGGCAGCCCCTCAAACTAAGCCAACCCCTCAAACTAAGGCTGCCCTTCAAACTAAGGCAGACTCTCAAACTAATGCAGCCCCTTAAAGTAAGGCAGCCCCTCAAACTAAGGGAGCCCCTCAACCAAAGGCAGCCGTTCAAACTAATGCAGTCACTCAAACTAAGGCAGCCCTTCAAACACAGGCAGCCTCTCAAACTAAGGCAGACTCTCAAAGTAAGGCAGACGCTCAAACTAAGGCAGGCGCTCAAACTAAGGCAGACTCTCAAACTAAGGCAGCCCCTCAAACTAAGGCAGCCTCTCAAACTCAGTCAGCCGCTCACTCTAAGTCAGCCCCTCTAACTATGGCAGCCCCTCAAACTAAGGCAGCCGCTCAAACTAATGCATCACCTCAATCTAAGGCAGCCCCTCAAACTAAGGCAGCCCCTCAAACTAAGGCAGCCCATCAAACTAATGCAGCCCCTCAATCTCAGGCAGCCCCTCAAATTAAGGCAGCCCCTCAAACTAATGCAGCCCCTCAATCTAAGGCAGCCCCTCAAACAAATGCAGCCCCTCAAACTAAGTCAGCCCCTCAAACTAAGCCAACCCCTCAAACTAAGGCAGCCCCTCAAACTAATGCATCCCCTCAATGTAATGCAGCCCCTCAAACTAATGCAGCCCCTCAAACGAATGCAGCCCCTCAAACGAATGCTGCCCCTCAATCTAAGGTAGCCCCTCAAACTAATGCACCCCCTCAAACTAATGCAGCCCCTCAAACTAATGCAGCCGCTCAATCTAAGGCAGCCCCTCAAAATAATGCAGCCACTCAATCAAAGGCAGACTCTCAAACTAATGCAGCCACTCAATCAAAGGCAGCCCCTCAAACTAAGCCAACCCCTCAAACTAAGGCAGCCCCTCAAACTAAGGCAGACTCTCAAACTATTGCAGCCCCTTAAAGTAAAGCAGCCCCACAAACTAAGGGAGCGCCTCAACCAAAGGCAGCCCATCAAACTAATGCAGCCGCTCAAACTAAGGCAGCCCCTCAAACTCAGGCAGCCTCTCAAAGTAAGGCAGACCCTCAAGCTAAGGCAGCCGCTCAAACTAAGGCAGACTCTCAAACTAAGGCAGGCCCTCAAACTAAGGCAGCCGCTCAAACTAAGGCAGACTCTCAAACTAAGGCACCCGCTCAAACTAAGGCAGCCGCTCAAACTAAGGCAGCCTCTCAAATTAAGGCAGCCGCTCAAACTAAGGCAGCCCCTCAAACTAAGGCAGCCTTTCAAACTAAGGCACCCCCTCAAACTAAGGCACCCCCTCAAACTAATGCAGCCCCTCAATCTAAGGCAGCCCCTCAAACTAAGCCAACCCCTCAAACAAAGGCAGCCCCTCAAACTAAGGCAGCCCCATCAAAATAATGCAGCCACTCAATCAAAGGCTGTCTCTCAAACTAATGCAGCCACTCAATCAAAGGCAGCCCCTCAAACTAAGCCAACCCCTCAAACTAAGGCAGCCCCTCAAACTAAGGCAGCCTCTCAAACTAATGCAGCCCCTCAATCTAAGGCAGCCCCTCAAAATAATGCAGCCCGTCAAACTAATGCAGCCCCTCATTCTAAGGCAGCCCCTCAAACAAATGCAGCCCCTCAAACTAAGTCAGCCCCTCAAACTAAGTCAGCCCCTCAAACTAATGCAGCCACGCAATCAAAGGCTGACTCTCAAACTAATGCAGCCAGTCAATCAAAGGCAGCCCCTCAAACTAAGCCAACCCCTCAAACTAAGGCTGCCCTTCAAACTAAGGCAGACTCTCAAACTAATGCAGCCCCTTAAAGTAAGGCAGCCCCTCAAACTAAGGGAGACCCTCAACCAAAGGCAGCCCCTCAAACTAATGCAGCCCGTCAAACTAATGCAGCCCCTCAATCTAAGGCAGCCCCTCAAACAAATGCAGCCCCTCAAACTAAGTCAGCCCCTCAAACTAAGTCAGCCCCTCAAACTAATGCAGCCACGCAATCAAAGGCAGACTCTCAAACTAATGCAGCCAGTCAATCAAAGGCAGCCCCTCAAACTAAGCCAACCCCTCAAACTAAGGCTGCCCTTCAAACTAAGGCAGACTCTCAAACTAAGGCAGCCCCTCAAACTAAGGCAGCCTCTCAAACTCAGTCAGCCGCTCACTCTAAGTCAGCCCCTCTAACTATGGCAGCCCCTCAAACTAAGGCAGCCGCTCAAACTAATGCATCACCTCAATCTAAGGCAGCCCCTCAAACTAAGGCAGCCCCTCAAACTAAGGCAGCCCATCAAACTAATGCAGCCCCTCAATCTCAGGCAGCACCTCAGATTAAGGCAGCCCCTCAAACTATGGCAGACTCTCAAACTAAAGCAGCCGCTCAAACTTAGGCAGCCTCTCAAACTATGGCAGCCCCTCAAACTAATGCAGCCCCTCAAACTAATGCAGAACTCTATCTAAGGCAGCCCCTCAAACTAATGCAGCCCCTCAATCTAAGGCAGCCCCTCAAACTAAGCCAACCCCTCAAACAAAGGCTGCCCCTCAAACTAAGGCAGCCCCTCAAAATAATGCAGGTCATCAACTAATTCAGACCCTCAATCTAATGCAGCCCTTCAAACTAATGCAGCCACTCAATCAAAGGCAGTCTCTCAAACTAATGCAGCCACTCAATCAAAGGCAGCCCCTCAAACTACGCCAACCCCTCAAACTAAGGCAGCCCCTCAAACTAAGGAAGCCTCTCAAACTAATGCAGCCCCTCAATCTAAGGCAGCCCCTCAAATTAAGGCAGCCCCTCAAACTAATGCAGCCCCTCAATCTAAGGCAGCCCCTCAAACAAATGCAGCCCCTCAAACTAAGTCAGCCCCTCAAACTAAGTCAGCCCCTCAAACTAATGCAGCCACTCAATCAAAGGCAGACTCTCAAACTGATGCAGCCACTCAATCAAAGGCAGCCCCTCAAACTAAGCCAACGCCTCAAACTAAGGCTGCCCTTCAAACTAAGGCAGACTCTCAAACTAATGCAGCCCCTTAAATTAAGGCAGCCCCTCAAACTAAGGGAGCCCCTCAACCAAAGGCAGCCGTTCAAACTAATGCAGCCACTCAAACTAAGGCAGCCCTTCAAACACAGGCAGCCTCTCAAACTAAGGCAGCCGCTCAAAGTACGGCAGACGCTCAAACTAAGGCAGCCGCTCAAACTAAGGCAGACTCTTAAACTAAGGCAGCCCCTCAAACTAAGGCAGCCTCTCAAACTCAATCAGCCGCTCAATCTAAGTCAGCCCCTCAAACTAAGGCAGCCCCTCAAACGAAGGCAGCCGCTCAAACTAATGCAGTCCCTCAATCTAAGGCAGCCCCTCAACTAAGGCAGCCGCTCAAACTAAAGCAGCCCATCAAACTAATGCAGCCCCTCAATCTAAGGCAGCCCCTCAAACTAAGGCAGCCCCTCAAACTAAGGCAGCCCCTCAAACTAAGGCAGCGCCTCAATCTCAGGCAGCACCTCAAATTAAGGCAGCCCCTCAAACTATGGCAGACTCTCAAACTAAAGCAGCCCTCAAACTTAAGCAGCCACTCAAACTATGGCAGCCCCTCAAACTAATGCAGCCCCTCAATCTAAGGCAGCCCCTCAATTAAGCCAACCCCTCAAACAAAGGCAGCCACTCAAACTAAGGCAGCCCCTCAAAATAATGCAGCCCATCAACTAATGCAGACCCTCAGTCTAATGCAGCCCCTCAAACTAATGCAGCCACTCAATCAAAGGCAGTCTCTCAAACTAATGCAGCCACTCAATCAAAGGCAGCCCCTCAAACTGAGCCACCCCCTCAAACTAAGGCAGCCCCTCAAACTAAGGCAGCCCCTCAAAATAATGCAGCCCCTCAATCTAAGGCAGCCCCTCAAACTAAGGCAGCCCCTCAAACTAATGCAGCCCCTCTATCTAAGGCAGACCCTCAATCTAATGCAGCCCCTCAAACTAATGCAGCCACTCAATCAAAGGCAGTCTCTCAAACTAATGCAGCCACTCAATCAAAGGCAGCCCCTCAAACTACGCCAACCCCTCAAACTAAGGCAGCCCCTCAAACTAAGGAAGCCTCTCAAACTAATGCAGCCCCTCAATCTAAGGCAGCCCCTCAAATTAAGGCAGCCCCTCAAACTAATGCAGCCCCTCAATCTAAGGCAGCCCCTCATACAAATGCAGCCCCTAAAACTAAGTCAGCCCCTCAAACTAAGTCAGCCCCTCAAACTAATGCAGCCACTCAATCAAAGGCAGACTCTCAAACTGATGCAGCCACTCAATCAAAGGCAGCCCCTCAAACTAAGCCAACGCCTCAAACTAAGGCTGCCCTTCAAACTAAGGCAGACTCTCAAACTAATGCAGCCCCTTAAAGTAAGTCAGCCCCTCAAACTAAGGGAGCCCCTCAACCAAAGGCAGCCGTTCAAACTAATGCAGCCACTCAAACTAAGGCAGCCCTTCAAACACAGGCAGCCTCTCAAACTAAGGCAGCCGCTCAAAGTACGGCAGACGCTCAAACTAAGGCAGCCGCTCAAACTCAATCAGCCGCTCAATCTAAGTCAGCCCCTCAAACTAAGGCAGCCCCTCAAACGAAGGCAGCCGCTCAAACTAATGCAGTCCCTCAATCTAAGGCAGCCCCTCAACTAAGGCAGCCGCTCAAACTAAAGCAGCCCCTCAAACTAATGCAGCCCCTCAATCTAAGGCAGCCCCTCAAACTAAGGCAGCCCCTCAAACTAATGCAGCGCCTCAATCTCAGGCAGCACCTCAAATTAAGGCAGCCCCTCAAACTATGGCAGACTCTCAAACTAAAGCAGCCCTCAAACTTAAGCGGCCACTCAAAATATGGCAGCCCCTCAAACTAATGCAGCCTCTCAATCTAAGGCAGCCCCTCAATTAAGCCAACCCCTCAAACAAAGGCAGCCACTCAAACTAAGGCAGCCCCTCTAAATAATGCAGCCCATCAACTAATGCAGACCCTCAGTCTAATGCAGCCCCTCAAACTAATGCAGCCACTCAATCAAAGGCAGTCTCTCAAACTAATGCAGCCACTCAATCAAAGGCAGCCCCTCAAACTGAGCCACCCCCTCAAACTAAGGCAGCCCCTCAAACTAAGGCAGCCCCTCAAAATAATGCAGCCCCTCAATCTAAGGCAGCCCCTCAAACTAAGGCAGCCCCTCAATATAATGCAGCCCCGCTATCTAAGGCAGCCCCTCAAACAAATGCAGCCCCTCAAACTAAGTCAGCCCCTCAAACTAAGTCAGCGCCTCAAAATAATGCAGCCACTCAATCAAAGGCAGACTCTCAAACTAATGCAGCCACTCAATCAAAGGCAGCCCCTCAAACTAAGCCAGCCCCTCAAACTAAGGCAGCCCCTCAAACTAAGGCAGCGCCTCAATCTCAGGCAGCACCTCAAATTAAGGCAGCCCCTCAAACAATGGCAGACTCTCAAACTAAAGCAGCCCCTCAAACTTAGGCAGCCTCTCAAACTATGGCAGCCCCTCAAACTAATGCAGCTCCTCAAACTAATGCAGAACTCTATCTAAGGCAGCCCCTCAAACTAATGCATTCCCTCAATGTAATGCAGCCCCTCAAACTAATGCAGCCCCTCAAACTAATGCAGCCCCTCAATCTAAGGCAGCCCCTCAATTAAGCCAACCCCTCAAACAAAGGCAGCCACTCAAACTAAGGCAGCCCCTCAAAATAATGCAGCCCATCAACTAATGCAGACCCTCAGTCTAATGCAGCCCCTCAAACTAATGCAGCCACTCAATCAAAGGCAGTCTCTCAAACTAATGCAGCCACTCAATCAAAGGCAGCCCCTCAAACTGAGCCACCCCCTCAAACTAAGGCAGCCCCTCAAACTAAGGCAGCCCCTCAAAATAATGCAGCCCCTCAATCTAAGGCAGCCCCTCAAACTAAGGCAGCCCCTCAAACTAATGCAGCCCCTCTATCTAAGGCAGACCCTCAATCTAATGCAGCCCCTCAAACTAATGCAGCCACTCAATCAAAGGCAGTCTCTCAAACTAATGCAGCCACTCAATCAAAGGCAGCCCCTCAAACTACGCCAACCCCTCAAACTAAGGCAGCCCCTCAAACTAAGGAAGCCTCTCAAACTAATGCAGCCCCTCAATCTAAGGCAGCCCCTCAAATTAAGGCAGCCCCTCAAACTAATGCAGCCCCTCAATCTAAGGCAGCCCCTCAAACAAATGCAGCCCCTAAAACTAAGTCAGCCCCTCAAACTAAGTCAGCCCCTCAAACTAATGCAGCCACTCAATCAAAGGCAGACTCTCAAACTGATGCAGCCACTCAATCAAAGGCAGCCCCTCAAACTAAGCCAACGCCTCAAACTAAGGCTGCCCTTCAAACTAAGGCAGACTCTCAAACTAATGCAGCCCCTTAAAGTAAGTCAGCCCCTCAAACTAAGGGAGCCCCTCAACCAAAGGCAGCCGTTCAAACTAATGCAGCCACTCAAACTAAGGCAGCCCTTCAAACACAGGCAGCCTCTCAAACTAAGGCAGCCGCTCAAAGTACGGCAGACGCTCAAACTAAGGCAGCCGCTCAAACTCAATCAGCCGCTCAATCTAAGTCAGCCCCTCAAACTAAGGCAGCCCCTCAAACGAAGGCAGCCGCTCAAACTAATGCAGTCCCTCAATCTAAGGCAGCCCCTCAACTAAGGCAGCCGCTCAAACTAAAGCAGCCCCTCAAACTAATGCAGCCCCTCAATCTAAGGCAGCCCCTCAAACTAAGGCAGCCCCTCAAACTAATGCAGCGCCTCAATCTCAGGCAGCACCTCAAATTAAGGCAGCCCCTCAAACTATGGCAGACTCTCAAACTAAAGCAGCCCTCAAACTTAAGCAGCCACTCAAAATATGGCAGCCCCTCAAACTAATGCAGCCTCTCAATCTAAGGCAGCCCCTCAATTAAGCCAACCCCTCAAACAAAGGCAGCCACTCAAACTAAGGCAGCCCCTCTAAATAATGCAGCCCATCAACTAATGCAGACCCTCAGTCTAATGCAGCCCCTCAAACTAATGCAGCCACTCAATCAAAGGCAGTCTCTCAAACTAATGCAGCCACTCAATCAAAGGCAGCCCCTCAAACTGAGCCACCCCCTCAAACTAAGGCAGCCCCTCAAACTAAGGCAGCCCCTCAAAATAATGCAGCCCCTCAATCTAAGGCAGCCCCTCAAACTAAGGCAGCCCCTCAATATAATGCAGCCCCGCTATCTAAGGCAGCCCCTCAAACAAATGCAGCCCCTCAAACTAAGTCAGCCCCTCAAACTAAGTCAGCACCTCAAAATAATGCAGCCACTCAATCAAAGGCAGACTCTCAAACTAATGCAGCCACTCAATCAAAGGCAGCCCCTCAAACTAAGCCAGCCCCTCAAACTAAGGCAGCCCCTCAAACTAAGGCAGCGCCTCAATCTCAGGCAGCACCTCAAATTAAGGCAGCCCCTCAAACAATGGCAGACTCTCAAACTAAAGCAGCCCCTCAAACTTAGGCAGCCTCTCAAACTATGGCAGCCCCTCAAACTAATGCAGCTCCTCAAACTAATGCAGAACTCTATCTAAGGCAGCCCCTCAAACTAATGCATTCCCTCAATGTAATGCAGCCCCTCAAACTAATGCAGCCCCTCAAACGAATGCAGCCCCTCAAACGAATGCTGCCCCTCAATCTAAGGTAGCCCCTCAAACTGATGCACCCCCTCAAACTAATGCAGCCCCTCAAACTAATGCAGCCCCTCAATCTAAGGCAGCCCCTCAAAATAATGCAGCCACTCAATCAAAGGCAGACTCTCAAACTAATGCAGCCACTCAATCAAAGGCAGCCCCTCAAACTAAGCCAACCCCTCAAACTAAGGCAGCCCCTCAAACTAAGGCAGACTCTCAAACTATTGCAGCCCCTTAAAGTAAAGCAGCCCCACAAACTAAGGGAGCGCCTCAAGCAAAGGCAGCCCATCAAACTAATGCAGCCGCTCAAACTAAGGCAGCCCCTCAAACTCAGGCAGCCTCTCAAAGTAAGGCAGACCCTCAAGCGAAGGCAGCCGCTCAAACTAAGGCAGACTCTCAAACTGAGGCAGGCCCTCAAACTAAGGCAGCCGCTCAAACTAAGGCGGACTCTCAAACTAAGCCAACCTCTCAAACTAAGTCAGCCGCTCAATCTAAGGCAGCCCCTCAAACTAAGGCAGCCCCTCAAACTAAGGCAGCCGCTCAAACTAATGCAGTCCCTCAATCTAAGGCAGCCCCTCAAACTAAGGCAGCCCCTCAAACTAAGGCAGCCCTTCAAACTAATGCAGCCCCTCAATCTAAGGCTGCCCCTCAAACAAATGCAGCCCCTCAAACTAAGTCAGCCCCTCAAACTAAGTCTGCCCCTCAAACTAATGCAGCCCGTCAATCTAAGGCAGCCCCTCAAACTAAGTCTGCCCCACAGACTAATGCAGCCATTCAATCTAAGGCAGACGCTCAAACTAAGGCAGCCCCTCAAACTAAGGCAGCCTCTCAAACTCAGTCAGCCGCTCACTCTAAGTCAGCCTCTCCAACTATGGCAGCCCCTCAAACTAAGGCAGCCGCTCAAACTAATGCATCACCTCAATCTAAGGCAGCCCCTCAAACTAAGGCAGCCCCTCAAACTAAGGCAGCCCATCAAACTAATGCAGCCCCTCAATCTCAGGCAGCACCTCAGATTAAGGCAGCCCCTCAAACTATGGCAGACTCTCAAACTAAAGCAGCCGCTCAAACTTAGGCAGCCTCTCAAACTATGGCAGCCCCTCAAACTAATGCAGCCCCTCAAACTAATGCAGAACTCTATCTAAGGCAGCCCCTCAAACTAAGGCAGCCCCTCAATCTAAGGCAGCCCCTCAAACTAAGCCAACCCCTCAAACAAAGGCAGCCCCTCAAACTAAGGCAGCCCCTCAAAATAATGCAGCCCATCAACTAATGCAGACCCTCAATCTAATGCAGCCCCTCAAACTAATGCAGCCACTCAATCAAAGGCAGTCTCTCAAACTAATGCAGCCACTCAATCAAAGGCAGCCCCTCAAACTACGCCAACCCCTCAAACTAAGGCAGCCCCTCAAACTAAGGAAGCCTCTCAAACTAATGCAGCCCCTCAATCTAAGGCAGCCCCTCAAATTAAGGCAGCCCCTCAAACTAATGCAGCCCCTCAATCTAAGGCAGCCCCTCAAACAAATGCAGCCCCTCAAACTAAGTCAGCCCCTCAAACTAAGTCAGCCCCTCAAACTAATGCAGCCACTCAATCAAAGGCAGACTCTCAAACTGATGCAGCCACTCAATCAAAGGCAGCCCCTCAAACAAAGCCAACGCCTCAAACTAAGGCTGCCCTTCAAACTAAGGCAGACTCTCAAACTACTGCAGCCCCTTAAAGTAAGGCAGCCCCTCAAACTAAGGGAGCCCCTCAACCAAAGGCAGCCGTTCAAACTAATGCAGCCACGCAAACTAAGACAGCCCTTCAAACACAGGCAGCCTCTCAAACTAAGGCAGCCGCTCAAACTAAGGCAGCCTGTCAAACTAAGGCAGCCTCTCAAAGTACGGCAGACGCTCAAACTAAGGCAGCCGCTCAAACTAAGGCAGACTCTCAAACTAAGGCAGCCCCTCAAGCTAAGGCAGCCTCTCAAACTCAATCAGCCGCTCAATCTAAGGCAGCCCCTCAAACTCAGGCAGCCTCTCAAAGTAAGGCAGACCCTCAAGCTAAGGCAGCCGCTCAAACTGAGGCAGACTCTCAAACTAAGGCAGGCCCTCAAATTAAGGCAGCCGCTCAAACTAAGGCGGACTCTCAAACTAAGCCAACCTCTCAAACTCAGTCAGCCGCTCAATCTAAGGCAGCCCCTCAAACTAAGGCAGCCCCTCAAACTAAGGCAGCCGCTCAAACTAATGCAGTCCCTCAATCTAAGGCAGCCCCTCAAACTAAGGCAGCCCCTCAAACTAAGTCAGCCCTTCAAACTAATGCAGCCCCTCAATCTAAGGCTGCCCCTCAAACAAATGCAGCCCTTCAAACTAAGTCAGCCCCTCAAACTAAGTCTGCCCCTCAAACTAATGCAGCCCCTCAATCTAAGGCAGCCCCTCAAACTAAGTCTGCCCCTCAAACTAATGCAGCCACTCAATCTAAGGCAGCCCCTCAAACTAAGTCAGCCCCTCAAACTAAGTCTGCCCCTCAAACTAATGCAGTCACTCAATCAAAGGCAGACTCTCAAACTAATGCAGCCACTCAACCAAAGTCAGCCCCTCAAACTAAGCCTACCCCTCAAACTAATGCAGCCGCTCAAACTAAGGCAGCCCCTCAAACTCAGGCAGCCTCTCAAAATAAGGCAGCCTCTCAAACTAAGGGAGCCTGTCAAACTAAGGCAGCCTCTCAAAGTAAGGCAGACCCTCAAACTAAGGGAGCCCCTCAAACAAAGGCAGCCCCTCAAACTAATGCAGCCGCTCAAACTAAGGCAGCCCCTCAAACTCAGGCAGCCTCTCAAACTAAGGCGGCCGCTCAAACTAAGGCAGACCCTCAAACGAAGGCAGCCGCTCAAACTAAGGCAGACTCTCAAACTAAGGCAGCCCCTCAAACTAAGGCAGCCGCTCAAACTGAGGCAGACTCTCAATCTAAGGCAGCCTCTCAAACTAATGCAGCCCCTCAATCGAAGGCAGCCCCACAAACTAAGGCAGCCCCTCAAACTAATGCAGCCCCTCAATCTAAGGCAGCCCCTCAAACAAAGGCACCCCCTCATTCTAAGTCAGCCCCTCAAACTAATGCAGCCCCTCAAACTAAGGCAGCCCCTTAAACTAAGCCAGCCCCTCAAACTAATGCAGCCACTCAATCAAAGGCTGCCCCTCTAACTAGGCCAACACCTCAAACTAAGGCATCCCCTCAAGCTAAGGCAGACTCTCAAACTAATGCAGCCACTCAATCAAAGGCAGCCCCGAAAACTAAGCCAACCGCTCAAACTGAGGCAGCCTCTCAAAGTAAAGCAGCCCCTCAAACAAATGCAGCCCCTCAATCTAAGGCAGCCCCTTAAACTAAGGCAGCCCCTCAAACTAATGCAGCCCCTCAAACCAAGGCAGCCGCTCAAATTAAGGCAGCCCCTCAAACTATCCGTGCCGCTCAAACTAAGTCATCCGCTCAAACTAAGGCAGCCCCTCAAACTAAGGCAGCCGCTCAAACTAAGGCAGCCCTTCAAACTGAGACAGCCGCTCAAACTAATGCAGCCCCTCAGTCCAAGGCGGCCCCTCAAACTCAGGCAGCCTCTCAAACTAAGGCAGCCACTCAAACTAAGGCAGCCCCTCAAACTAAGACAGCGGCTCAAACTAATGCAGCCCCTCAATGGACAAAGACGAGAGTGGTCCTCAAGGAAGAGTGCTAAATTGGGGGAAGGCCAACTATACCAAAATTCGGCAGGAGCTGGGGAATGTAGATTGAGAGCAGCTGTTTGAAGGTAAATCCACATGTGAAATGTGGGAGGCTTTTAAAGAGAGGTTGATTAGCGTGCAGGAGAGACATGTTCCTGTGAAAATGAAGGATAGAAATAGCAAGATTAGGGAACCATGGATGACAGGTGAAATTGTGAGACAAGCTAAGATGAAAAAGGAGGCATACATAAGGTCTAGGCGTCTGATGAAAGACGAAGCTTTGAAAGAATTTCGGGAATGTTGGACCAATCTGAAACGACAAATCAAGAGGGCTAAAAGGGGTCATGAAATATCTTCAGCAAACAGGGTTAAAGAAAATCCCAAAGCCTTTTATTCATACATAAGGAGAAAGAGGGTAACTAGAGAAAGGATTGGCCCACTAAAGGACAAAGGAGGAATGTTATGCTTGGACTCAGAGAAAATGGGTGAGATTCTAAACGAGTACTTTGCATCGGTATTCACCGAGGAGAGGGACATGACGGATGTTGACGTTAGGAACAGATGTTTGATTACACTCGGTCAAGTCGGCATAAGGAGGGAGGAAGTGTTGGGTATTCTAAAGGGCATTAAGGTGGACAAGTCCCCAGGTCCGGATGGGATCTATCCAAGGTTGCTGAGGGAAGCGAGAGAGGAAATTGCTGGGGCCTTAACAGATATCTTTGCAGCATCCTTAAACACGGGTGAGGTCCCGGAGGACAGGAGAATTGCTAATGTTGTCCCCTTGTTTAGGAAGGGTAGCAGGGATAATCCAGGTAATTATAGACCGGTGAGCCTGACGTCAGTGGCAGGGAAGCTGCTGGAGAAGATACTGAGGGATAGGATCTATTCCCATTTGGAAGAACATGGGCTTATCAGTGATAGGCAACATGGTTTTGTGCAGGGAAGGTCATGTCTTACCAACTTAATAGAATTCTTTGAGGAAGTGACAAAGTTGATTGATGAGGGAAGGGCTGTCGATGTCATATACATGGACTTCATTAAGGCGTTTGATAATGTTCCCCATGGCAGGCTGATGGAGAAAGTGAAGGCGCATGGGGTCCAAGGTGTACTAGCTAGATGGATAAAGAACTGGCTGGGCAACAGGAGACAGAGAGTAGCAGTAGAAGGGAGATTCTCAAAATGGAGACGTTTGACCAGTGGTGTTCCACAGGGATCCGTGCTGGGACCACTGTTGTTTGTGATATACATTAATGATTTGGAGGAAAGTATAGGTGGACTGATTAGCAAGTTTGCAGACAACACTAAGATTGGTGGAGTAGCAGATAGTGAAGGGGACTGTCAGAGAATACAGCAGAATATAGATAGATTGGAAAGTTGGGCAGAGAAATGGCAGATGGAGTTCAATCAGGGCAAATGCGAGGTGATGCATTTTGGAAGATCCAATTCAAGAGTGAACTATACAGTAAATGGAAAAGTCCTGGGGAAAATTGATGGACAGAGAGATTTGGGTGTGCAGGTCCACTGTTCCCTGAAGGTGGCAACGCAGGTAAATAGAGTGGTCAAGAAGGCATACGGCATGCTTTCCTTCATCGGACGGGGTATTGAGTACAAGAGTTGGCAGGTCATGTTACAGTTGTATAGGACTTTGGTTCGGCCACATTTGGAATACTGCGTGCAGTTCTGGTCGCCACATTACCAAAAGGATGTGGATGCTTTGGAGAGGGTGCAGAGGAGGTTCACCAGGATGTTGCCTGCTATGGAGGGTGCTAGCGTTGAAGAGAGGTTGAGTAGATTAGGATTATTTTCATTAGAAAGACGGAGGTTGAGGGGGGACCTGATTGAGGTGTACAAAATCATGAGAGGGATAGACAGGGTGGGTAGCAAGAGGCTTTTTCCCAGAGTGGGGGATTCAATTACTTGAGGACACGAGTTCAAAGTGAAAGGAGAAAAGTTTAGGGGGGATATGCGTGGAAAGTTCTTTACGCAGAGGGTGGTGGGTGCCTGGAACGCGTTGCCAGTGGAGGTGGTAGATGTGGGCACGATGGCGTCTTTTAAGATGTATCTAGACAGATACATGAATGGGCAGGAAGAAAAGAGATACAGAACCTGAGAAAATAGGCGACATGTTTAGAGAGAGGATCTGGATTGGTGCAGGCTTGGAGGGCCGAAGGGCCTGTTCCTGTGCTGTAATTATCTTTGTTCTTTGTTCTTTGTTCTTTGTTCAGCCCCTCAAACTGAGGCAGCCGCTCAAATTGAGGCAGCCCCTCAAACTATGGCAGACTCTCAAACTAATGCAGCCCCTCAAACTTAGGCAGCCTCTCAAACTAAGGCAGCCCCTCAAACTAATGCAGCCCCTCAAACTAATGCAGAACTCTATCTAAGGCAGCCCCTCAAACTAAGGCTGCTCCTCAATCTAAGGCAGCCCCTCAAACTAATGCACCCCCTCATTCTAAGTCAGCCCCTCAAACTAAGGCAGCCCCTTCAACTAAGCCAGCCCCTCAAACTAATGCAGCCACTCAATCAAAGGCAGCCCCTCTAACTAAGCCAACACCTCAAACTAAGGCATCCCCTCAAACTAAGGCAGACTCTCAAACTAATGCAGCCACTCAATCAAAGGCAGCCCCTCAAACTAAGCCAACCGCTCAAACTAAGGCAGCCTCTCAAAGTAAAGCAGCCCCTCAAACAAATGCAGCCCCTCAATCTAAAGCAGCCCCTTCAACTAAGGCAGCCCCTCAAACTGATGCAGCCCCTCAAACTAAGTCATCCGCTCAAACTAAGGCAGCCCCTCAAACTAAGGCAGCCCCTCAAACTAAGGCAGTCCCTCAAACTGAGACAGCCGCTCAAACTAATTCAGCCCCTCAGTCCAAGGCAGCCCCTCAAACTAATGCAGCCCCTCAAACTAATGCGGAACTCGATCTAAGGCAGCCCCTCAAACTAAGGCAGCTCCTCAAAGTAATGCAGCCCCTCAAAATAATGCAGCCCCTCAAACTAATGCAGACCCTCAATCTAAGGCAGCCCCACAAACTAAATGCACCCCCTCATTCTAAGTCAGCCCCTCAGACCAATGCAGCCCCTCAAACTAAGGCAGCCCCTTAAACTAAGCCAGCCCCTCAAACTAATGCAGCCATTCAATCAAAGGCAGCCCCTGTAACTAAGCCAACACCTCAAACTAAGGCATCCCCTCAAACTAAGGCAGACTCTCAAACTAATACAGCCACTCAATCAAAGGCAGCCCCTCAAACTAAGCCAAACGCTCAAACTAAGGCAGCCTCTCAAAGTATAGCAGCCCCTCAAACAAATGCAGCCCCTCAATCTAAGGCAGTCCCTTAAACTAAGGCAGCCCCTCAAACTAAGGCAGCCGCTCAAACTAAGGCAGCCCCTCAAACTGAGACAGCCGCTCAAACTAATGCAGCCCCTCAGTCCAAGGCAGCCCCTCAAACTCAGGCATCCTCTCAAACTAAGGCAGCCGCTCAAACTAAGGCAGCCGCTCAAACTAAGGCAGCCGCTCAAACTAAGGCAGCCCCTCAAACTAAGGCAGCCGCTCAAACTAAGGCAGCCCCTCAAACTGAGACAGCCGCTCAAACTAATGCAGCCCCTCAGTCCAAGGCAGACCCTCAAACTCAGGCAGCCTCTCAAACTAAGGCAGCCGCTCAAACTAAGGCAGCCGCTCAAACTAAGGCAGCCCCTCAAACTAAGACAGCCGCTCAAACTATTGCAGCCCCTCAATGGACAAAGACGAGAGTGGTCCTAAATGAAGAGTGCTAAATTGGGGGAAGGCCAACGATACCAAAATTCGGCAGGAGCTGGGGAATGTAGATTCGGAGCAGCTGTTTGAAGGTAAATCCACATGTGATATGTGGGAGGCTTTTAAAGAGAGGTTGATTTGCGTGCAGGAGAGACATGTTCCTGTGAAAATGAAGGATAGAAATGGCAAGATTAGGGAACCATGGATGACAGGTGAAATTGTGAGACTAGCTAAGAGGAAAAAGGAAGCATGCATAAGGTCTAGGCGGCTGATGAAAGACGAAGCTTTGAAAGAATATCGGGAATGTAGGACCAATCTGAAACGAGGAATTAAGAGGGCTAAAATGGGTCATGAAATATCTTTGGCAAATAGGGTTAAAGAAAATCCCAAAGCCTTTTATTCATATATAAGGAGAAAGAGGGTAACTAGAGAAAGGATTGGCCCACTAAAGGACAAAGGAGGAATGTTATGCTTGGACTCAGAGAAAATGGGTGAGATTCTAAACGAGTACTTTGCATCGGTATTCACCGAGGAGAGGGACATGACGGATGTTGAGGTTAGGAACAGATGTTTGATTACACTAGGTCAAGTCGGCATAAGGAGGGAGGAAGTGTTGGGTATTCTAAAGGGCATTAAGGTGGACAAGTCCCCAGGTCCGGATGGGATCTATCCCAGGTTACTGAGGGAAGCGAGAGAGGAAATAGCTGGGGCCTTAACAGATATCTTTGCAGCATCCTTAAACACGGGTGAGGTCCCGGAGGACAGGAGAATTGCTAATGTTGTCCCCTTGTTTAAGAAGGGTAGCAGGGATAATCCAGGTAATTATAGACCGGTGAGCCTGACGTCAGTGGTAGGGAAGCAGCTGGAGAAGATACTGAGGGATAGGATCTATACCCATTTGGAAGAAAATGGGCTTATCAGTGATAGGCAACATGGTTTTGTGCAGGGAAGGTCATGTCTTACCAACTTAATAGAATTCTTTGAGGAAGTGACAAAGTTGATTGATGAGGGAAGGGCTGTCGATGTCACATACATGGACTTCAGTAAGGCGTTTGATAAGGTTCCCCATGGCAGGCTGATGGAGAAAGTGAAGGCGCATGGGGTCCAAGGTGTACTAGCTAGATGGATAAAGAACTGGCTGGGCAACAGGAGACAGAGAGTAGCAGTAGAAGGGAGATTCTCAAAATGGAGACGTGTGACCAGTGGTGTTCCACAGGGATCCGTGCTGGGACCACTGTTGTTTGTGATATACATTAATGATTTGGAGGAAAGTATAGGTGGACTGATTAGCAAGTTTGCAGACGACACAAAGATTGGTGGAGTAGCAGATAGTGAAGGGGACTGTCAGAGAATACAGCAGAATATAGATAGATTGGAGAGTTGGGCAGAGAAATGGCAGATGGAGTTCAATCAGGGCAAATGCGAGGTGATGCATTTTGGAAGATCCAATTCAAGAGTGAACTATACAGTAAATGGAAAAGTCCTGGGGAAAATTGATGTACAGAGAGATTTGGGTGTGCAGGTCCACTGTTCCCTGAAGGTGGCAACGCAGGTAAATAGAGTGGTCCAGAAGGCATACGGCATGCTTTCCTTCATCGGACGGGGTATTGAGTACAAGAGTTGGCAGGTCATGTTACAGTTGTCTCGGACTTAGGTTCGGCCACATTTGGAATACTGGGTGCAGTTCTGGTCGCCACATTACCAAAAGGATGTGGATGCTTTGGAGAGGGTGCAGAGGAGGTTCACCAGAATGTTGCCTGCTATGGAGGGCGCTAGCTATGAAGAGAGGTTGAGTAGATTCGCATTAGTTTCATTAGTAAGACGGAGGTTGAGGGGGGACCTGACTGAGGTGTACAACATCATGAGAGGTATAGACAGGGTGGATAGCAAGAGGCTTTTTCCCAGAGTGGGGGATTCAATTACTGGAGGACACGAGTTCAAAGTGAAAGGAGAAAAGTTTAGGGGGGATATGCGTGGAAAGTTCTTTACGCAGCTGGTGGTGGGTGCCTGGAACGCGTTGCCAGCGGACGTGGTAGATGCGGGCACGATGGCGTCTTTTAAGATGTATCTAGACAGATACATGAATGGGCAGGAAGAAAAGAGATACAGAACCTTAGAAAATAAGCGACATGTTTGGAGAGAGGATCTGGATTGACGCAGGCTTGGAGGGCCGACGGGCCTGTTCCTGTGCTGTAATTATCTTTGTTCTTTGTTCTTTGTTCTTTGTTCAGCCCCTCAAACTGAGGCAGCCGCTCAAATTAAGGCAGCCCCTCAAACTATGGCAGACTCTCAAACTAAGGCAGCCCCTCAAACTTAGGCAGCCTCTCAAACTAAGGCAGCCCCTCAAACTAATGCAGCCCCTCAAACTATTGCAGAACTCTATCTAAGGCAGCCCCTCAAACTAAGGCAGCTCCTCAAAGTAATGCAGCCCCTCAAACTAATGCAGCCCCTCAAACTAATGCAGCCTCTCAATCGAAGGCTGCCCCTCAAACTAATGCACCCCCCCAAACTAATGCAGCCCCTCAAACTAATGCAGCCCCTCAATCTAAGGCAGCCACTCAAAATAATGCAGCCACTCAATCAGAGGCAGCCCCTCAAACTAATGCAGCCACTCAATCAAAGGCATCCCCTCAAACTAAGCCATCCCCTCAAACTAAGGCAGCCCCTCAAACTAATGCAGACTCTAAAACTAATGCAGCCCCTTAAAGTAAGGCAGCCCAACAAACTAAGGGAGCGCCTCAACCAAAGGCAGCCCCTCAAATTAATGTAGCCGCTCAAACTAAGGCAGCCCCTCAAACTCAGGCAGCCTCTCAATCTAAGGCAGCCGCTCAAACTAAGGCAGCCTGTCAAACTAAGGCAGCCTCTCAAAGTAAGGCAGAACCTCAAACTAAGGCAGCCGCTCAAACTAAGGCAGACACTCAGACGAAGGCAACCTCTCAAACTAAGTCAGCTGCTCAATCTCAGGCAGCCCCTCAAACTAAGGAAGCCCCTCAAACTGAGGCAGCTGTTCAAACTAATGCAGCCCCTCAATCTAAGGCATCCGCTCAAACTAAAGCAGCCCATCAAACTGATGCAGAACCTAAATCTAAGGAAGCCCCTCAATCTAAGGCAGCCACTCAAACTAATGCAGACCCTCAATCTAAGGCAGCCCCTCAAGCAAATGCAGCCCCTCAAACGAAGTCAGCCCCTCAAACTAAGTCAGCCCCTAAAACTAATGCCGCCACTCAATCAAAGGCAGTCTCTCAAACTAATGCAGCAATTCAATCAAATGCAGCCCCTCAAACTAAGCCAACCCCTCAAACTAAGGCAGCCCCTCCAACTAAGGCAGACTCTTAAACTAATGCTGCCCCTCAAAGTAAGGCAGCCCCTCAAACTAAGGGAGCCCCTCAACCAAAGGCAGCCCCTCAAACAAATGCAGCCACTCAAACTAAGGCAGCCCCTCAAACTCAGGCAGCCTCACAAACTAAGGCAGCCTGTCAAACTAAGGCAGCCTCTCAAAGTAAGGCAGCCTGTCAAACTAAGGCAGCCTCTCAAAGTAAGGCAGACCCTCAAACTAAGGCAGCCGCTCAAACTAAGGCAGACTCTCAAACTAAGGCAGCCCCTCAAACTAAGGAAGCCGCTCAAACTAAGGCAGACTCTCAAACTAAGGCAGCCTCTCAAACTCAGTCAGCCGCTCAATCTAAGGCAGCCCCTCAAACTAAGGCAGCCGCTCAAACTAAGGCACCCCCTCAAACTAATGCAGCCTCTCAATCTAAGGCACCCCCTCATTCTAAGTCAGCCCCTCAAACTAATGCAGCCCCTCAAACTAAGGCAGCCCCTTAAACTAAGCCAGCCCCTCAAACTAATACAGCCCCTCAATCTAAGGCAGCCCCTCAAACTAATGCAGCCCCTCAAACTAAGGCAGCCCCTTAAACTAAGCCAGCCCCTCAAACTAATGCAGCCCCTCAATCTAAGGCAGCCCCTCAAAATAATGCAGCCACTCAATCAGAGGCAGACTCTCAAACTAATGCAGCCACTCAATCAAAGGCAGCCCCTCAAACTAAGCCATCCCCTCAAACTAAGGCAGCCCCTCAAACTAAGACAGACTCTCAAACTAATGCAGCCCCTTAAAGTAAGGCAGCCCCACAAACTACGGGAGCACCTCAACCAAAGGCAGCCCCTCAAACTCATGCAGCCGCTCAAACTAAGGAAGCCCCTCAAACTCAGGCAGCCTCACAATCTAAGGCAGCCGCTCAAACTAAGGCAGCCTGTCAAACTAAGGCAGCCTCTCAAAGTAAGGCAAACCCTCAAACTAAGGCAGCCGCTCAAACTAAGGCAGACTCTCAAACTAAGGCAACCTCTCAAACTAAGTCAGCCGCTCAGTCTAAGGCAGCCCCTCAAACTAAGGCAGCCCCTCAAACTAAGGCAGCCGCTCAAACTAATGCAGCCCCTCAATCTAAGGCAGCCCCTCAACTAAGGCAGCCGCTCAAACTAAAGCAGCCCATCAAACTAATGCAGCACCTCAATCTAAGGCAGCCCCTCAAACTAAGGCAGCCCCTCAAACTAATGCAGCCCCTCAATCTAAGGCAGCCCCTCAAACAAATGCAGCCCCTCAAACTAAGTCAGCCCCTCAAACTATGTCAGCCCTTCAAACTAATGCAGCCACTCAATCAAAGGCAGTCTCTCAAACGAATGCAGCCACTCAATCAAAGGCAGCCCCTCAAACTAAGCCAACCCCTCAAACTAAGGCAGCCCCTCAAACTAAGGCAGCCTCTCAAAAATAAGGCACCCCCTCAAACTAATGCAGCCCCTCAGTCTAAGTCACCCCCTCATTCTAAGTCAGCCCCTCAAACTAAGTCAGCCCCTCAAACTAAGTCAGCCCCTCAAACTAAGTCAGCCCCTCTAACTAATGCAGCCACTCAATCAAAGGCAGTCTCCCAAACTAATGCAGCCACCCAATAAAAGGCAGCCCCTCAAAATAAGCCAACCGCTCAAACTGAGGCAGCCCCTCAAACTAAGGCAGCCTCTCAAACTAAGGCAACCCCTCAAACTAATGCAGACCATCAGTCTAAGGCACCTCCTCATTCTAAGTCAGCCCCTCAAACTAAGACAGCCCTTCAAACTAAGTCAGCCCCTCTAACTAATGCAGCCGCTCAATCAAAGGCAGTCTCGCAAACTAATGCAGCCCCTCAAACTAAGGCAGCCCTTTAAACTAAGCCAGCCCCTCAAACTAATGCAGCCCCTCTATCTAAGGCAGCTCCTCAAAATAATGCAGCCACTCAATCAGAGGCAGACTCCCAAACTAATGCAGCCACTCAATCAAAGGTAGCCCCTCAAACAAAGCCATCCCCTCAAACTAAGGCAGCCCCTCAAACTAAGGCAGACTCGCAAACTAATGCAGCCCCTTAAAATAAGGCAGCCCCACAAACTAAGGGAGCGCCTCAACCAAAGGCAGTCCCTCAAACTAATGCAGCCGCTCAAACTAAGGCAGCCCCTCAAATTAAGGCAGCCTCTCAAAGTAAGGCAGACCCTCAAACTAAGGCAGCCGCTCAAACTAAGGCAGACTCTCAAATTAAGGCAACCTCTCAAACTAAGTCAGCCGCTCAATCTAAGGCAGCCACTCAAACTAAGGCAGCCGCTCAAACTAATGCAGCCCCTCAATCTAAGGCAGCCCCTCAACTAAGGCAGCCGCTCAAACTAAAGCAGCCCATCAAACTAATGCAGCACCTCAATCTAAGGCAGCCCGTCAAACTAAGGCAGCCCCTCAAACTAATGCAGCCACTCAATCTAAGGCAGCCCCTCAAACAAATGCAGCCCCTCAAACTAAGTCAGCCCCTCAAACTAAGTCAGCCCCTCAAACTAATGCAGCCTCTCAATCAAAGGCAGCCCCTCAAACTAAGCCAACCCCTCAAACTAAGGCAGCCGCTCAAACTAAGGCAGACTCTCAAACTAATGCTGCCCCTTAAAGTAAGGCAGACCCTCAAACTAAGGGAGCCTCTCAACCAAAGGCAGCCCCTCAAACTAAGCCAAACGCTCAAACTAAGGCAGCCTCTCAAAGTACAGCAGCCCCTCAAACAAATGCAGCCCCTCAATCTAAGGCAGCCCCTGAAACTAAGGCAGCCCCTCAAACTAATGCAGCCCCTCAAACCAAGGCAGCCGCTCAAACTAAGTCAGCCCCTCAAACTATGCGAGCCGGTCAAACTAAGTCATTCGCTCAAACTAAGGCAGCCCCTCAAACTAAGGCAGCCGCTCAAACTAAGGCAGCCCCTCAAACGAAGGCAGCCGCTCAAACTAAGGCAGCCCCTCAAACTGAGACAGCCGCTCAAACTAATGCAGCCCCTCAGTCCAAGGCAGCCCCTCAAACTCAGGCAGCCTCTCAAACTAAGGCAGCCGCTCAAACTAAGGCAGCCCCTCAAACTAAGACAGCCGCTCAAACTAATTCAGCCCCTCAATGGACAAAGCCGAGAGTGGTCCTAAATGAAGAGTGCTAAATTGGGGGATGGCCAACTATACCAAAATTCGGCAGGAGCTGGGGAATGTAGATTGGGAGCAGCTGTTTGACGGTAAATCCACATGTGATATGTGGGAGGCTTTTAAAGAGAGGTTGATTAGCGTGCAAGAGAGACATGTTCTCGTGAAAATGAAGGATAGAAATGGCAAGATTAGGGAACCATGGATGACAGGTGAAATTGTGAGACTAGCTAAGAGGGAAAAGGAAGCATACATAAGGTCTAGGCGGCTGATGAGAGACGAAGCTTTGTAAGAATATCGGGAATGTAGGACCAATCTGAAATGAGGAATTAAGAGGGCTAAAAGGGGTCATGAAATATCTTTGGCAAACAGGGTTAAAGAAAATCCCAAAGCCTTTTATTCATATACAAGGAGAAAGAGGGTAACTAGAGAAAGGATTGGCCCACTAAAGGACAAAGGAGGAATGTTATGCTTGGACTCAGAGAAAATGGGTGAGATTCTAAACGAGTACTTTGCATCGGTATTCACCGAGGAGAGGGACATGACGGATGTTGAGGTTAGGAACAGATGTTTGATTACACTAGGTCAAGTCGGCATAAGGAGGGAGGAAGTGTTGGGTATTCTAAAGGACATTAAGGTGGTCAAGTCCCCAGGTCCGGATTGGATCTATCCCAGGTTACTGAGGGAAGCGAGAGAGGAAATAGCTGGGGCCTTAACAGATATCTTTGCAGCATCCTTAAACACGGGTGAGGTCCCGGAGGACAGGAGAATTGCTAATGTTGTCCCCTTGTTTAAGAAGGGTAGCAGGGATAATCCAGGTAATTATAGACCGGTGAGCCTGACGTCAGTGGTAGGGAAGCAGCTGGAGAAGATACTGAGGGATAGGATCTATTCCCATTTGGAAGAAAATGGGCTTATCAGTGATAGGCAAGATGGTTTTGTGCAGGGAAGGTCATGTCTTACCAACTTAATAGAATTCTTTGAGGAAGTGACAAAGTTGATTGATGAGGGAAGGGCTGTCAATGTCATATACATGGACTTCAGTAAGGCGTTTGATAAGGTTCCCCATGGCAGGCTGATGGAGAAAGTGAAGGCGCATGTGGTCCAAGGGGTACTAGCTAGATGGATAAAGAACTGGCTGGGCAACAGGAGACAGAGAGTAGCAGTAGAAGGGAGTTTCTCAAAATGGAGACGTGTGACCAGTGGTGTTCCACAGGGATCCGTGCTGGGACCACTGTTGTTTGTGATATACATTAATGATTTGGAGGAAAGTATAGGTGGACTGATTAGCAAGTTTGCAGACGACACTAAGATTGGTGGAGTAGCAGATAGTGAAGGGGACTGTCAGAGAATACAGCAGAATATAGATAAATTGGACAGTTGGGCAGAGAAATGGCAGATGGAGTTCAATCAGGGCAAATGCGAGGTGATGCATTGTGGAAGATCCAATTCAAGAGTGAACTATACAGTAAATGGAAAAGTCCTGGGGAAAATTGATGTACAGAGAGATTTGGGTGTGCAGGTCCACTGTTCCCTGAAGGTGGCAACGCAGGTAAATAGAGTGGTCAAGAAGGCATACGGCATGCTTTCCTTCATCGGACGGGGTATTGAGTACAAGAGTTGGCAGGTCATGTTACAGTTGTATAGGACTTTGGTTCGGCCACATTTGGAATACTGCGTGCAGTTCTGGTCGCCACATTACCAAAAGGATGTGGATGCTTTGGAGAGGGTGCAGAGGAGGTTCACCAGGATGTTGCCTGCTATGGAGGGCGCTAGCTATGAAGAGAGGTTGAGCAGATTCGGATTACTTTCATTAGAAAGACGGAGGTTGAGGGGGGACCTGACTGAGGTGTACAACATCATGAGAGGTATAGACAGGGTGGATAGCAAGAGGCTTTTTCCCAGAGTGGGGGATTCAATCACTAGAGGACACGAGTTCAAAGTGAAAGGAGAAAAGTTTAGTGGGGATATGCTTGGAAAGTTCTTTACGCAGATGGTGGTGGGTGCCTGGAACGTGTTGCCAGCGGAGGTGGTAGATGCGGGTACGATGGCGTCTTTTAAGATGTATCTAGACAGATACATGAATGGGCAGGAAGAAAAGAGATACAAAACCATAGAAAGTAGGCGACATGTTCAGAGAGAGGATCTGGAACGACGCAGGCTTGGATGGCCGAAGGGCCTGTTCCTGTGCTGTAATTATCTTTGTTCTTTGTTCTTTGTTCAGCCCCTCAAACAAATGCAGCCACTCAAACTAAGGCAGCCCCTCAAACTGAGTCAGCCTGTCAAACTAAGGCAGCCGCTCAAACTAAGGCAGCCTGTCAAACTAAGGCAGCCTCTCAAAATAAGGCAGACCCTCAAACTAAGGCAGCCGCTCAAACTCAGGCAGACTCTCAAACTAAGGCAGCCCCTCAAACTAAGGAAGCCGCTCAAACTAAGGCAGACTCTCAAACTAAGGCAGCCTCTCAAACTCAGTCAGCCGCTCTAACTAAAGCAGCCCATCAAATTAATGCAGCCCCTCAATCTAAGGCAGCCACTCAAAATAATGCAGCCACTCAATCAGAGGCAGACTCTCAAACGAATGCAGCCACTCAATCAAAGGCAGCCCCTCAAACTAAGCCATCCCCTCAAACTATGGCAGCCCCTCAAACTAAGGCAGACTCTAAAACTAATGCAGCCCCTAAAAGTAAGGCAGCCCCACAAACTAAGGGAGCGCCTCAACCAAAGTCAGCCCCTCAAACTAATGCAGCCGCTCAAACTAAGGCAGCCCCTCAAACTCAGTCAGACTCTCAATCTAAGGCAGCCGCTCAAACTAAGGCAGCCTGTCAAACTAAGGCAGCCTCTCAAAATAAGGCAGACCCTCAAACTAATGCAGCCCCTCAATCTAAGGCAGCCACTCAAAATAATGCAGCCACTCAATCAGAGGCAGACTCTCAAACTAATGCAGGCACTCAATCAAAGGCAGCCCCTCAAACTAAGCCATCCCCTCAAACTATGGCAGCCCCTCAAACTAAGGCAGACTCTAAAACTAAGGCAGCCCCTCAAATAAAGGCTGCCGCTCAAACTAATGCAGCCCCTCAATCTAAGGCAGCCCCTCAACTAAGGCAGCCGCTCAAACTAAAGCAGCCCATCAAACTAATGCAGCACCTCAATCTAAGGCAGCCCCTCAAACTAAGTGAGCCCCTCAAACTAAGTCAGGCCCTCAAACTAATGCAGCCACTCAATCAAAGGCAGTCTCTCAAACTAATGCAGCCACTCAATCAAAGGCAGCCCCTCAAACTAAGCCAACCCCTCAAACTCAGGCAGCCTCTCAAACTAAGGCAGACTATCAAACTAATGCTGCCCCTTAAAGTAAGGCAGCCCCTCAAACTAAGGGAGCCCCTCAACCAATGGCAGCCCCTCAAACAAATGCAGCCACTCAAACTAAGGCAGCCCCTCAAACTAAAGCAGCCCATCAAATTAATGCAGCCCCTCAATCTAAGGCAGCCCCTCAAACTAAGGCAGCCCGTCAAACTAAGACAGACCCTCAATCTCAGGCATCCCCTCAATCTCAGGCAGCCCCTCAAACTAAGTCAGCCACTCAAACTAATTCAGCCACTCAATCAAAGGCAGACTCTCAAACTAATGCAGCCTCTCAATCAAAAGCAGCCCCTCAAACTAAGCCTACCCCTCAAACTAAGGCAGACTCTCAAACTAAGGCAGCCTCTCAAACTATATCAGCCGCTCAAACTAAGGCAGCCTCTCAAACTAAGGCAGCCCCTCAAACTAAGGCAGCCCCTCAAACTAAGGCAGCACCTCAAACTAAGGCAGCACCTCAATCTAAGGCAGCCTCTCAAACTAAGGAAGCATCTCAAACGAAGGCAGCCTCTCAAACTAAGGCAGCCCCTCAAACTAAGGCAGCCGCTCAAACTAAGGAAGCCCCTCAAACTAAGGCAGCCGCTCAAACTAAGGCAGCCGCTCAAACTAATGCAGCCCCTCAAACTAAGGCAGCCGCTCAAACTAAGGCAGCCCCTCAAACTAAGGCAGCCTCTCAAACTAAGGCACCCCCTCAAACTAATGCAGCCCCTCAATCTAAGGCACCCCCTCATTCTAAGTCAGCCCCTCAAACTAATGCAGCCACTCAATCTCAGGCAGCCCCTCAAAATAATGCAGCCTCTCATTCAGAGGCAGACACTCAAACTAATGCAGCCACTCAATCAAAGGCAGCCCCTCAAACTAAGCCATCCCCTCAAACTATGGCAGCCCCTCAAACTAAGACAGACTCTCAAACTAATGCAGCCCCTTAATGTAAGGCAGCCCCACAAACTAAGGGAGCGCCTCAACCAAAGGCAGCCCCTCAAACTCATGCAGCCGCTCAAACTAAGGAAGCCCCTCAAACTCAGGCAGCCTCATAATCGAAGGCAGCCGCTCAAACTAAGGCAGCCTGTCAAACTAGGCAGCCTCTCAAAGTAAGGCAGACCCTCAAACTAAGGCAGCCGCTCAAACTAAGGCAGACTCTCAAACTAAGGCAACCTCTCAAACTAAGTCAGCCCCTCAAACTATGTCAGCCCCTCAAACTAAGGCAGCCGCTCAAACTAATGCAGCCCTTCAATCTAAGGCAGCCCCTCAACAATGGCAGCCGCTCAAACTAAAGCAGCTCATCAAACTAATGCAGCACCTCAATCTAAGGCAGCCCCTGAAACAAAGGCAGCCCCTCAAACTAAGTCAGCCCCTCAAACTAAGTCAGCCCTTCAAACTAATGCAGCCACTCAATCAAAGGCAGTCTCTCAAACTAATGCAGCCACTCAATCAAAGGCAGCCCATCAAACTAAGCCAACCCCTCAAACTAAGCCAACCGCTCAAACTAAGGCAGCCTCTCAAACTAAGGCAACCCCTCAAACTAATGCAGCCCCTCAGTCTAAGGCACCCCCTCATTCTAAGTCAGCCCCTCAAACTAAGGCAGCCCCTCAAACTAAGTCAGCCCCTCTAACTAATGCAGCCACTCAATCAAAGGCAGCCCCTCAATCTTAGCCAACCGCTCAAACGAAGGCAGCCCCTCAAACTAAGGCAACCTCTCAAACTAAGTCAGCCCCTCAAACTAAGGCAGCCGCTCAAACTAATGCAGCCCCTCAATCTAAGGCAGCCCCTCAACTAAGGCAGCCGCTCAAACTAAAGCAGCCCATCAAACTAATGCAGCACCTCAATCTAAGGCAGCCCCTCAAACAAAGGCAGCCCCTCAAACTGATGCAGCCCCTCAATCTAAGGCAGCCCCTCAAGCAAATGCAGCCCCTCAAACTAAGTCAGTCCCTCAAACTAAGTCAGCTCTTCAAACTAATGCAGCCACTCAATCAAAGGCAGTCTCTCAAACTAATGCAGCCACTCAATCAAAGGCAGCACCTCAAAAAAAGCCAACCCCTCAAACTAAGGCAGCCCCTCAAACTAAGGCAGCCTCTCAAACTAAGGCACCCCCTCAAAATATTGCAGCCCCTCAGTCAAAGGCACCCCCTCATTCTAAGTCAGCCCCTCAAACTAAGTCAGCCCCTCAAACTAAGTCAGCCCCTCTAACTAATGCAGCCACTCAATCAAAGGCAGTCTCCCAAACTAATGCAGCCACTCAATCAAAGGCAGCCCCTCAAACTAAGCCAACCGCTCAAACTAAGGCAGCCTCTCAAACTAAGGCAACCCCTCAAACTAATGCAGCCCCTCAGTCTAAGGCACCCCCTCATTCTAAGTCAGCCCCTCAAACTAAGTCAGCCCCTCAAACTAAGTCAGCCCCTCTAACTAATGCAGCCACTCAATCAAAGGCAGCCCCTCAAACTAAGCCAACCGCTCAAACGAAGGCAGCCCCTCAAACTAAGGCAACCCCTCAAACTAAGTCAGCCGCTCAATCTAAGGCAGCCCCTCAAACTAAGGCAGCCCCTCAAACTAAGGCAGCCGCTCAAACTAATGCAGCCCCTCAATCTAAGGCAGCCCCTCAACTAAGGCAGCCGCTCAAACTAAAGCAGCCCATCAAACTAATGCAGCACCTCAATCTAAGGCAGCCCCTCAAACAAAGGCAGCCCCTCAAACTAATGCAGCCCCTCAATCTAAGGCAGCCCCTCAAGCAAATGCAGCCCCTCAAACTAAGTCAGTCCCTCAAACTAAGTCAGCCCTTCAAACTAATGCAGCCACTCAATCAAAGGCAGTCTCTCAAACTAATGCAGCCACTCAATCAAAGGCAGCCCCTCAAACAAAGCCAACCCCTCAAACTAAGGCAGCCCCTCAAACTAAGGCAGCCTCTCAAACTAAGGCACCCCCTCAAAATATTGCAGCCCCTCAGTCAAAGGCACCCCCTCATTCTAAGTCAGCCCCTCAAACTAAGTCAGCCCCTCAAACTAAGGCACCCCCTCAAACTAATGCAGCCCCTCAATCTAAGGCACCCCCTCATTCTAAGTCAGCCCCTCAAACTAATGCAGCCACTGAATCTCAGGCAGCCCCTCAAAATAATGCAGCCTCTCATTCAGAGGCAGACACTCAAACTAATGCAGCCACTCAATCAAAGGCAGCCCCTCAAACTAAGCCATCCCCTCAAACTATGGCAGCCCCTCAAACTAAGACAGACTCTCAAACTAATGCAGCCCCTTAATGTAAGGCAGCCCCACAAACTAAGGGAGCGCCTCAACCAAAGGCAGCCCCTCAAACTCATGCAGCCGCTCAAACTAAGGAAGCCCCTCAAACTCAGGCAGCCTCATAATCGAAGGCAGCCGCTCAAACTAAGGCAGCCTGTCAAACTAGGCAGCCTCTCAAAGTAAGGCAGACCCTCAAACTAAGGCAGCCGCTCAAACTAAGGCAGACTCTCAAACTAAGGCAACCTCTCAAACTAAGTCAGCCCCTCAAACTATGTCAGCCCCTCAAACTAAGGCAGCCGCTCAAACTAATGCAGCCCTTCAATCTAAGGCAGCCCCTCAACTATGGCAGCCGCTCAAACTAAAGCAGCTCATCAAACTAATGCAGCACCTCAATCTAAGGCAGCCCCTGAAACAAAGGCAGCCCCTCAAACTAAGTCAGCCCCTCAAACTAAGTCAGCCCTTCAAACTAATGCAGCCACTAAATCAAAGGCAGTCTCTCAAACTAATGCAGCCACTCAATCAAAGGCAGCCCATCAAACTAAGCCAACCCCTCAAACTAAGCCAACCGCTCAAACTAAGGCAGCCTCTCAAACTAAGGCAACCCCTCAAACTAATGCAGCCCCTCAGTCTAAGGCACCCCCTCATTCTAAGTCAGCCCCTCAAACTAAGGCAGCCCCTCAAACTAAGTCAGCCCCTCTAACTAATGCAGCCACTCAATCAAAGGCAGCCCCTCAAACTTAGCCAACCGCTCAAACGAAGGCAGCCCCTCAAACTAAGGCAACCTCTCAAACTAAGTCAGCCGCTCAATCTAAGGCAGCCGCTCAAACTAAGGCAGCCCCTCAAACTAAGGCAGCCGCTCAAACTAATGCAGCCCCTCAATCTAAGGCAGCCCCTCAACTAAGGCAGCCGCTCAAACTAAAGCAGCCCATCAAACTAATGCAGCACCTCAATCTAAGGCAGCCCCTCAAACAAAGGCAGCCCCTCAAACTGATGCAGCCCCTCAATCTAAGGCAGCCCCTCAAGCAAATGCAGCCCCTCAAACTAAGTCAGTCCCTCAAACTAAGTCAGCCCTTCAAACTAATGCAGCCACTCAATCAAAGGCATTCTCTCAAACTAATGCAGCCACTCAATCAAAGGCAGCCCCTCAAAAAAAGCCAACCCCTCAAACTAAGGCAGCCCCTCAAACTAAGGCAGCCTCTCAAACTAAGGCACCCCCTCAAAATGTTGCAGCCCCTCAGTCAAAGGCACCCCCTCATTCTAAATCAGCCCCTCAAACTAAGTCAGCCCCTCAAACTAAGTCAGCCCCTCTAACTAATGCAGCCACTCAATCAAAGGCAGTCTCCCAAACTAATGCAGCCACTCAATCAAAGGCAGCCCCTCAAACTAAGCCAACCGCTCAAACTAAGGCAGCCTCTCAAACTAAGGCAACCCCTCAAACTAATGCAGCCCCTCAGTCTAAGGCACCCCCTCATTCTAAGTCAGCCCCTCAAACTAATGCAGCCCCTCAAACTATGGCAGCCCCTTAAACTAAGCCAGCCCCTCAAACTAATGCAGCCCCTCAATCTATGGCAGCCCCTCAAAATAATGCAGCCACTCAATCAGAGGCAGACTCTCAAACTAATGCAGCCACTCAATCAAAGGCAGCCCCTCAAACTAAGGCAGTCTCTCAAACTAAGGCAGCCCCTTAAAGTAAGGCAGCCACACAAACTAAGGGAGCGCCTCAAACAAAGGCAGCCCCTCAAACTAATGCAGCCGCTCAAACTAAGGCAGCCCCTCAAACTCAGGCAGCCTCTCAATCTAAGGCAGCCGCTCAAACTAAGGCAGCCTCTCAAACTAAGGCAGCCTCTCAAAGTAAGGCAGACCCTCAATCTAAGGCAGCCGCTCAAACTAAGGCAGCCTCTCAAACTAAGGCAGCCTCTCAAAGTAAGGCAGACCCTCAAACTAAGGCAGCCCCTCAAACTAAGGCAGCCGCTCAAACTAATGCAGCCCCTCAATCTAAGGCAGCCGCTCAAACTAAAGCAGCCCATCAAACTAATGCAGCACCTCAATCTAAGGCAGCACGTCAAACTAAGGCAGCTCCTCAAACTAATGCAGCCACTCAATCTAATGCAGCCCCTCAAACAAATGCAGCCCCTCAAACTAAGTCAGCCCCTCAAACTAAGTCAGCCCCTCAAACTAATGCAGCCACTCAATCAAAGGCAGTCTCTCAAACTAATGCAGCCACTCAATCAAAGGCAGCCCCTCAAACTAAGCCAACCCCTCAAACTAAGGCAGCCCCTCAAACTAAGGCAGACTCTCAAACTCATGCTGCCCCTTAAAGTAAGGCAGACCCTCAAACTAAGGGAGCCTCTCAACAAAAGGCACCCCCTCAAACTAATGCAGACCTTCAAACTAAGGCAGCCCCTTAAACTAAGCCAGCCCCTCAAACTAATGTAGCCACTCAATCAAAGGCAGCCCCTCTAACTAAGCCAACACCTCAAACTAAGGCATCCCAAACTAAGGCAGACCCGCAAACTAATGCAGCCACTCAATCAAAGGCAGCCCCTCAAACTAAGCCAACTGCTCAAACTAAGGCAGCCTCTCAAAGTGAAGCAGCCCTTCAAACAAATGCAGCCCCTCAATCTAAGGCAGCCCCTTTATCTAAGGCTGCCCCTCAAACTAATGCTTCCGCTCAAACTCAGGCAGCCCCTCAAACTAAGGCAGCCGCTCAAACTAAGGCAACCCCTCAAACTAAGGCAGCCGCTCAAACTAAGGCAGCCCCTCAAACTGAGACAGCCTCTCAAACTAAGGCAGCCGCTCAAACTAAGGCAGCCCCTCAAACTAAGACAGCCGCTCAAACTAATGCAGCCCGTCAGTCCAAGGCAGCCCCTCAATCTCAGGCAGCCTCTCAAACTGAGACAGCCGCTCAAACTAATGCAGCCCCTCAATGGACAAAGACGAGAGTGGTCCTCTAGGAAGAGTGCTAAATTGGGGGAAGGCCAACTATACCAAAATTCGGCAGGAGCTGGGGAATGTTGATTGGGAGCAGCTGTTTGAAGGTAAATCCACATGTGATATGTGGGAGGCTTTTAAAGATATCTTTGCAGCATCCTTAAACACGGGTGAGGTTCCGGAGGACTGGAGAATTGCTAATGTTGTCCCCTTGTTTAAGAAGGGTAGCAGGGATAATCCAGGTAATTATAGACTGGTGAACCTGACGTCAGTGGTAGGGAAGCTGCTGGAGAAGATACTGAGGGATAGGATCTATTCCCATTTGGAAGAGAATGGGCTTATCAGTGATAGGCAACATGGTTTTGTGCAGGGAAGGTCATGTCTTACCAACTTAATATAATTCTTTGAGGAAGTGACAAAGTTGATTGATGAGGGAAAGGCTGTCGATGTCATATACATGGACTTCAGTAAGGCGTTTGATAAGGTGCCCATGGCAGGCTGATGGAGAAAGTGAAGGCGCATGGGGTCCAAGGTGTCCTAGCTAGATGGATAAAGAACTGGCTGGGCCACAGAAGACAGAGAGTAGCAGTAGAAGGGAGATTCTCAAAATGGAGACGTGTGACCAGTGGTGTTCCACAGGGATCCGTGCTGGGACCACTGTTGTTTGTGATATACATTAATGATTTGGAGGAAGGTATAGGTGGACTGATTAGCAAGTTTGCAGACGACACTAAGATTGGTGGAGTAGCAGATAGTGAAGGGGACTGTCAGAGAATACAGCTGAATATAGATAGATTGGACAGTTGGGCAGAGAAATGGCAGATGGAGTTCAATCAGGGCAAATGCGAGGAGATGCATTTTGGAAGATCCAATTCAAGAGTGAACTATACAGTAAATGGAATAGTCCTGGGGAAAATTGATGTACAGAGAGATTTGGGTGTGCAGGTCCACTGTTCCCTGAAGGTGGCAACGCAGGTAAATAGAGTGGTCAAGAAGGCATACGGCATGCTTTCCTTCATCGGACGGGTTATTGAGTACAAGAGTTGGCAGGTCATGTTACAGTTGTATAGGACTTTGGTTCAGCCACATTTGGAATACTGCGTGCAGTTCTGGTCGCCACATTACCAAAAGGATGCGGATGCTTTGGAGAGGGTGCAGAGGAGGTTCACCAGGATGTTGCCTGCTATGGAGGGCGCTAGCTATGAAGAGAGGTTGAGTAGATTAAGATTATTTTCATTAGAAAGACGGAGGTTGAGAGGGGACCTGACTGAGGTGTACAAAATCATGAGAGGTATAGACAGGGTGGATAGCAAGAGGCTTTTTCCCAGAGTGGGGGATTCAATTACTAGAGGACACGAGTTCAAAGTGAAAGGAGAAAAGTTTAGTGGGGATATGCGTGGAAAGTTCTTTACGCAGATGGTGGTGGGTGCCTGTAATGCGTTGCCAGCGGAGGTGGTAGATGCGGGCACGATGGCGTCTTTTAAGATGTATCTAGACAGATACATGAATGGGCAGGAAGAAAAGAGATACAGAACATCAGAAAATAGGCGACATGTTTAGAGAGAGGATCTGGTTCGGCGCAGGCTTGGAGGGCCGAAGGGCCTGTTCCTGTGCTGTAATTATCTTTGTTCTTTGTTCTTTGTTCAGCCCCTCAAACTGAGGCAGCCGCTCAAATTAAGGCAGCCACTCAAACTTTGGCAGACTCTCAAACTAAGGCAGCCCCTCAAACTTAGGCAGCCTCTCAAACTAACGCAGCCCCTCAAACTAATGCAGCCCCTCAAACTAATGCAGAACTCTATCTAAGGCAGCCCCTCAAACTAAGGCAGCTCCTCAAAGTAATGCAGCCCCTCAAACTAATGCAGCTCCTCAAACTAATGCAGCCCCTCAATCTAAGGCAGCCCCTCAAACTAATGCACACCCTCATTCTAAGTCAGCCCCTCAAACGATTGCAGCCCCTCAAACTAAGGCAGCCCCTTAAACTAAGCCAGCCCCTCAAACTAATGCAGCCACTCAATCAAAGGCAGCCCCTCAAACTAAGCCAACCACTCAAACTAATGCAGCCTCTCAAAGTAAAGCAGCCCCTCAATCTAAGGCAGCCCCTCAATCTAAGGCAGCCCCTCAATCTAAGGCAGCTCCTTAAACTAAGGCAGCCCCTCAAACTAATGCTGCCCCTTAAACCAAGGCAGCCGCTCACACTAAGGCAGTCCCTGAAACTATGCGAGCCGCTCAAACGAAGGCATCCGCACAAACTAAGGCAGCCCCTCAAACTAAGGCAGCCGCTCAAACTAAGGCAGCCCCTCAAACTGAGACAGCTGCTCAAACTAATGCAGCCCCTCAGTCCAAGGCAGCCCCTCAAACTCAGGCATCCCCTCAAACTCAGGCAGCCTCTCAAACTAAGACAGCCGCTCAAACTAATGCAGCCCCTCAATGGACAAAGACGAGAGTGGTCGTAAAGGAATAGTGCTAAATTGGGGGAAGGCCAACTATACCAAAATTCGGCAGGAGCTGGGGAATGTAGATTGAGAGCAGCTGTTTGAAGGTAAATCCACATGTGATCTGTGGGAGGCTTTTAAAGAGAGGTTGATTAGCGTGGAGGAGAGACATGTTCCTGTGAAAATGAAGGATAGAAATGGCAAGATTAGGGAACCATGGATGACAGGTGAAATTGTGAGACTAGCTAAGAGGAAAAAGGAAGCATACATAAGGTCTAGGCGGCTGATGAAAGACGAAGCATTGAAAGAATATCGGGAATGTAGGAACAATCTGAAACGAGGAATTAAGAGGGCTAAAAGGGGTCATGAAATATCTTTAGCAAACAGGGTTAAAGAAAACCCCAAAGCCTTTTATTCATATATAAGGAGAAAGAGGGTAACTAGAGAAAGGATTGGCCCACTAAAGGACAAAGGAGGAATGTTATGCTTGGACTCAGAGAAAATGGGTGAGATTCTAAATGAGTACTTTGCATCGGTATTCATCGAGGAGAGGGACATGACGGATGTTGAGGTTAGGAACAGATGTTTGATTACACTCGGTCAAGTCGGCATAAGGAGGGAGGAAGTGTTGGGTATTCTAAAGGGCATTAAGGTGGACAAGTCCCCAGGTCCGGATTGGATCTATCCCAGGTTACTGAGGGAAGCGAGAGAGGAAATAGCTGGGGCCTTAACAGATATCTTTGCAGCATCCTTAAACACGGGTGAGGTTCCGGAGGACTGGAGAATTGCTAATGTTGTCCCCTTGTTTAAGAAGGGTAGCAGGGATAATCCAGGTAATCATAGACCGGTGAGCCTGACGTCAGTGGTAGGGAAGCTGCTGGAGAAGATACTGAGGGATAGGATCTATTCCCATTTGGAAGAAAATGGGCTTATCAGTGATAGGCAACATGGTTTTGTGCAGGGAAGGTCATGTCTTACCAACTTAATAGAATTCTTTGAGGAAGTGACAAAGTTGATTGATGAGGGAAGGGCTGTCGATGTCATATACATGGTCTTCAGTAAGGCGTTTGATAAGGTTCCCCATGGCAGGCTGATGGAGAAAGTGAAGGCGCATGGGGTCCAAGGTGTACTAGCTGGATGGATAAAGAACTGGCTGGGCAACAGGAGACAGAGAGTAGCAGTAGAAGGGAGTTTCTCAAAATGGAGACGTGTGACCAGTGGTGTTCCACAGGGATCCGTGCTGGGACCACTGTTGTTTGTGATATACATTAATGATTTGGAGGAAAGTATAGGTGGACTGATTAGCAAGTTTGCAGACGACACTATGATTGGTGGAGTAGCAGATAGTGAAGGGGACTGTCAGAGAATACAGCAGAATATAGATAGATTGGAGAGTTCTGCAGAGAAATGGCAGATGGAGTTCAATCAGGGCAAATGCGAGGTGTTGCATTTTGGAAGATCCAATTCAAGAGTGAACTATACAGTAAATGGAAAAGTCCTGGGGAAAATTGATGCACAGAGAGATTTAGGTGTTCAGGTCCACTGTTCCCTGAAGGTGGCAACGCAGGTAAATAGAGTGGTCAAGAAGGCATACGGCATGCCTTCCTTCATCGGACGGTGTATTGAGTACAAGATTTGGCAGGTCATGTTACAGTTGTATAGGACTTTGGTTCGGCCACATTTGGAATACTGCGTGCAGTTCTGGTCGCCACATTACCAAAAGGATGTGGATGCTTTGGAGAGGGTGCAGAGGAGGTTCACCAGGATGTTGCCTGGTATGGAGGGCGCTAGCTATGAAGAGAGGTTGAGTAGATTATGATTATTTTCATTAGAAAGACGGAGGTTGAGAGGGGACCTGATTGAGGTGTACAAAATCATGAGAGGTATAGACAGGGTGGATAGCTAGAGGCTTTTTCCCAGAGTGGGGGATTCAATTACTAGAGGACACGAGTTCAAATTGAAAGGGGAAATGTTTAGGGGGGATATGCGTGGAAAGTTCTTTCCGCAGAGGGTGGTGGGTGCCTGGAACGCGTTGCCAGCGGAGGTGGTAGATGCGGGCACGATGGCGTCTTTTAAGATGTATCTAGACAGATACATGAATGGGCAGGAAGAAAAGAAATACAGAACCTTAGAAAATAGGCAACATATTTAGAGAGAGGATCTGGATCGGCGCAGGCTTGGAGGGCCGAAGGGCCTGTTCCTGTGCTGTAATTATCTTTGTTCTTTGTTCTTTGTATGGGGTTTTCACAGTGTATCAGGATCCTGCCAGGTGTGTATGTGGGTTTCACAGTTTATCAGGATCCTGCCTGGTGTGTATGGGGTTTCACAGTGGATCAGGATCCTGCCAGGTGTGCATGTGGGTTTCACAGTTTATCAGGATCCTGCCAGATGTGAATGGGTTTTCACAGTGGATCAGGATCCTGCCAGGTGTGTACGAGGTTTTCACAGTGTATCAGGATCCTGCCAGGTGTGTCAGTGATTTCACAGTGTATCAGGATCCTGCCAGGTGTGTATGGTGTGTTCACAGTTTATCAAGGTCCAGTCAGGTGCGTATGGAGTTTTCACTGTGCATCAGGATCCTGCCAGATGTGAATGGGGTTTTCGCTGTGCATCAGGATCCTGCCAGATGTGTATGGGGTTTTCACAGTGCATCAGGATCCTTCCAGATGTGTCTCGGGGTTTCACAATGTATCAGGATCCTGCCACGTGTGTATGGGATTTCACAGTTTATCAGGATCCTGCCAGGTGTGTATGTGGGTTTCACTGTTTATCAGGATCCTGCTTGGTGTGTCTGGGGTTTTCACAGTGTATCAGGATCCTGCCAGGTGTGTATGTGGGTTTCACAGTGTATCAGGCTCCTGCCAGGTGTGTATGTGGGTTTCACAGTATATCAGGATCCTGCCTGGTGTGTATGGGGTTTCACAGTGGATCAGGATCCTGCCACGTGTGTATGGGGATTTCACAGTTTATCAGGATTCTGCCAGCTGTGTATGTGGGTTTCACAGTTTATCAGTATCCTGCCAGGTGTGATTGGGGGTTTCACACTTCATCGGGATACTGCCAGGTGTGTATGGTGGTTTCGCAGTTTATCAGGATCCTGCCTGGTGTGTCTGGGGGTTTCACAGTTCATCAGGATCCTGCCAGGTGTGTATGTGGGTTTCACAGTTTATCAGGAATCTGCCAGATGTGAATGTTGTTTTCACAGTGATTCAGGATCCTGCCAGATGTGTATGGTGTTTTTACAGTGCATCAGGATCCTTCCAGATGTGTATGGGGGTTTCGCAGTGTATCAGGAACCTGCATCGTGTGGATGGGGTTTCACAGTTTATCAGGATCCTGCCAGGTGTGTATGGGGTTTTAACAGTGTATCAGGATCCTGCCAGTGGTGTATGGGGTTTTCACAGTTTATCAGGATCCTGCCAGGTGTGTATGTGGGTTTCACAGTTTATCAGAATACTGCCTGGTGTGTATGGGGTTTTCACAGTGCTTCAGGATCCTGCCAGGTGTGTATGTGGGTTTCACAGTTGATCAGGATCCTGCCTGGTGTGTATGGGGTTTCACAGTGGATCAGGATCCTGCCAGTTGTGTATGTGGGTTTCACAGTTTATCAGGATCCTGAAAGGTGTGTATGGGGTTTTCACAGTTTAGCAGGATCCTGCCACAAGTGTATGGGTTTACACAGTGGTTCAGGATCCTGCCAGGTGCGTTTGGGGTTTTCACTGTGCATCAGGATCCTGCCAGATGTGAATGGGGTTCTCACAGTGCATCAGGTTCCTACTAGATGTGTATGTGGATTTCACAGTTTATCAGGATGCTGCCAGGTGTGTATGCGGGATTCACAGTGCATCAGGATCCTGCCAGACGTGTATGGGGTTTTCACAGTGCATCAGGATCATTCCAGATGTACCTGGGGGTTTCACAGTGTATCAGGATACTGCCACGTGTGTATGGGGTTTCACAGTTTATCAGGATCCTGCCATGTGTGTATGTGGGTTTCACAGTGGATCAGGATCCTGCCACGTGTGTATGGGGATTTCACAGTGTATCAGGATCCTGCCAGGTGTGTATGGGGGTTTCACAGTTTATCAGGATCCTGCCAGCAGTGTATGTGTGTTTCACAGTTTATCAGGATCCTGCCAGGGGTGTATGGGGGTTTCACATTTCATCAGGATCCTGCCTGATGTGTTTGGGGGTTTCACAGTTTATCAGAATCCTGCCTGGTGAGTCTGGGAGTTTCACATTTCTTCAGGATACTGCCAGGTGTGTATGTGGGTTTCACAGTTTGTCAGGAACCTGCCAGATGTGAATGTGGTTTTCACAGTGATTCAGTATCCTGCCAGATGTGTATGGGGTTTTCACAGTGCATCAGGATCCTTCCAGATGTGTATGGGGGTTTCACAGTGTATCAGGATCCTGCATCGTGTGTATGGGGTTTCACAGTTTATCAGGATCCTGCCAGGTGTGTATGGGGTTTTCACAGTGTATCAGGATCCAGCCTGGTGTGCATGGGGTTTTCAAAGTGTATCAGGATCCTGCCAGGTGTGTATGTGGGTTTCACAGTTTATCAGGATCCTGCCTGGTGTGTATGGGGTTTTCACAGTGCATCAGGATCCTGCCACGTGTGTATGGGGTTTTCACAGTGCATCAGGATCCTTCCAGATGTGTATGGGGTTTCACAGTGTATCAGGATCCTGCATCGTGTGTATGGGGTTTCAAAGTTTATCAGGATCTTGCCAGGTGTGTATGGGGTTTTCACAGTGTATCAGGATCCTGCCAGGTGTGTATGGGGTTTTCACAGTGTATCAGGATCCTGCCAGGTGTGTATTTGGGTTTCACAGTTTATCAGTATCCTGCCTGGTGTGTATCGGGATTTCACAGTGCATCAGGATCCTGCCAGGTGTGTATGTGGGTTTCGCAGTTGATCAGGATCCTGCCTGGTGTGTATGGGGTTTCACAGTGGATCAGGATCCTGGCAGCTGTGTATGTGGGTTTCACAGTTTATTAGTATCCTGCCAGGTGTGTATGGGGGTTTCACAGTTTATCAGGATCCTGCCACATGTGTATGGGTTTTCACAGTGGTTCAGGATCCTGCCAGGTGCGTTTGGGGTTTTCACTGTGCATCAGGATCCAGCCAGATGTGAATGGGGATTTCACAGTGCATCAGGATCCTGCCAGATGTGTATGTGGGTTTCACAGATTATCAGGATCCTGCCAGGTGTGTATGGAGGTTTCACAGAGTATCACGATCCTGCCAGATGTGTATGGGGTATTCACAGTGCATCAGGAACCTTCCAGATGTGTCTGGATGTTTCACAGTATATCAGGATACTGCCACGTGTGTATGGGGTTTCACAGTTCATCAGGATCCTGCCTGATGTGTTTGGGGGTTTCACAGTTTATCAGAATCCTGCCTGGTGTGTCTGGGGGTTTCACAGTTCTTCAGGATCCTGCCAGGTGTGTATGTGGGTTTCACAGTTTATCAGGAACCTGCCAGATGTGAATGTGGTTTTCACAGTTATTCAGTATCCTGCCAGATGTGTATGGGGTTTTCACAGTGCATCAGGATCCTTCCAGATGTGTATGGGGGTTTCACAGTGTATCAGGATCCTGCATCGTGTGTATGGGGTTTCACAGTTTTTCAGGATCCTGCCAGGTGTGTATGGGGTTTTCACAGTGTATCAGGATCCTGCCAGGTGTGCATGGGGTTTTCAAAGTGTATCAGGATCCTGCCAGGTGTGTATGTGGGTTTCACAGTTTATCAGGATCCTGCCTGGTGTGTATGGGGTTTTCACAGTGCATCAGGATCCTGCCACGTGTGTATGGGGTTTTCACAGTGCATCAGGATCCTTCCAGATGTGTATGGGGGTTTCACAGTGTATCAGGATCTTGCAATGTGTGTATGGGGTTTTCACAGTGTATCAGGATCCTGCCAGGTGTGTATGTGGTTTTCACAGTGTATCAGGTTCCTGCCAGGTGTGTATTTGTGTTTCACAGTTTATCAGTATCCTGCCTGGTGTGTATCGGGATTTCACAGTGCATCAGGATCCTGCCAGGTGTGTATGTGGGTTTCGCAGTTGATCAGGATCCTGCCTGGTGTGCATGGGGTTTCACAGTGGATCAGGATCCTGCCAGGTGTGTGTGTGGGTTTCACAGTTTATCAGTATCCTGCCACATGTTTATGGGTTTTCACAGTGGTTCAGGATGCTGCCAGGTGCGGTTGGGGTTTTCAGTGTGCATCAGGATCCAGCCAGATGTGAATGGGGATTTCACAGTGCATCAGGATCCTGCCAGATGTGTATGTGGGTTTCACAGTTTATCAGGATCCTGCCAGGTGTGTATGGAGGTTTCACAGAGTATCACGATCCAGCCAGATGTGTATGGGGTTTTCACAGTGCATCAGGATCCTGCCAGGTGTGTATGTGGGTTTCACAGTTTATCAGGATCCTGCCTGGTGTGTCTGGGGTTTTCACAGTTTGTCAGGATCCTGCCTGGTGTGTATGGGGTTTCACAGTGGATCAGGGTCCTGCCACGTGTGTATGGGGTTTTCACAGTTTATCAGGATCCTGCCATGTGTGTATGGGGGTTTCACAGTTTATCAGGATCCTGCCAGGTGTGCATGTGGTTTTCTCAGTTTATCAGGATCCTGCCAGGTGTGTATGGGGTTTTCACAGTTCATCAGGATCCTGCCTGGTGTGTATGGGGGTTTCACAGTTTATTAGGATCCTGCCTGGTGTGTCTTGGGGTTTCACAGTGTATCAGGATCCTGCCAGGTGTGTATGTGGGTTTCACAGTTTATCAGGAACCTGCCAGATGTGAATGTGGTTTTCACAGTGTATCAGGATCCAGCCAGATGTGTATGTGGATTTCACAGTGCATCAAGATCCTTCCTGATGTGTATGGGGGTTTCACAATGTATCAGGGTCCTACATCGTGTGCATGGGGTTTCACTGTTTATCAGGATTCTGCCAGGTGTGTCTGGGATTTTCACAGTGTATCAGGATCCTTCCAGGTGTGTTGTGGGGTTTTCACAGTGTATCAAGATCCTGCCAGGTGTGTATGTGGGTTTCACAGTTTATCAGGATCCTGCCTGGTGTGTATGGGGGTTTCACAGTGCATCAGGATCCTGCCAGGTGTGTATGTGGGTTTCACAGTTGATCAGGATCCTGCCTGGCGTGTATGGGGTTTCACAGTTGATCAGGATCCTGCCAGGTGTGTATGTGGGTTTCACAGTTTATCAGGATCCTGCCAGGTGTGCATGGGGGTTTCACAGTTTATGAGGATGCTGCCACATGTGTATGGGTTTTCACAGTGGTTCAGGATCCTGCCAGGTGCGTTTGGGGTTTTCACTGTGCATCAGGATCCTGCCAGATGTGTATGGGGTTTTCACATTGCATCAGGAACCTGCCACGTGTGTATGGAGTTTCACAGTTTATCAGGATCCGGCCAGGTGTGCATGTGGGTTTCACAGTTTATCAGGATACTGCCTGGTGTGTCTGGGGTTTTCACAGTGTATCAGGATCCTGCCAGGTGTTTATGTGGGTTTCGCAGTGTATCAGGCTCCTGGAGGTGTGTATGTGGGTTTCACAGTTTATCAGGATCCTGCTTGGTGTCTATGGGGGTTTCACAGTGGATCAGGATCCTGCCACGTGTGTATGGGGTTTTCACATTGTATCAGGATCCTGCCAGGTGTGTATGGGGGTTTCAAAGTTAATCAGGAACCTGCCAGGTGTGTATGTGGGTTTCACAGTTTATCAGGATCCTGCCTGGTGTGTATGGGGGTTTCACAGTTCATCAGGATCCTGCCAGGTGTGTATATAGGTTTCACAGTTTATCAGGATCCTGCCTGGTGTGTCTGGGGGTTTCACAGTTCATCAGGATCCTGCCAGGTGTGTATGTGGGTTTCACAGTTTATCAGGAACCTGCCAGATGTGAATGTGGTTTTCACAGTGCATCAGGATCCTGCCAGATGTGTATGGTGTTTTCACAGTGCATCAGGATCCTGCCAGATGTGTATGTGATTTTCACAGTGTATCAGGATCCTGCATCGATTGTATGGGGCTTCACAGTTCATCAGGATCCAGCCAGGTGTGTATGGGCTTTTCACAGTGTCTCAGGATCCTGCCAGGTGTGTGTGGGGTTTTCACAGTGTATCAGGATCCTGCCAGGTGTGTATGTGATTTTCACTGTTTATCAGGATCCTGCCTGGTGTGTATGGGGTTTTCACAGTGCATCAGGATCCTGCCAGGTGTGTATGTGGGTTTCACAGTTTATCAGGATCCTGCCTGGTGTGTATGGGGTTTCACAGTGGATCAGGATCCTGCCTCGTGTGTATGTGGGTTTCACAGTTTATCAGGATCTTGCCTGGTGTGTATGGTCTTTTCACAATGTATCAGGATCCTGCAAGGTGTGTATGGGGGTTTCACAGTTTATCAGGATCCTGCCAGCTGTGTCTGTGGGTTTCACAGTTTATCAGGATCCTGCCAGGTGTGTATGGGGGTTTCACAGTTCATCAGGATCCTGCCAGGTGTGCATGGTGGTTTCACAGTTCATCAGGACCCTGCCTGGTGTGTCTGGGGGTTTCACAGTGGATCAGGATCCTGCCTCGTGTGTATGTGGGTTTCTCAGTTTATCAGGATCCTGCCAGGTGTGTATGGGGGTTTCACAGTTTATCAGGGTCCTGCCACATGTGTATGGTGTTTCACAGTGGTTCAGGATACTGCCAGGTGTGTTTGGGGTTTTCACTGTGCATCAGGATCCTTCCAGGTGTGTATGGGGTTTTCACAGTGTATCCGAATCCTGCCAGGTGTTTATGGTTTTTCATAGTGTATCAGGATCCTGCCAGGTGTGTTTGGGTTGATCTCAGTGTATCAGGATCCTGCCAGGTGTGTATGGGGTTTTCACAGTGTATCAGGATCCTGCCAGGTGTGTATGGGGTTTTCACAGTGGATCAGGATCATACCAGGTGTGTATGGGGATTTCACAGTGTATCAGGATCCTGCTAGGTGTGTATGTTTGTTTCACATTTTATCAGGATCCTGCCACGAGTGTATGGGGTTTCACAGTGGTTCAGGATACTGCCAGGTGTGTTTGGGGTTTCAATGTGCATCAGGATACTGCCAGGTGTGTATGGGGTTTTCACAGTGTATCAGGATCCTGCCAGGAGTGTATGGGGTTTTCACAGTGTATCTGGAACCTGCCAGGTTTGTTTGGGGTTTTCACTGTGCATCAGGATCCTGCCAGTTGTGTATGGGTTTTTCACAGTGTATCAGGATCCTGCCAGGTGTGTATGGGGTTTTCACAGTTGATCAGGAACCTGCCAGGTGTGTATGGGGATTCCACAGCGTATCAGGATCCTGCCAGGTGTGTGTGGGGGTTTCACAGTTTATCAGGATCCTGCCAGGTGTGCATTGGGTTTCACAGTGTATCAGGATCCTGCCAGGTGTGTATGGGGTTTTCACAGTGGATCAGGATCCTGCCAGGTGTGTATGGGTTTTTCACAGTGTATCAGGATCCTGCCAGGTGTGTGTGGGGTTTTTTCAGTGGATCAGGAACCTGCCAGGTGTTTATGGGGATTTCACAGTGTATCAGGATCCTGCCAGGTTTGTATGTGGGTTTCACAGAGTATCAGGATCCTGCCAGATGTGTATGGGGGTTTCACAGTGTATCAGGATTCTGCCAGGTGTGTATGGGTTTTTCACAGTGTATCAGGATCCTGCCAGGTGTGTATGGGGGTTTCACAGTTCATCAGGATCCTGCCAGGTGTGCATGTGGGTTTCACACTTTATCGGGATCTCGCCAGGTGTGTCTGGGGGTTTCACAGTTTACCAGGACCCTGCCAGGTGTGTATGGGGTTTTCACTGTGCATCAGGATCCTGCCAGATGTGTATGGTGTTTTCGCAGTGCATCAGGATCTTTCCAGATGTGCATGGGTGTTTCACAGTTTATCAGGATCCTGCCACGTGTGTATGGGGTTTCACAGTTTATCAGGATCCTGCCACGTGTATATGGGTGTTTCACAGTTTATCAGGATCCTGCCACATGAGTATGGGGTTTCACAGTTGTTCAGGATACTGCCAGGTGTGTTTGGGGTTTTCACTGTGCATCCGTATCCTGCCAGGTGTGTATGGGGTTTTCACAGTGTATCAGGATCCTGCCAGGTGTGTATGGCTTTTCACAGTGTATCAGGATCCTGCCAGGTGTGTATGGGGTTTTCACAGTTTATCAGGATCCTGCCAGGTGTGTATGGGTGTTTCACAGTTTATCAGTATCCTGCCAGGTGTGTATGGGGTTTTCACAGCTTATCAGGATCCTGCCAGGTGTGTATGTGGGTTGCACAGTTCATCAGTATCCTGCCAGGTGTGTATGGGGGTTTTACAGTGTATCAGGATCCTGCCAGGTGTGTATGGGATTTTCACAGTGTATCAGGATCCTGCCAGGTGTGTATGGGGGTTTCACAGTTTATCAGTACCCTGCCAGGTATGTATGTGTGTTGCACAGTTTATCAGGATCCAGCCAGTGTGTATGGGGGTTTCACAGTGTATCAGGATCCTGCCAGGTGTGTATGCGTTTTTCACAGTTCATCATGATCCTGCCAGGTGTGTATCGGGTTTTCACAGAGTATCAGTATCCTGCCAGGTGTACATGCGTGTTTCACAGTTTATCAGTATCCTGCCAGGTGTGTATGGGTGTTTCACAGTTTATCAGGATCCTGCTAGGTGTGTATGGGTGTTTCACAGTCTATCAGTACCCTGCCTGATGCGTATGGGGTTTTCACAGTCTATCAGGATCCTGCCAGGTGTGTAAGGGTTTTTCACCGTGTATCAGGATCCTACCAGGTGTGTATGGGGTTTTCACAGTTTATCATGATCCTGCCAGGTGTGTATGGGGGTTTCACAGTTTATCAGGATCCTGCCAGGTGTGTATGTGGGTTTCACAGTTTATCAGTATCCCGATAGGTGTGTATGGGGGTTTCACAGTTTATCAGGATCCTGCCAGGTGTGCATGGCGTTTTCACAGTTTATCGGTATCCTTCCTGGTGTGTCTGGGGGTTTCACAGTTTATCAGGATCCTGCCAGGTGAGTTTGTGGGTTTCACAGTTTATCAGGATCCTGCCAGATGTGAGTGGGGTTTTCACAGTGCATCAGGATCCTGCCAGATGTGTATGGGGTTTTCACAGTGTATCAGGATCCTTCCAGATTTGTATGGGTGTTTCACAGTTCATCAGGATCCTGCCAGGTGTGTATGGGGTTTTCACAGTGTATCAGTATCCTGCCAGGTGTGCATGTGTGTTTCACAGTTTATCAGTAACCTGCCAGGTGTGTATGGGGGTTTCACAGTTTATCAGGATCCTTCCAGGTGTGTATGGGTGTTTCACAGTCTATCAGGATCTTGCCAGGTGTGTATGGGGTTATCACAGTCTATCAGGAACCTGCCAGGTGTGTATGGGGTTTTCACTGTGTATCAGGATCCTGCCAGGTGTGTATTGGGTTTCACAGTGTATCAGGATCCTGCCAGGTGTGTATGGGGTTTTCACAGTGGATCAGGATCCTGCCAGGTGTGTATGGGGTTTTCACAGTGCATCAGGATCCTGCCAGGTGTGTATGGGGTTTTATCTGTGGATCAGGAACCTGCCAGGTGTTTATGGGGATTTCACAGTGTATCAGGATCCTGCCAGGTGTGTATGTGGGATTCACAGTGTATCAGGATCCTGCCAGGTGTGTATGGGGTTTTCACAGTGTATCAGTATCATGCCATGTGTTTATGGGGTTTTCACAGAGTATCAGGATCCTGCCAGGTGTGTATGTGTGTTGCACAGTTTATCAGGCTCCTGCCAGGTGTGGATGGGGGTTTCACAGTGTATCAGGATCCTGCCAGGTGTGTATGGGTTTTTCGCAGTGTGTCAGGATCCTGCCAGGTGTGTATGGGGGTTTCACAGTTTATCAGGAACCTGTCAGGTGTTTAGGTGGGTTTCACAGTTCATCAGGATCCTGCCAGGTGTGTATGGGGTTTTCACAGTGTATCAGTATCCTGCCAGGTGTGCATGTGTGTTTCACAGTTTATCAGTATCCTGCCAGGTGTGTATGGTGGTTTCACAGTTTATCAGGATCCTTCCAGGTGTGTGTGGGTGTTTCACAGTCTATCAGGATCCTGCCAGGTGTGCATGGGGTTTTCACAGTCTATCAGGATCCTGCCAGTTGTGTATGGGGTTGTCACTGTGTATCAGGATCCTGCCAGGTGTGTATGGGCTTTTCACAGTTTATCAGGATCCTGCCAGGTGTGTATGGGCGTTTCACAGTTTATCAGGATCCTGCCAGCTGTGTTTGGGGGTTTCACAGTTTATCAGGATCCTGCCAGGTGTGTATGTGGGTTGCACAGTTTATCAGTATGCTGCCAGGTGTGTATTGGAGTTTCACAGTGTATCAGGATCCTGCCAGGTGTGTATGGGTTTTTCACAGTGTATCAGGATCCTGCCAGGTGTGTATGGGGGTTTCACAGTTTATCAGGGTCATGTTAGGTGTTTATGTGGGTTTCACAGTTCATCAGGATCCTGCCAGGTGTGTATCGGGTTTTCACAGTGTATCAGTATCCTGCCAGGTGTGCATGTGTGTTTCACAGTTTATCAGTATCCTGCCATGTGTGCATGGGGGTTTCACAGTTTATCAGGATCTTGCCAGGTGTGTATGGGTGTTTCACAGTCTATCAGGATCCTGTCAGGTGTGTATGGGGTTTTCACAGTCTATCAGGATCCTGCCAGGTGTGTATGGGGTTTTCACCGTGTATCAGGATCCTGCCAGGTGTGTATGTGGGTTTCACAGTTTATCAGGATCCCGGCAGGTGTGCATGGGGGTTTCACAGTTTATCAGGATCCTGCCAGGTGAGTATGTGGGTTTCACAGTTTATCAGGATCCTGCCAGATGTGAGTGGGGTTTTCACAGTGCATCAGGATCCTGCCAGATGTGTATGGGGTTTTCACAGTGCATCAGGATCCTTCCAGATGTGTATGGGTGTTTCATAGTGTATCAGGATCCTGCCACGTGTGCATGGGGTTTCACAGTATATCAGGATCCTGCAGGTGTGTATGTGGGTTTCAGATTTTATCAGGCTCCTGCCTGGTGTTTATGTGGGTTTCACAGTTTATCAGGATCCTGCCTGGTGTGTATTCGGTTTCACAGTGGATCAGGATCCTGCCAAGTGTGTATGGGGTTTTCACAGAGTATCAGGATCCTGCCAGGTGTGTATGGGGGTTTCACAGTTATCAGGATCCTGCCAGGTGTGTATGTGGGTGTCACAGTTTATCAGGATCCTGCCAGGTGTGTATGGGTGTTTCACAGTTTATCAGGATCCTGCCAGGTGTGTATGGGGGTTTCACATTTTATCAGTATCCTGCCTGGTGTGTTCGGGGGTTTCACAGTTTATCAGGTTTCTGCCAGATTTGTATGGGGTTTTCACATTGCATCAGGATCCTTCCAGATGTGATTGAGGGTTTCACAGTGTATCAGGATCCTGCATCGAGTGTTTGGGGACCCACAGTTTATCAGGATCCTGCCAGGTGTGTATGGGGGTTTCACAGTTTATCAGGATCCTGCCTGGTTTGTCTGGGGGTTTCACAGTTCATCAGGATCCTGCCAGGTGTGTATGTGGGTTTCACAGTTTATCACTATCCTGCCAGGTGTGTATGGGGATTTCACAGTGTATCAGCATCATGCCTGGTGTGTATGGGGGTTTCACAGTTTATCAGGATCCTGCCAGGTGTTTATGGGGGTTTTCACAGTGTATCAGGATCCTTCCAGCTGTGTATGGGGGTTTTCTCAGTGTTTCCGGATCCTTCCAGGTGTGTGTGGGGATTTCACAGTGGATCAGGATCCTGGCAGGTGTGTATGGGGTTGCACAGTGTATCAGTATCCTGCCAGATGTGAATGGGTTTTCACTGCGTATCAGGATCCTGCCAGATGTGAATGGGGTTTCACAGTGGATCAGGATCCTGCCAGGTGTGTCCGGGGTTTTCACAGTGTATCAGGATCCTGCCAGATGTGAATGGAGATTTCACAGTGGATCAGGATCCTGCCAGATGTGAATGGGGATTTCACAGTGCATCAGGATCCTGCCAGATGTGTATGTGGATTTCACAATGCATCAGAATTCCTCCAGATGTGTATGGGCGTTTCACAGTGTATCAGGATCCTGCATCTTGTGTTTGGGGTTTCACAGTTTATCAGGATCCTGCCAGGTGTGTATGGGGCTTTCACAGTGTATCAGGATCCTGCCAGGTGTTTATGGGGTTTTCACAGTGTATCAGGATCCTGCCAGGTGTGTATGTGGGTTTCACAGTTTATCAGGATCCTGCCAGGTGTGCCTGGGGTTTTCACATTTCATCAAGTTCCTGCCAGGTCTGTATGGGGGTTTCACAGTTTATCAGGATCCTGCCAGGTGTGTATGTGAGTTTCACAGTTTATCAGGATCCTGCCAGTTGTGAATGGGGTTTTCACAGTGCATCAGTATCCTGCCAGATGTGTATGTGGTTTTCACAGTCCATCAGGACCCTTCCAGATGTGTATGGGTGTTTCACAGTGTAACAGGATCCTGCATAATGTGTATGGGTTTCACTGTTTATCAGGATCCTGCCAGGTGTGTATGGGGTTTTCACAGTGTATCAGTATCCTGCCAGGTGTGCATGTGTGTTTCACAGTTTATCAGGATCCTGCCAGGTGTGCATGGGGGTTTCACAGTTTATCAGGATCCTGCCAGGTGTGTATGGGTGTTTCACAGTCTATCAGGATCCTGCCAGGTGTGTATGGGCTTTTCACAGTTTATCAGGATCCTGCCAGGTGTGTATGGGGGTTTCACAGTTTATCAGGATCCTGCCAGGTGTGTTTGAGTGTTTCACAGTTTATCAGGATCCTGCCAGATGTGTATGTGGGTTGCACAGTTTATCAGTATGCTGCCATGTGTGTATGGGGGTTTCACAGTGTATCAGGATCCTGCCAGGTGTGTATGGGTTTTTCACAGTTTATCAGGATCCTGCCAGGTGTGTTTGAGTGTTTCACAGTTTATCAGGATCCTGCCAGATGTGTATGTGGGTTGTACAGTTTATCAGTATGCTGCCATGTGTGTATGGGGTTTTTACTGTGTATCAGGATCCTGCCAGGTGTGTATGGGCTTTTCACAGTTTATCAGGATCCTGCCAGGTGTGTATGCGGGTTTCACAGTTTATCAGGATCCTGCCAGGTGTGTTTGAGTGTTTCACAGTTTATCAGGATCCTGCCAGATGTGTATGTGGGTTGCACAGTTTATCAGTATGCTGCCATGTGTGTATGGGGGTTTCACAGTGTATCAGGATCCTGCCAGGTGTGTATGGGTTTTTCACAGTGTATCAGGATCCTGCCAGATGTGTATGGGGTTTCACAGTTTATCAGGGTCCTGTCCGGTGTTTATGTGGGTTTCACAGTTCATCAGGATCCTGCCAGGTGTGTATCGGGTTTTCACAGTGTATCAGTATCCTGCCAGGTGTGCATGTGTGTTTCACAGTTTATCAGTATCCTGCCAGGTGTGTATTGGGGTTTCACAGTTTATCAGGATCCTGCCAGGTGTGTATGGGATTTTCACAGTGTATCAGGATCCTGTCAGGTGTGTATGGGGTTTTCACAGTTTATCAGGATCCTTCCAGGTGTGTATTGGGGTTTCACAGTTTATCAGGATCCTGCCAGGTGTGTATGTGGGTTTCACCGTTTATCAGGATCCCGGCAGGTGTGTATGGGGGTTTCACAGTTTATCAGGATCCTGCCAGGTGTGTATGGGGTTTTCACAGTTTATCGGTATCCTTCCTGCTGTGTATGGGGGTTTCACAGTTTATCAGGATCCTGCCTGGTGTGTATGGGGTTTCACAGTGGATCAGGATCCTGCCACGTGTGTATGGGGTTTTCACAGAGTATCAGGATCCTGCCAGGTGTGTATGGGGGTTTCACAGTTATCAGGATCCTGCCAGGTGTGTATGTGGGTGTCACAGTTTATCAGGATCCTGCCAGATGTGTATGGGGGTTTCACAGTTTATCAGGATCCTGCCAGGTGTGTATGTGGTTTGCACAGTTTATCAGTATGCTGCAAGGTGTGTCTGGGGGTTTCACAGTTTATCAGGATCCTGCCAGGTGAATATGTGGGTTTCACATTTCATCAGGATCGTGCCAGATGTGAGTGGGGTTTTCACAGTGCATCAGGATCCTGCTAGATGCGTATGGGTTTTTCGCAGTGTATCAGGATCCTGCCACGTGTGTATGGGGTTTCACAGTCTATCAGGATCCTGCAGGTGTGTATGTGGGTTTCAGAGTTTGTCAGGCTCCTGCCTGGTGTTTATGTGGGTTTCACAGTTTATCAGGATCCTGCCTGGTGTGTATGGGGTTTCACAGTGGATCAGGATCCTGCCAGGTGTGTATGGGGTTTTCACAGTTATCAGGATCCTGCCAGGTGTGTATGTGGGTGTCACAGTTTATCAGGTTCCTGCCAGGTGTGTATGGGTGTTTCACAGTTTTTCAGGATCTTGCCAGGTGTGTATGGGGGTTTCACATTTTATCAGTATCCTGCCTGGTGTGTCCGGGGGTTTCACAGTGTATCAGGTTTCTGCCAGATGTGAATGGGGTTTTCACAGTGCATCAGCATCATGCCAGATGTGTATGGAGTTTTCACAATGCATCAGGATCCTTCCAGATGTGTCTGAGGTTTTCACAGTGTATCAGGATCCTGCATCGAGTGTTTGGGGACCCACAGTTTATCAGGATCCTGCCAGGTGTGTATGGGGTTTTCACAGTTTATCAGGATCCTGCCTGGTGTGTCTGGGGGTTTCACAGTTCATCAGGATCCTGCCAGGCGTGTATGTGGGTTTCACAGTTTATCAGTATACTGCCAGGTGTGTATGGGGATTTCACAGTGTATCAGGATCCTGCCTGGTGTGTATGGGGGTTTCACAGTTTATCAGGATCCTGCCAGGTGTTTATATGGGTTACACAGTGTATCACGATCCTGCCAGGTGTGTATGGTGGTTTCACAGATTATCAGGATCCTGCCAGGTGTGTATGGGGGTTACACAGATTATCAGGATCCTGCCAGGTTTGTATGGGTGTTTCACAGTGCATCAGGATCCTTCCAGATGTGTATGGGAGTTACACAGTGCATCAGGATCCTGCCAGATGTTTTTCGAGTTTTCACAGTTTATCAGGATCCTTCAAGGTGTGTATGGGGGTTTCACAGTGGATCAGGATCCTGCCAGGTGTGTATTGGGTTTCACATTGTATCAGGATCCTCCCAGGTGTGTTTGGGGTTTTCACAGTGTATCCTGATCCTTCCTGGTGTGCATGGGGGTTTCACAGTGGATCAGGATCCTTCCAGGTGTGCATGGGTTTTCACAGTGGATCAGGATCCTGCCAGATGTGTTTGGGTATTTCACAGTGTATCAGGATCCTTCCAGGTGTGTATGAGTGTTTCACAGTGGATCAGGATCCTGCCAGGTGTGTATGGGGTTTCACAGTGTATCAGGATCCTCCCAGGTGTGTTTGGGGTTTTCACAGTGTATCAGGATCCTGCCAAATGTGAACGGGGTTTCACAGTGTATCAGGATCCTGCCAAATGTGAACGGGGTTTCACAGAGGATCAGGATCCTGCCAGGTGTGTATGGGGTTTCACAGTGTATCAGGATCCTGCCAAATGTGAGGGGATTTCACAGGATAACAGGATCCTGCCAGGTGTGTATGGGGTTTTCACAGTGGATCAGGATTCTGCCAGGTGTGTATGGGGGTTTTCACAGAGCATCAGCATCCTTCCAGGTGTGTATGGGGTTTTCACAGTGTATCCGGATCCTTTCAGGTGTGTATGGGGTTTCACAGTGTATCAGGATCCTCCCAGGTGTGTTTGGGCATTTCATAGTGTATCAGGATCCTGCCAAATGTGAACGGGGTTTCACAGTGGATCAGGATCCTGCCAGGTGTGTATGGGGCTTCACAGTGCATCCGGATCCTGCCAAATGTGAACGGGGTTTCACAGTGTATCAGGATCCTGTCAAATGTGAACGGGGTTTCACAGTATAACAGGATCCTGCCAGGTGTGTATGAGGTTTTCACAGTGGATCAGGATCATTCCAGGTGTGTTTGGGGGTTTTCTCAGTGTATCCGGATCCTTCCAGGTGTGTGTGGGGATTTCACAGTGGATCAGGATCCTGGCAATTGTGTATGGGGTTGCACAGTGTATCAGGATCCTGCCAGATGTGAATGGGGTTTCACTGCGTATCAGGATCCTGCCAGATGTGAATGGGGATCTCACAGTGCATCAGGATCCTGCCAGATGTGTATGGGGATTTCACAGTGCATCAGAATCCTTCCAGATGTGTATGGGCGTTTCACAGTGTATCAGGATCCTGCATCGTGTGTTTGGGTTTTCACAGTGTATCAGGATCCTGCCAGAGGTGTATGTGGGTTTCACAGTTTATCAGGATCCTGCAAGGTGTGTCTGGGGTTTTCACAGTTTATTAGGATCCTGCCAGGTGTGTATGGGGGTTTCACAGTTTATCAGGATCCTGCCAGGAGTGTATGTGAGTTTCACAGTTTATCAGGATCCTGCCAGTTGTGAATGGGGTTTTCACAGTGCATCAGTATCCTGCCAGATGTGTTTGGGGTTTTCACAGTCCATCAGGACCCTTCCAGATGTGTCTGGGTGTTTCACAGTGTACCAGGATCCTGCATCGTGTGTATGGGCTTTCACAGTTTATCAGGATCCTGCCAGGTGTGTATGGGGTTTTCACAGTGTATCAGGATCCTGCCAGGTGTGTATGGGGTTTTCACAGTGTATCAGCATCCTTCCAGGTGTGTATGGGGTTTTCACAGTGTATCCGGATCCTTTCAGGTGTGTATGGGGTTTCACAGTGTATCAGGATCCTCCCAGGTGTGTTTGGGCATTTCATAGTGTATCAGGATCCTGCCAAATGTGAACGGGGTTTCACAGTGGATCAGGATCCTGCCAGGTGTGTATGGGGTTTCACAGTGCATCCGGATCCTGCCAAATGTGAACGGGGTTTCACAGTGTATCAGGATCCTGTCAAATGTGAACGGGGTTTCACAGTATAACAGGATCCTGCCAGGTGTGTATGAGGTTTTCACAGTGGATCAGGATCCTTCCAGGTGTGTATGGGGGTTTTCTCAGTGTATCCGGATCCTTCCAGGTGTGTGTGGGGATTTAACAGTGGATCAGGATCCTGGCAATTGTGTATGGGGTTGCACAGTGCATCAGGATCCTGCCAGATGTGAATGGGGTTTCACTGCGTATCAGGATCCTGCCAGATGTGAATGGGGATCTCACAGTGCATCAGGATCACGCCAGATGTGTATGGGGATTTCACAGTGCATCAGAATCCTTCCAGATGTGTATGGGCGTTTCACAGTGTATCAGGATCCTGCATCGTGTGTTTGGGTTTTCACAGTGTATCAGGATCCTGCCAGGGGTGTATGTGGGTTTCACAGTTTATCAGGATCCTGCAAGGTGTGTCTGGGGTTTTCACAGTTTATCAGGATCCTGCCAGGTGTGTATGGGGGTTTCACAGTTTATCAGGATCCTGCCAGGAGTGTATGTGAGTTTCACAGTTTATCAGGATCCTGCCAGTTGTGAATGGGGTTTTCACAGTGCATCAGTATCCTGCCAGATGTGTTTGGGGTTTTCACAGTCCATCAGGACCCTTCCAGATGTGTATGGGTGTTTCACAGTGTACCAGGATCCTGCATCGTGTGTATGGGCTTTCACAGTTTATCAGGATCCTGCCAGGTGTGTATGGGGTTTTCACAGTGTATCAGGATCCTGCCAGATGTGTATGTGGGTTTCACAGTTTATCAGCATCCTGCCTGGTGTGTATGGGGTTTTCACAGTTTATCAGGATCATGCCTGGTGTGTATGGGGTTTCACAGTGGATCAGGATCCTGCCAGGTGTGCATGTGGGTTTCACAGTTTATCAGGATCATGCCAGATGTGAATGGGGTTTCACAGTGGATCAGGATCCTGCCAGGTGTGTACGGGGTTTTCACAGAGTATCAGGATCTTGCCAGATGTGTATGGAGTTTTCACAGTGGATCAGGATCCTGCCAGGTGTGTATGGGGCTTTCACAGTGGATCAGGAGCCTGCCTGGTGTGTCAGGGATTTCCCAGATTATCAGGATCCTGCCAGGTGTGTATGTGGGTTTCACAGCTTATCAGGATCCTGCCAGATGTGAATGGAGCTTTAACAGTGCATCAGGATCCTTCCAGATGTGTATGAGCGTTTCACATTGTATCAGGATCCTGACAGGTGTGTATGGGTTTTTCACAGTGTACCAGGATCTGCCAGGTGTCTATGGGGTTTCACAGTGTATCAGGATCCTGCCAGAAGTGTTTCGGGTTTTCACAGTCTATCAGGTCCTTCCAGGTGTGTATGGTGGTTTCACAGTGGATCAGGATCCTGCCAGGTGTGTCTGGGTTTTCACAGTGTATCAGGATCCTGCCAGATGTGTTTGGGGTTTTCACAGTGTATCAGGATCCTTCCAGGTGTGTATGAAGGTTTCACAGTGTATCAGGATCCTGCCAGGTGTGTATGGGGTTTCGCAGTTTATCGGGATCCTCCCAGGTGTCTTTGGTCTTTTCACAGTGTATCAGGATCCTGCCAAATGTGAACGGGATTTTACAGTGGATCAGGATCCTGCCAGGTGTGTAGGGGGTTTCACAGTGTATCAGGATCCTGCCAAATGTGAACGGGGTTTCACAGTGGATCAGGATCCTGCCAGGTGTGCAAGGGGTTTCACAGTGCATCAGGATCCTGCCAAATGTGAAGGAGGTTTCACAGTATAACAGGATCCTGCCAGGTGTGTATGGGGTTTTCACAGTGGATCAGGATCCTGCCAGGTGTGTATGGGGTTTTCACAGTGTATCAGGAACCTCCCAGGTGTGTTTGGGGTTTTCACAGTGTATCAGGATCCTGCCAAATGTGAACGGGGTTTCACAGTAGATCAGGATCCTGCCAGGTTTGCTTGGGGTTTCACAGTGTATCAGGATCCTGCCAAATGTGAACGGGGTTTCACAGTGTATCAGGATCCTGCCAAATGTGAACGGGGTTTCACAGTGGATCAGGATCCTGCCAGGTGTTCATGGGGTTTCACAGTGTATCACGATCCTGCCAAATGTGAAGGGGGTTTCATAGTATAACAGGATCCTGCCAAGTGTGTATGAGTTTTTCACAGTGGATCAGGATTCTGCCAGGTTTGTATGGGGGTTTTCACAGTGTATCAGGATCCTTCCAGGTGCGTATGGGGGTTTTCACAGTGTATCCGAATCCTTTCAGGTGTGTATGGGGTTTCACAGTGTATCAGGATCCTCCCAGGTGTGTTTGGGTATTCACAGTGTATCAGGATCCTGCCAAATGTGAACGGGGTTTCACAGAGGATCAGGATCCTGCCAGGTGTGTATGGGGTTTCACAGTGCATCCGGATCCTGCCAAATGTGAACTGGGTTTCACAGTGTATCAGGATCCTGTCAAATGTGAACGGGGTTTCACAGTATAACAGGATCCTGCCAGGTGTGTATGAGGTTTTCACAGTGGATCAGGATCCTTCCAGGTGTGTATGGGGGTTTTCTCAGTGTATCCTGATCCTTCCAGGTGTGTGTGGGGATTTCACAGTGGATCAGGATCCTGGCAATTGTGTATGTGGTTGCACAGTGTATCAGGATCCTGCCAGATGTGAATGGGGATCTCACAGTGCATCAGGATCCTGCCAGATCTGTATGGGGATTTCACAGTGTATCAGAATCCTTCCAGATGTGTATGGGCGTTTCACAGTGTATCAGGATCCTGCATCGCGTGTTTGGGTTTTCACAGTGTATCAGGATCCTGCCAGGGGTGTATGTGGGTTTCACAGTTTATCAGGATCCTGCAAGGTGTGTCTGGGGTTTTCACAGTTTATCAGGATCCTGCCAGGTGTGTATGGGGGTTTCACAGTTTATCAGGATCCTGCCAGGAGTGTATGTGAGTTTCACAGTTTATCAGGATCCTGCCAGTTGTGAATGGGGTTTTCACAGTGCATCAGTATCCTGCCAGATGTGTTTGGGGTTTTCACAGTCCATCAGGACCCTTCCAGATGTGTATGGGTGTTTCACAGTGTACCAGGATCCTGCATCGTGTGTATGGGCTTTCACAGTTTATCAGGATCCTGCCAGGTGTGTATGGGGTTTTCACAGTGTATCAGGATCCTGCCAGGTGTGTATGGGGTTTTCACAGTGTATCAGCATCCTGCCAGATGTGTATGTGGGTTTCACAGTTTATCAGCATCCTGCCTGGTGTGTATGGGGTTTTCACAGTTTATCAGGATCATGCCTGGTGTGTATGGGGTTTCACAGTGGATCAGGATCCTGCCAGGTGTGCATGTGGGTTTCACAGTTTATCAGGATCCTGCCAGATGTGAATGGGGTTTCACAGTGGATCAGGATCCTGCCAGGTGTGTCCGGGGTTTTCACAGAGTATCAGGATATTGCCAGATGTGTATGGAGTTTTCACAGTGGATCAGGATCCTGCCAGGTGTGTATGGGGTTTTCACAGTGGATCAGGAGCCTGCCTGGTGTGTCAGGGATTTCCCAGATTATCAGGATCCTGCCAGGTGTGTATGTGGGTTTCACAGCTTATCAGGATCCTGCCAGATGTGAATGGAGCTTTAACAGTGCATCAGGATCCTTCCAGATGTGTATGAGCGTTTCACATTGTATCAGGATCCTGCCAGGTGTGTATGGGTTTTTCACAGTGTACCAGGATCTGCCAGGTGTGTATGGGGTTTCACAGTGTATCAGGATCCTGCCAGAAGTGTTTCGGGTTTTCACAGTCTATCAGGTCCTTCCAGGTGTGTATGGTGGTTTCACAGTGGATCAGGATCCTGCCAGGTGTGTCTGGGTTTTCACAGTGTATCAGGATCCTGCCAGATGTGTTTGGGGTTTTCACAGTGTATCAGGATCCTTCCAGGTGTGTATGAAGGTTTCACAGTGTATCAGGATCCTGCCAGGTCTGTATGGGGTTTCGCAGTTTATCGGGATCCTCCCAGGTGTGTTTGGTCTTTTCACAGTGTATCAGGATCCTGCCAAATGTGAACGGGATTTCACAGTGGATCAGGATCCTGCCAGGTGTGTAGGGGGTTTCACAGTGTATCAGGATCCTGCCAAATTTGAACGGGGTTTCACAGTGGATCAGGATCCTGCCAGGTGTGCATGGGGTTTCACAGTGCATCAGGATCCTTCCAAATGTGAAGGAGGTTTCACAGTATAACAGGATCCTGCCAGGTGTGTATGGGGTTTTCACAGTGGATCAGGATCCTGCCAGGTGTGTATGGGGTTTTCACAGTGTATCAGGAACGTCCCAGGTGTGTTTGGGGTTTTCACAGTGTATCAGGATCCTGCCAAATGTGAACGGGGTCTCACAGTAGATCAGCATCCTGCCAGGTTTGCTTGGGGTTTCACAGTGTATCAGGATCCTGCCAAATGTGAACGGGGTTTCACAGTGTATCAGGATCCTGCCAAATGTGAAGGGGGTTTCACAGTATAACAGGATCCTTCCAAGTGTGTATGAGGTTTTCACAGTGGATCAGGATTGTGCCAGGTGTGTATGGGGGTTTTCACAGTGTATCAGGATCCTTCCAGGTGTGTATGGGGGTTTTCACAGTGTATCCGAATCCTTTCAGGTGTGTATGGGGTTTCACAGTGTATCAGGATCCTCCCAGGTGTGTTTAGGTTTTCACAGTGTATCAGGATCCTGCCAAATGTGAACGGGGTTTCACAGTGGATCAGGATCCTGCCAGGTGTGTATGGGGTTTCACAGTGTATCAGTATCCTGCCAAATGTGAAAGGGGTTTCACAGTGTATCAGGATCCTGTCAAATGTCAACGGGGTTTCACAGTATAACAGGATCCTGCCAGGTGTGTATGGGGTTTTCACAGAGGATCAGGATCCTGCCAGGTGTGTATGGGGGTTTTCACAGTGTATCACGATCCTTCCAGGTGTGTATGGGGGTTTTCTCAGTGTATCCGGATCCTTCCAGGTGTGTCTGGGGAGTTCACAGTGGATCAGGATCCTGGCAGGTGTGTATGGGGTTGCACAGTGTATCAGTATCCTGCCAGATGCGAATGGGGTTTCACTGCGTATCAGGATCCTGCCAGATGTGAATGGGGTTTCACAGTGGATCAGGAGCCTGCCAGGTGTGTACGGGGTTTTCACAGTGTATCAGGATCCTGCCAGATGTGAATGGAGATTTCACAGTGGATCAGGATCCTTCCAGATGTGTATGGGGATTTCACAGTGCATCAGAATCCTTCCAGATGTGTATGGGCGTTTCACAGTGTATCAGGATCCTGCATCGTGTGTTTGGGGTTTCACAGTTTATCAGGATCCTGCCAGGTATGCATAGGGTTTTCACAGTGTATCAGGATCCTGCCAGATGTGAATGGAGATTTCACAGTGGATCAGGATCCTTCCAGATGTGTATGGGGATTTCACAGTGCATCAGAATCCTTCCAGATGTGTATGGGCGTTTCACAGTGTATCAGGACCTGCATCGTGTGTTTGGGGTTTCACAGTTTATCAGGATCCTGCCAGGTATGTATGGTGTTTTCACAGTGTATCAGGATCCTGCCAGGTGTTTATGGGGTTTGCACAGTGTATCAGGATCCTGCCAGGTGTGTATGTGGGTTTCACAGTTTATCAGGATCCTGCCAGGTGTGTCTGGGGTTTTCACAGTTTATCAGGAACCTGCCAGGTGTGCATGGGGGTTTCACAGTTTATCAGGACGCTGCCAGGTGTGTATGTGGGTTTCACAGTTTTTCAGGATCCTGCCAGATGTGAATGGGGTTTTCACGGTGCATCAGTATCCTGCCAGATGTGTATGGGGTTTTCACAGACCATCAGGACCCTTCCAGATGTGTATGGGTGTTTCACAGTGTACCAGGATCCTGCATCGTGTGTATGGGCTTCCACATTTTATCAGGATCCTGCCAGGTGTGTATGGGGTTTTCACAGTGTATCAGGATCCTGCCAGGTGTGTATGGGGTTTTGACAGTGTATCAGGATCCTGCCAGATGTGTATGTGGGTTTCACAGTTTATCAGAATCCTGCCTGGTGTGTTTGTGGTTTTCACAGTTTATCAGGATCATGCCTGGTGTGTATGGGGTTTCACAGTGGATCAGGATCCTGCCAGGTGTGCATGTGGGTTTCACAGTTTATCAGGATCCTGCCAGATGTGAATGGGGTTTCACAGAGGATCAGGATCCTGCCAGGTGTGTACGGGGTTTTCACAGAGTATCAGGATCTTGCCAGATGTGTATGGAGTTTTCACAGTGGATCAGGATCCTGCCAGGTGTGTATGGGGTTTTCACAGTGGATCAGGATCCTGCCTGGTGTGTCAGGGATTTCACAGATTATCAGGATCCTGCCAGGTGTGTATGTGGATTTCACAGTTTATCAGGATCCTGCCAGATGTGAATGGAGCTTTCACAGTGCATCAGGATCCTGCCAGATGTGCATGGGGTTTTCAAAGTGCATCAGGATCCTTCCAGATGTGTAAGGGGGTTACACAGTGTATCAGGATCCTACCAGGTGTGCATGAGCGTTTCAAATTGTATCAGGATCCTGCCAGGTGTGTATGGGTTTTTCACAGTGTATCAGGATCTGCCAGGTGTGTGGGGGGTTTCACAGTATATCAGGATCCTGCCAGATGTGTTTCGGGTTTTCACAGTCTATCAGGTCCTTCCAAGTGTGTATGGTGGTTTCACAGTGGATCAGGATCCTGCCAGGTGTATATGGGGTTTCACAGTGTATCAGGATCCTGCCAGATGTGTTTGGGGTTTTCACAGTGTATCAGGATCCTTCCAGGTATGTATGAAGGTTTCACAGTGTATCTGGATCCTGCCAGGTGAGTATGGGGTTTCACAGTGTATCAGGATCCTCCCAGGTGTGTTTGGGGTTTTCACAGTGTATCAGGATCCTGCCAAATGTGAAGGGGGTTTCACAGTATAACAGGATCCTGCCAGGTGTGTATGGGGTTTTCATAGTGGATCAGGATCCTGCCAGGTGTGTATGGGGGTTTCACAGTGTATCAGGATCCTACCAGGTGTGTTTGGGTTTTCACAGTGGATCAGGATCCTGCCAGGTGTATATGGGGTTTCACAGTGTATCAGGATCCTGCCAGGTGTGTATGGGGTTTCACAGTGTATCAGGATCCTGCCAAATGTGAAGGGGGTTTCACTGTATAACAGGATCCTGCCAGGTGTGTATGGGGGTTTTCACAGTGTATCCGGATTCTTCCAGGTGTGTATGGGGATTTCACAGTGGATCAGGATCCTGCCAGGTGTATATGGGGTTTCACAGTGTATCTGGATCCTGCCAGATGTGAATGGGGTTTCACTGCGTATCAGGATCCTGCCAGATGTGAATGGAGCTTTCACAGTGCATCAGGATCCTGCCAGATGTGCATGGGGTTTTCACAGTGCATCAGGATCCTTCCAGATGTGTAAAGGGGTTACACAGTGTATCAGGATCCTGCCAGGTGTGCATGAGCGTTTCAAATTGTATCAGGATCCTGCCAGGTGTGTATGGGTTTTTCACAGTGTATCAGGATCTGCCAGGTGTGTTTCGGGTTTTCACAGTCTATCAGGTCCTTCCAAGTGTGTATGGTGGTTTCACAGTGGATCAGGATCCTGCCAGGTGTGTATGGGGTTTCACAGTGTATCTGGATCCTGCCAGATGTGTTTGGGGTTTTCACAGTGTATCAGGATCCTTCCAGGTATGTATGAAGGTTTCACAGTGTATCTGGATCCTGCCAGGTGAGTATGGGGTTTCACAGTGTATCAGGATCCTCCCAGGTGTGTTTGGGGTTTTCACAGTGTATCAGGATCCTGCCAAATGTGAAGGGGGTTTCACAGTATAACAGGATCCTGCCAGGTGTGTATGGGGTTTTCACAGTGGATCAGGATCCTGCCAGGTGTGTATGGGGTTGCACAGTGTATCAGTATCCTGCCAGATGCGAATGGGGTTTCACTGCGTATCAGGATCCTGCCAGATGTGAATGGGGTTTCACAGTGGATCAGGAGCCTGCCAGGTGTGTACGGGGTGTTCACAGTGTATCAGGATCCTGCCAGATGTGAATGGAGATTTCACAGTGGATCAGGATCCTTCCAGATGTGTATGGGGATTTCACAGTGCATCAGAATCCTTCCAGATGTGTATGGGCGTTTCACAGTGTATCAGGATCCTGCATCGTGTGTTTGGGGTTTTCACAGTTTATCAGGATCTTGCCAGGTGTGATTGTGTGTTGCACAGTTGATCAGGATCCTGCCAGGTGTGTATGTGATTTCACAGTGGTTCAGGATCCTGCCAGGTGTGTATGGGGTTTTGACAGTGTATCAGGATCCTGCCAGATGTGTATGTGGGTTTCACAGTTTATCAGAATCCTGCCTGGTGTGTTTGTGGTTTTCACAGTTTATCAGGATCATGCCTGGTGTGTATGGGGTTTCACAGTGGATCAGGATCCTGCCAGGTGTGCATGTGGGTTTCACAGTTTATCAGGATCCTGCCAGATGTGAATGGGGTTTCACAGAGGATCAGGATCCTGCCAGGTGTGTACGGGGTTTTCACAGAGTATCAGGATCTTGCCAGATGTGTATGGAGTTTTCACAGTGGATCAGGATCCTGCCAGGTGTGTATGGGGTTTTCACAGTGGATCAGGATCCTGCCTGGTGTGTCAGGGATTTCACAGATTATCAGGATCCTGCCAGGTGTGTATGTGGATTTCACAGTTTATCAGGATCCTGCCAGATGTGAATGGAGCTTTCACAGTGCATCAGGATCCTGCCAGATGTGCATGGGGTTTTCAAAGTGCATCAGGATCCTTCCAGATGTGTAAGGGGGTTACACAGTGTATCAGGATCCTACCAGGTGTGCATGAGCGTTTCAAATTGTATCAGGATCCTGCTAGGTGTGTATGGGATTTTCACAGTGTATCAGGATCTGCCAGGTGTGTGGGGGGTTTCACAGTATATCAGGATCCTGCCAGATGTGTTTCGGGTTTTCACAGTCTATCAGGTCCTTCCAAGTGTGTATGGTGGTTTCACAGTGGATCAGGATCCTGCCAGGTGTATATGGGGTTTCACAGTGTATCAGGATCCTGCCAGATGTGTTTGGGGTTTTCACAGTGTATCAGAATCCTTCCAGGTATGTATGAAGGTTTCACAGTGTATCTGGATCCTGCCAGGTGAGTATGGGGTTTCACAGTGTATCAGGATCCTCCCAGGAGTGTTTGGGGTTTTCACAGTGTATCAGGATCCTGCCAAATGTGAAGGGGGTTTCACAGGATAACAGGATCCTGCCAGGTGTGTATGGGGTTTTCACAGTGGATCAGGATCCTGCCAGGTGTGTATGGGGGTTTCACAGTGTATCAGGATCCTACCAGGTGTGTTTGGGTTTTCACAGTGGATCAGGATCCTGCCAGGTGTATATGGGGTTTCACAGTGTATCAGGATCCTGCCAGGTGTGTATGGGGTTTCACAGTGTATCAGGATCCTGCCAAATGTGAAGGGGGTTTCACTGTATAACAGGATCCTGCCAGGTGTGTATGGGGGTTTTCACAGTGTATCCGGATTCTTCCAGGTGTGTATGGGGATTTCACAGTGGATCAGGATCCTGCCAGGTGTATATGGGGTTTCACAGTGTATCTGGATCCTGCCAGATGTGAATGGGGTTTCACTGCGTATCAGGATCCTGCCAAATGTGAATGGAGCTTTCACAGTGCATCAGGATCCTGCCAGATGTGCATGGGGTTTCACAGTGCATCAGGATCCTTCCAGATGTGTAAAGGGGTTACACAGTGTATCAGGATCCTGCCAGGTGTGCATGAGCGTTTCAAATTGTATCAGGATCCTGCCAGGTGTGTATGGGTTTTTCACAGTGTATCAGGATCTGCCAGGTGTGTTTCGGGTTTTCACAGTCTATCAGGTCCTTCCAAGTGTGTATGGTGGTTTCACAGTGGATCAGGATCCTGCCAGGTGTGTATGGGGTTTCACAGTGTATCTGGATCCTGCCAGATGTGTTTGGGGTTTTCACAGTGTATCAGGATCCTTCCAGGTATGTATGAAGGTTTCACAGTGTATCTGGATCCTGCCAGGTGTGCATGGGGTTTCACAGTGTATCAGGATCCTCCCAGGTGTGTTTGGGATTTTCACAGTGTATCAGGATCCTGCCAAATGTGAAGGGGGTTTCACAGTATAACAGGATCCTGCCAGGTGTCTATGGGGTTTTCACAGTGGATCAGGATCCTGCCAGGTGTGTATGGGGGTTTCACAGTGTATCAGGATCCTGCCAAATGTGAATGGGGTTTCACTGTATAACAGGATCCTGCCAGGTGTGTATCGGGGTTTTCACAGTGTATCAGGATCCTTCCAGGTGTGCTTGGGGGTTTTCACAGTGTATCCGGATTCTTCCAGGTGTGTATGGTGTTTTCACAGTGGATCAGGATCCTGCCAGGTGTATATGGGGTTTCACAGTGTATCTGGATCCTGCCAGATGTGAATGGGGTTTCACTGCGTATCAGGATCCTGCCAGATGTGAATGGGGTTTCACAGTGGATCAGGATCCTGCCAGGTGTGTACAGGTTTTTCACAGTGCATCAGGATCCGGCCAAATGTGTATGGAGATTTCACAGTGTATCAGGATCCTGCCAGATGTGAATGAGATTTTCACAGTGCATCAGGATCCTGCCAGATGTGCATGGGGTTTTCACAGTGCATCAGGATCCTTCCAGATGTGTCTGGGTGTTTCACAGTGTATCAGGATCCTGCCAGGTGTGTATGGGGTTTCACAGTGTATCAGGATCCTGCCAGATGTGTTTCATAGAACATAGAACATAGAACATAGAAAATACAGCACAGAACAGGCCCTTCGGCCCACGATGTTGTGCCGATCCTTTGTCCTCTGTCAAGGACAATTTAATCTATACCCCATCATTCTCCTTTATCCATATACCTATCTAAAAGCCGTTTGAAAGTCCCTAAAGTTTCTGACTCAACAACTTCCCCAGGCAAGGCATTCCATGCCCCGACCACTCTCTGGGTAAAGAACCTTCCCCTGACATCCCCCTTATATCTCCCACCCCTCACCTTAAATTTATGACCCCTTGTAACGCTTTGCTCCACCCGGGGAAAAAGTTTCTGACTGTCTACCCTATCTATTCCCCTGATCATCTTATAAACCTCTATCATGTCACCCCTCATCCTTCTCCGTTCTAATGAGAAGAGGCCTAGAATGTTCAGCCTTTCCTCGTAAGACTTATTCTCCATTCCAGGCAACATCCTGGTAAATCTCCTCTGCACCCTCTCCAAGGCTTCCACATCCTTCCTAAAATGAGGCGACCAGAACTGCACACAGTACTCCGAATGAGGCCTTACCAAGGTCCTGTACAGCTGCATCATCACCTCACGGCTCTTAAATTCAATCCCTCTGCTAATGAACGCTAACACCCCATATGCCTTCTTCACAGCCCTATCCACTTGAGTTGCAACTTTCAACGATCTATGCACATAGACCCCAAGGTCTCTCTGCTCCTCCACATGCCCAAGAACCCTACCGTTAACCCAGTATTTTGCATTCGTGTTTGTCCTTCCAAAATGGACGACCTCACACTTTTCAGGGTTAAACTCCATCTGCCACTTTTCAGCCCAGCACTGCAACCTATCCAAGTCCCTTTGCAGACGACAATAGCCTTCCTCGGTATCCACAACTCCACCAACCTTTGTATCATCTGCAAATTTACTGACCCACCCTTCGACTTCCTCATCCAAGTCGTTAATAAAAATCACAAACAGGAGAGGACCCAGAACTGATCCCTGTGGCACGCCACTGGTAACTGGGCTCCAGGCTGAGTATTTACCATCTAAGACCACTCTCTGCCTTCTATCAGTTAGCCAATTCTTAATCCAACTGGCCACATTCCCCACTATCCCATGCCTCCTGACTTTCTCCATAAGTCTACCATGGGGGACCTTATCAAATGCCTTACTAAAATCCATGTACACCACATCCACTGGTTTACCCTCATCCACTTGCTTGGTCACCTGCTCAAAGAATTCAATCAGGCTTGTGAGGCAAGACCTACCCCTCACAAAACCGTGCTGACTGTCCCGAATCAAGCAGTGTCTTTCCAGATGCTCAGAAATCCTATCCCTCAGCACCTTTTCCATCAACTTGCCTACCACCGAAGTAAGACTAACTGGCCTGTAATTCCCAGGGTTGTTCCTATTCCCTTTCTTGAACAGGGGCACAACATTTGCCACCCTCCAATCACCTGGTACCACCCCCGTCAACAGAGAAGATGAAAAGATCATTGCCAGCGGCTCTGCAATTTCATCCCTTGCTTCCCATAACATCCTTGGATATACCCCGTCAGGCCCGGGAGACTTGTCTATCTTCAAGTTATTCAAAAACCCCAACACATCTTCCCTCCTAACGAGCACTTCCTCGAGCTTACCAGTCTGTTTCACACCGTCCTCTTCAGTAATACACCCCTTCTCATTCGTAAATACCGAAGAGAAGTACTCATTCAAAACCTCACTTATCTCTTCTGGCTCAACACACAGTCTCCCGCTATTGTCCTTGACCGGACCTACGGTCCCCCTAGTCATCCTCATATTTCTGACATACGCGTAAAAGGCCTTGGGGTTTTCTTTTATCCTACCCGCCAAGCATTTTTCATGCCCTCTCTTAGCTCTCCTAATCCCTTTCTTCAGATCCTTCCTGGCCATCTTGTATCCCTCCAGAGCTATGCCTGTGCCCTTTTTCCTCAACCTTATATACGCATCCTTCTTCTTCCTAACAAGACTCTCAACCTCTCTTGTCAACCACGGTTCCCTCACATGACCATCCCTTCCTTGTCTGACAGGGACATGCTTATCAATGGCCCCTACTATCTGCTCCTTGAAAAAGTTCCACATTTCGACCGTGCCCTTCCCTGCCAGCATATGCTCCCAACTTATGCTCCTCAGTTCCTGCCTGACAGCATCATATCTACCCTTCCCCCAATTGTAAACCTTGCCCTGTTGCACATACCTATCCCTCTCCATTACCACAGTGAATGCTACAGAATTGTGATCACTATCTCCAAAGTGCTCGCCCACCAACAGCTCTATCACTTGCCCTGGTTCATTACCTAGTACCAAATCCAATATTGCCTCCCCTCTGGTCGGGCAGTCTACATACTGAGTCAGAAAAGCTTCCTGGACATACTGCACAAACACTACCCCATCCAAACTATTCGATCTAAAGAGTTGCCAATCAATATTTGGGAAGTTGAAATCCCCCATAATTACTACCCTGTGACTTCTGCTCCTTTCCAAAATCTGTTTCCCAATCTGTTTCGGGTTTTCACCGTCTATCAGATCCTTGCAGGTGTGTATGGTGGTTTCACAGTGGATCAGGATCCTGCCAGGTGTGTATGGGGTTTCACAGTGTATCAGGATCCTGCCAGGTGTGTATGGGGTTTTCACAGTCTATCAGGATCCTCCCAGGTGTGTTTGGGGTTTTCATAGTGTATCAGGATCCTGCCAAATGTGAACGGGTTTTCACAGTGGATCAGGATCCTGCCAGGTGTGCAGGGGGTTTCACAGTGTATCAGGATCCTGCCAAATGTGAACGGGGTTTCACAGTGCATCAGGATCCTGCCAGGTGTGCATGGGGTTTTCACCGTGTTTCAGGATCCTGCCAAATGTGAAGGGGGTTTCACAGTATAACATAATCCTGCCAGGTGTGTATGGGGTTTTCACAGTGGCTCAGGATCCTATCAGGTGTGTATGGGGTTTTCACAGTGGATCAGGATTCTGCCAGGTGTGTTTGGGGTTTTCACAGTGTATCAGGATCCTGCCAAATGTGAAGGGGGTTTCACAGTATAACAGGATCCTGTCAGGTGTGTATGGGGGTTTTCACAGTGTATCAGGATCCTTCCAGGTGTGCTTGGGGGTTTTCACAGTGCATCCGGATTCTTCCAGGTGTGTATGGGGTTTTCACAGTGGATCAGGATCCTGCCAGGTGTATATGGGGTTTCACAGTGTATCAGGATCCTGCCAGATGTGAATGGGGTTTCACTGCATATCAGGATCATGCCAGATGTGAATGGGGTTTCACAGTGGATCAGGATCCTGCCAGGTTTGTACCGGGTTTTCAAAGAGTATCAGGATCCTGCCAGATGTGTATGGAGATTTCACAGTGGATCAGGATCCTGCCAGATGTGAATGAGTTTTTCACAGTGCATCAGGATCCTGCCAGATGTGCATGGGGTTTTCACAGTGCATCAGGATCCTTCCAGATGTGTATGGGTGTTTCACAATTTATCAGGATCCTGCATCGTGTGTTTGGGATTTCACAGTTAATCAGGTTCCTGCCAGGTGTGTATGGGGTTTTCACTGTGTATCAGGATCCTGCCAGGTGTGTATGGGGCTTTTACAGTGTATCAGGATCCTGCTATGTGTGTATTTGTGTTTCACAGTTTATCAGGATCCTGCCAGTTGTGTGTGGGGATTTCACAGTTTATCAGGATCCTGCAAGGTGTGTATGGGGGTTTCACATTTTATCAGGATCCTGCCAGGTGTGTATGTGGGTTTCACAGTTTATCAGGATCCTGCCAGATGTGTATGGGGTTTTCACAGTTAATCAGGCTCCTTACAGATGTGTATGGGTGCTTCACAGTGTTTCAGGATCCAGCATCGTGTGTATGGGGTTTCACAGTTTATCAGGATCCTGCCAGGTGTGCATGGGGTATTCACAGTGTATCAAGATACTGCCAGGTGTGTAAGGGGTTTTCACAGTGTATCAGGATCCTGCCAGGTGTGTATGTGGGTTTCACAGTTTATCATGATCCTGCCTGGTGTGTATGGGCGTTTCACAGTTTATCAGGATCCTGCCAGGAGTGTATGTGAGTTTCACAGTTTATCAGGATCCTGCCAGTTGTGAATGGGGTTTTCACAGTGCATCAGTATCCTGCCAGATGTGTTGGGGGTTTCACAGTCCATCAAGACCCTTCCAGATGTGTATGGGTGTTTCACAGTGCACCAGGATCCTGCATCGTGTGTATGGGCTTTCACAGTTTATCAGGATCCTGCCAGGTGTGTATGGGGTTTTCACAGTGTATCAGGATCCTGCCAGGTGTGTATGGGGTTTTCACAGTGTATCAGGATCCTGCCAGATGTGTATGTGGGTTTCACAGTTTATCAGGATCCTGCCTGGTGTGTATGGTGTTTTCACGGTTTATCAGGATCATGCCTGGTGTGTATGGGGTTTCACATTGGATCAGGATCCTTCCAGGTGTGCATGTGGTTTTCACAGTTTATCAGGATCCTGCCAGATGTGAATGAGGTTTCACAGTGGATCAGGATTCTGCCAGGTGTGTCCGGGGTTTTCACAGAGTATCAGGATCCTGCCAAATGTGAACGGGTTTTCACAGTGGATCAGGATCCTGCCAGGTGTGTAGGGGGATTCACAGTGTATCAGGATCCTGCCAAATGTGAACGGGGATTCACAGTGCATCAGGCTCCTGCCAGGTGTGCATGGGGTTTTCACAGTGTTTCAGGATCCTGCCAAATGTGAAGGGGTTTTCACAGTATAACATAATCCTGCCAGGTGTGTATGGGGTTTTCACAGTGGCTCAGGATCCTGCCAGGTGTGTATGGGGGTTTCACAGTGTATCAGGATCCTATCAGGTGTGTATGGGGTTTTCACAGTGGATCAGGATCCTGCCAGGTGTGTATGGGGTTTCACAGTGTATCAGGATCCTGCCAAATGTGAAGGGGGTTTCACAGTATAACAGGATCCTGCCAGGTGTGTATCGGGGTTTTCACAGTGTATCAGGATCCTTCCAGGTGTGCATGGGGTTTTCACAGTGCATCAGGATCCTGCCAGATGTGCATGGGGTTTTCACAGTGCATCAGGATCCTTCCAGATGTGTATGGGTGTTTCACAGTTTATCAGGATCCTGCATCGTGTGTTTGGGATTTCACAGTTAATCAGGTTCCTGCCAGGTGTGTATGGGGTTTTCACTGTGTATCAGGATCCTGCCAGGTGTGTATGGGGCTTTTACAGTGTATCAGGATCCTGCTATGTGTGTATTTGTGTTTCACAGTTTATCAGGATCCTGCCAGTTGTGTGTGGGGATTTCACAGTTTATCAGGATCCTGCAAGGTGTGTATGGGGGTTTCACATTTTATCAGGATCCTGCCAGGTGTGTATGTGGGTTTCACAGTTTATCAGGATCCTGCCAGATGTGTATGGGGTTTTCACAGTTA